>NC_135659.1:316843-631187 GCF_964188315.1 Podarcis muralis
GCGATGCGGTTAGCTGCACCACTGGCTTGGGCGGGAGGGGGTCTGTGGGCTGCAAAATCTCTGGGGACTTCCTCACTGACTCGTCTGGCTGGGCCCCAGTGCCTCCTCTTCCAGCCAGACTTGGTCGTTTCCCTGCTGTGGTGCTCTCTGCTGAGTTGTTTCCAATACTGTCACTGAAGCTGCAGTGTGCTTGAGAATCCTCTGGGGACACTCTTTCGCCATGTGCTCTGCACTCTCACATATATAACACTTCCTGTTCCTTCTAGGCAGCTTCGATTTTACTGCTCCCGGTGTTAAGGCTCTGGTAGCTGAGTGAGCCCTAGCACCGCCAATCTCCATCTGCTCCTCGCCCCCTCCCTGTGGAGGCGTGGACTGCGCACGCGCTGCCTCTCTGGGCAAGAGGGAGGGCACTCTCGCTGGTGAGCGTCCCCAACGCCCTTCTTCTTTGCTCCACAGGCGTTCTTCCTGCCTCACCCCAATAGACAACGCTCTTTCAACCACTTGTTGAGTGGTTGTGGGTCTCTCTCCCCTTGCCATCTCATCCTTGATCTGTGCATTCAGACCCTCCCAAAAAAGGTCTCTAACCGGCGGAGAATCCTTATCCCAATTCAGCGCGTTGACCAATGCAAAAAACCGGGAATGATACTGCCTTACGCTGGCTTTCCCTTGTCTTAGCCCAAATATGTCCCTCCGGGCAATGTCCAGGTCTATTTTGGATAAGAAACAGGAGTCCATCGCCTTAATGAACGCATCTGCGCTTTGGAGCGCTGGATCCTTATCCCTCCACAGGTTGCGCAGCCATGCTTTCGCGTCCCCATGCAGATGAGACAAAATAAACCCCACTTTCTCCCGCTCATCTCTAAAGTCTCTTTCCAGCAGCTGCAGCGCAAACAGCACATCTGCTCGGAAATTGGGGTACTGCTGCAAATTCCCATCAAAATGAGATACAATGCTGCCTCCTCTCTTCCCCAAACCGATCCCCTCGGATCTGGGTACTGGGATCCCCTGCTTTACAAGCCCTTCCAACCTGACTTGAAGATCTCTGCAGGCAGCTGCCGCTTCTTCCTCTCTCTTCCTGGATGCGATTATTTCAGCGTTGAGTAGTGTCACCGCTTCTTGCAGGGAAGCTATTTTCTGTTCTGTAGTCATCTTGCCTGACTCTTGTGAGCTCGCAAGGCACCAGTCTTCTACCCTCCCTGCCTCGCTTCCTTAGCGATGCTTGAGGCGAAGAAAACCGATGATACGAGAGACGAGGCTTACTGTCAGAGACTGCCTCCAGGTCTCAGCTCACAGAAGACCAACGCTAGCCAGTAGAACTGTACAGAAGTCTTTATTGACATTTAGTTTCCATTTTCAAGCACTAGCGTGCGTCTCTACGTCTAGACCCTAGACCAGCGAAGCCTCGTCTGAGTCTCCGCCCCCTGTACACCAGCTTAAGACTCTAGCCTTACTCCACCTTCTACGTTTCTCCTTCCTCCTCTGGGTCCTACTACCCCCCTGGGTGCCTTCCTTCCTGGATGCCTCGGAAGCGGACCCTTCGGACTCCTCCCCTTCTCTCCGGCGGGCTTTGGGACCCGGCTCTCTCTCCGGACTGCCCATTGCGCCCCCCTCTTGTACATTTGAACTTGGCACGCGCGCGCTGCCCCTGACCTTCCTTTTGACCGTTACCTCGCTCTCTGATGCAGGCGTGGCTAACCCTGACTCCTGTCCTTCCGCTGACGGAATGCTGCCTGCTGCCGATGTTTGGGACTCCTCCCCCTTACTGCTCTCCGGTGGAGAAGCTGGTCCCGATTTCCAGCTGCTGCTCTCTGAGTCCCCTCTGGCCCCACCTTCCTGGGGTGTTCCCTCTGGCAACCCCCCGGCTCTGACCACTGGAGCCCCTTTCTGTGAATCCTCTGATTCACTGGAGAGACTTAGAGACCTCGGATGGCTATCATCGCTGACTTCTCCCTCCGAACCCTCTCCCTCGGTCTCTAATTCCTCCCTTTCCTGTCCCTCTGCTCCTGAACCCCTGACACATATATTCTTTAAATTTTCCCCAATCTTCTATAAATCTTTGGTCTTGCCGGTCTCGGATCCTTTCCGTCAATCTATCAAGTTCTGCATAGTCCATCATCTTCATTCTCCATTCGTGTAGTGTAGGCAGCTCCTCTTGCTTCCATTTCTGAGCCGGATGAACAAGTTAAATCAGTGATGATAGATTGGGCAAGACATGTAGGACATAACATAATGTTTGAGGATTGGGAAAGATTGTGGAAGAAAGGGGTCAAGTTCACTGCATGTACTGTACTAAAGGAAAACATAATGAAAATGGTGTATAGATGGTATCCGACCCCAGTTAAATTAGCAAAGATTTATCATAACTGTGATAACCATTGCTGGAAATGTAAAGAAAACGAAGGTACTTTCTATCATATGTGGTGGTCCTGCCCCAAGGTGAAAGACTTCTGGGGAAAGATTTATAATGAATTGAAAAAAATGTTGAAATATACATTTATAAAGAAACCAGAGGCCTTTCTTCTTGGAATAACAGGTTTGGAATTGCCCCCAAAAGATGTTAAATTATACACTGGGCAACAATTTTTTACCTTTTGAATGTTGTCTAGATTTCTACAATTGATTTAGGGACCCTCAGAAACCACAGGCGCGGGCACCTTAAGCGCCCTCCCTGACCCATGAAGAGCCTTTTTAAAGGCTATGGAGAGGGTACGGAGAGTGGTGTGGTGCTGGGAGTAGACCGCTACTTCAGTGGAGCGAAGCCGCGAGCCATGGCCGGAGAGCGTTAACTTTCTTCCCGAAATTTGGACTGGAAACAAAAACCTGTGAGTACAGGGAATTCGGATTTTAAAAATTTCTACCTTTAATTTGGTACGACCGGGGGGATGTGCTAAAGGGAAGTCCGCACCCCCCTATCTACAAACGATCTAAAGCAAGGATCGGAGAACTAAGGTTGAGAGAACAGTGTGTTTTTGATGTTTGATAAATGATATTCCACGATTTTGATAGAAGAAGTTTTTTGTGCTGGAGGGAAGAGAGGAGCGTCAGAAAAATTTGTGTAACCCCCCCCCCCCGAACCCGGGAGCGTCCTGCGTGTGAGTCCTACGAAAAGGAATAAGGAGTTTGACAGCTGTCAAAGGAGCTGTCAAACGGGTGGACAAAACTAAGAATTGAATTACTTAATATCTCTCTGGACTAAAGGTGTTACATTTTACTAGAAGTGGTTGGAAACAAAGTAATAATAAAAAACAAAGTAACGGACTGTGGGAAAGGAAAGTAACTTAACTGGAATCCCCCTAGGGGGAACTAGTGACATTACAATGGCTGCAGAGGGAAAATTACTGGCAGAAATTGAAAGAGCTTTTTTTCTCGTGGGAATTCTGCAAGAACAGAGTATGGCTATGAACAAAGAACTCACAACCTTGATTTCTAAAACAAACAACCCTGCTGATGGAACAAAGGACTTGACTGGGGAAAAATATACAGCTGAATCAGAAGCGACATCTGTGGAATTGGTGGAAAAGGAAGAAGGAGGGGAGAAAGTACTGGCAGAAAATACCAAGCAGAAGCCTATGTTGTCAGAAAATGAAGCAGAAGATTTCTGGATTACAAATTTGGGAAAGATGAGAAGGATGAGAAAAGCAAAGGAGGAAGTCTCTGGATTTTTTGGAATAATGGATTTTAAAAGAGGAAAGAAACATGACTGGGACTTCCTCTTCTCTTCTGAGTTTGAGTACGGGAGATCTATGGCAGATCTTTGGCAGCAAGTTCTTTCAACTATCTTCGACGCAAGAGAAGGAGATGTGGCTGTGACAGATCACCCTCGAGACCTGAGGTCCAACAAAAAGGACTACCAACAAAACCGACAGAGAGAGACTGACAGAGATTTAAAGGCCTCGGATGTGAGGAATCTGGGCTAGGAACTGTATGGGTGGATAATTATCTGGGAAGGGACGGAAACCGGGGTAGGGTGGGAGGGGGAGAGCAGAAGTTGGAAAATTTATGACTTTTGTGTTTGGTTATTTTGACTTATATTTTAATATAAAAAGGGGGAAATTTGTGGATGAGAAATTAGGTCGACCTTAGAAAAAAGGATTTGATGTTAATAAGAGAATGGGATAAGTAAAATTTGACTTAGTAAAAAGAATCAAGTTCAAAAACAACAGATTAGGTTAAAGGAAGGGATAAAAACTTGCTGAACTAACTTTGGAAATTGGGATGTAGGAGGGGTGGGTGGGTGGAAGTCAGGGAAAGAGGGATAAGAAAGCAAGGATATGAAATTATACGTGTTTTGTCTTTGTCTTTTTTATGTGTGTGTTGTCTCTATAAAATTTGAAAACCCAATAATTTTTTTTTTAAAAAAATGTTGAAATATACATTTATAAAGAAACCAGAGGCCTTTCTTCTTGGAATAACAGGTTTGGAATTGCCCCCCAAAAGATGCAAAAACTTGCTCCGACCACAATGCTGTAAAGATGGTGATGAAGCAAACAACAGCTGACACCTTCAGATGGAGGATGAATGACACCTTATTTGGAGATGAGGAAATTTGTAAAAAGGCCCAAAAAACCTTGAAAGACTACTTTGAAATTAATATGAAGACTGACGTAGAAAAAAGAGTAATCTGGGATGCAAGTAAAGCTGTTATGAGAGGATTCTTGATTCAACAAAATGCAATAAAGAAGAGAAGCCAAAATGAAAAGAAAGATAAAATTTTGGAGAAGATAAAAGATGGGGAAAGGAAACTAAGATCAAAACCAAAATCGCATGAGAGTTTAAGAGAAATTAAGTTATATCAAACACAATATATGGAATTGATGAATCAAGAAATAGAATGGAAAATTAAACAAATGAGACAAAAGACTTTTGAATCAGCAGATAAATGTGGTAAATTGTTGGCTTGGCAAATAAAGAAAAGACAAAAGCTGAATACGGTAACAAATTTAGAAGTGGATGGAAAGAACATTTATAACCCTACGGAGATTAGGAACTGCTTCCAGAGATACTTTAGACAACTTTATTCACAAGGGCCGCAGAAAGATATGGACATAGAGCAATTTCTTGGAAAAAACGGACTGAAAAAGATTTCACAAGAAAGTAAAATAATATTGAACCAGGAAATATCAGAACAAGAAATAGAAGGTGCTATTCAAAATTTGGCATTGGGCAAATCCCCAGGACCTGATGGACTGACTTCCAGATATTATAAAGTTTTGAAGGAGTGGTTATTACAACCTTTGAAGGAAGTTTGTAATGAAATTTTGGAGGGGAAAAGGGCACCAGAAACGTGGAAAGAGGCTTATATTACACTTATCCCGAAGACAGAGACTGAAAAGACTCAACTTAAGAACTACCGCCCCATTTCACTATTAAATGTAGATTACAAAATTTTTGCTGACATTTTAGCAAAGAGATTGAAAATAGTTTTGATGGAGGAGATTCATAGAGATCAAGCGGGCTTTCTCCCGAGAAGACATTTGTTGGATAATGTAAGGAACATAATTGACATTTTGGAAAAGTTGGAAGTGAACATAAATACGAAAGCAGTTTTGATATTTGTGGACGCCGAGAAAGCCTTTGACAATATTTCTTGGAGTTTCATGATGAAGAACCTCCGGGGGATGGGGGTAGGCCAAGGGTTTGAAAATGGTATAGGTGCAGTATATTCTGAACAAAAAGCAAAGTTGATTGTAAATAATGTGGTTACGGAAGAATTCAAGATAGAAAAAGGGACACGACAGGGATGCCCAATCTCTCCATTACTTTTTATATCAGTCCTGGAGGTTTTGCTGAATATGATTAGAAGGGACCAGTTGGTTAAAGGAGTGCAGGTCGGAGCTAAACAGTACAAATTGAGAGCATTTGCAGATGATTTGGTACTTACATTACAAGAGCCTGAGTCTAGTACGAAAAGAGTATTAGAATTAATTCAAGAATTTGGTCAAGTGGCAGGGTTTAAATTGAATAAGTCAAAAACTAAGGTATTGGAGAAAAATTTAACACTTTTGGAAAAAGAGAGGTTTCAGAATGAGACAGGATTAACTGTGGTTAAGAAAGTGAAATATCTGGAGATAAATATGACAGCTAAAAATGTGAACTTATTTAAAGACAATTATGAGAAATCTTGGACAGAAGTGAAAAAAGATCTAGAAAATTGGTCAAACTTGAAGCTTTCCTTGTTGGGTCGAATTGCGGTTATAAAGATGAATGTATTGCCTAGAATGTTGTTTTTGTGTCAAACATTGCAAATAGTGGACAAGATGGATTGTTTCAAGAAGTGGCAGAAAGATATTTCAAAATTTGTCTGGCAGGGCAAGAAACCCAGAATTAAATTTAAGACTTTAACTGATGCAAAAGAAAGGGGGGGATTTGCCCTGCCAGATCTCAAACTGTATTATGAATCGGCAGCTTTCTGCTGGTTGAAAGATTGGCTACTTCTTGAGAACACAGATATCTTGGATCTAGAAGGTTTTAACAACATCTTTGGGTGGCATGCATATTTGTGGTATGACAAGGTTAAAGCTCATAAAGGTTTTAAAAATCATATTGCCAGGAAAGCACTATATAATGTCTGGACTAGATATAAAGATTTGTTGGAAAACAAAACTCCACGGTGGTTGTCCCCAATGGAGGCAAAAGCTGTTAAAAAGCTTAATATGGAGTCCAAATGGCCGAGATATTGGGAAATTTTGGAACAAGAAGGGGATAGATGGAAACTGCAGAGTTTTGTGAAATTAAAAGATAAAGTGAGAGATTGGCTCCATTACTATCAAATAATGGAGGTTTTTAAGATGGACAGGAAAATTGGCTTCCAGGTGGAAAAATCAAAACTAGAGACAGAATTGTTAGAATCCGGTACTAAAAATTTGTCAAAAATGTATACCGTATTTTTCGCTCTATAACACGCACCAGACCATAACACGCACGTAGTTTTTAGAGGAGGAAAACAAGAAAAAAAAAATATTCTAAATGAAACGGTGGATGTATGATTTTTGTGGTTCATGCTGTGGCCACAGACATGGGATCTGACAGTGAGTTTGGAGTAGCCCAATGCAAAAATCCTGAGGATCCATGTGGATCCATGCTTTGTAACCACGTTTTTGCACCACTGTGACCCTAGGCAACAGTGGGTGCGTGATTTTTTTGGTGCAAGATGTAGCCATGGACATGCTATGTGATCTGATGGTGAATTTGGGGTGACCCAATGCAAAAATCCTGAGGATCCATGTGGATCCATGCTTTGTAACCACGTTTTTGCACCACTGTGACCCTAGGCAGCAGTGGGTGCGTGATTTTTTTGGTGCAAGATGTAGCCATGGACATGCTATGTGATCTGATGGTGAATTTGGGGTGACCCAATGCAAAAATCCTGAGGATCCATGTGGATCCGTGCTTTGTAACCACATTTTTGCACCATTGTGGCCCCAGGCCACAGTGGGTGCGTGATTTTTTTGGTGCAGGCTGTAGCCATGGACATGCTATGTTATCTGATGGTGAATTTGGGGTGACCCAGTGCAAAGATCCTGTGGATCCATGCTTTGTAACCACGTTTTTGCACCATTGCAGCCCCAGGCAACAGTGGGTGCGTGCTTTTTTTGGTACAGACTGTAGCCATGGACATGTAATGTGATCTGATGGTGAATTTGGGGTGACCCAATGCAAAAATCCTGAGGATCCATGTGGATCCGTGCTTTGTCACCACGTTTTAAATGGGGAGGGAAGGAAAAACACAGAAGGGACAAGAAGCACATGAGGGGTGTGCGGAGAAGCAGCTGGCTAAGAATGCAGGGGAGGAGTTTAACGGGGTGGGGGGGGAGGAAAGGAAGGCAAAAGTTTCCCCCCCCCCAAGCCAGCCCTCTCTCTCTCTCTCCCACCTGTATGTTTTTCGGCTGCCTGCGAGTCCCTAGAGCACGGAGAGGAGGAGGTGGTGGGCTGGAGCCTGCACGCAGTGTGACTAGGAAAGAATTAGAAGGAAGGACTCGATCCTTTCCTTAACCCTCTGCTTGCCAGGAGGGCAGGGGATTCCCTGCTCTTTGTTGAGTTTGAGCAAACGCAGCAACAGAAGCCGGTGGGCAGTAATACCCTGAGGCAGAATGCAGGAAAGCAGCAGCTTTCGCCTTCCCCCCGCCCGCCCGATCTGATATTTGCCTAATTTTTGCCTATTTTTGCCCCGGCGAGTCAGCTCCAGGGGCCACACATTCGCTCAATAACACGCACAGACATTTCCCCATACTTTTTAGGAGAAAAAATCTGCGTGTTATAGAGCGAAATTTACGGTAACTTGCTGTTGAAATGGAATACACAAGATGAAACGGTTAAATCAGCAATGATTAAGTGGGCACAGGATATTGGTCATAACATTATGTTTGCTGACTGGGAAAAGTTGTGGACCACCGGGATGAAATTTACGGCATGTAATGCCCTCAGAGAAAACATTATGAAAATGATTTATAGGTGGTACATGACCCCAGTCAAGCTTGCGAAAATTTATCATTTGCCTGATAACAAATGCTGGAAATGTGGAGAAAAGGAAGGTACATTTTTCCACCTCTGGTGGACGTGCCCAAAGATTAAGGCGTTCTGGGAAATGATTTATAATGAATTGAAAAAGGTATTTAAATATACTTTCCTGAAGAAACCAGAGGCCTTTCTCTTGGGTATTGTCGGCCAAGGGGTGTCAAAGAAGGACAGAACATTTTTTATGTATGCTACAATGCGGCAAGAATACTTATCGCAAAGTACTGGAAGACACAAGATCTACCCACCTTGGAAGAATGGCAGATGAAGGTGATAGACTACATGGGACTGGCAGAGATGACGAGCAGAATCCGAAACCAGGGAAGGGAAACAGCGGAGGAAGATTGGAAAGATTTTAAGGACTATCTAAAGAAATATTGTAAAATCAATGAATGTTAGAATGACGCTGGATTAGAAAATATGTGGTTATTAGCGGCAATGGATAAGCTTAAAAGAAAAAGAAAGGTTAAAATTTAAGTGAAAAATAAGGGAAGGATTTGCTGAAGAATAATTTAGAAATTGGAATACAGGAAGGGGAGGTAAGAGGAAGTCGGGGAAGTAAGGTATAAGAAAAGAAGGGCTGAAATTATATTTGTTTTTTATATGTTTTTTGTATGTTATTTTTACTGTATTGTTTTGTTTTTTGTTGTTATAAAATTTCGGAAACTTTAATAAAAATTTATATATATATATAAAAAAACAAAAGATGTCAAATTATACACTGGGCAACAATTTTTTACCTTTTGAATGTTGTCTAGATTTCTACAATTGATTTAGGGTCTTTTTGCGCTGCTGAATCAGGAAATGGCATCCGTTTCTCTCCATCAGGTCAGGTTGTTGTGCTATTTTGATTTGTAAAAAATCAGATCTTGTGACAAAATTGATTACATTTTGTGGCATTATCAGCTGATTTTTGTCAACACATATCATCCTAAATATGTTTTTAAGAGAAAATAATGTTTTTCCAACAATATATATTGATTACCTGATAGAAACATCGATTACTGTAAACTGAATGGTGGGCATTGATAAAGGTAAGTACACATAAATTGCATGTTGCTTCACCATTTTTCAAACTTCAGGGCTTGAACATCCGTTTCTTGGAACTCCTGGAATGCTCAGCGGCAGGGAGGTCTCTCTTCAGAGTCCAACAGTAGTCAGCCATCATGACTGCGTCCCAGCGACCCTGATACCTGGTCTCCATCTCTTTCATGTCCTGATGGAATCTCTCCCCCTGCTCGTCACTCATTGAACCCAGGTTCTCAGGAAACCGGTCCATATGTGAAAATAGGTAGTGCATCTTGACGCTCATGTTGCAGCCCAGGTTTCTGAAAGCAGTCAGCATGTTGTTGACAAGTTCTGCATAGTTTCTGACCTTATTGTTGCTTAGAAAGTTCTTCACTACCAGAACAAATGCCTTCCACGCTTCCAGTTCCATTTCCTTCATTGAGTTTCTGACCTCTGGATCTCTGATGAGCTGACGGATCTGAGGACCGTCAAAGATGCCAGCTTTCAACTTCTCCATGGTCAATCCTGCCACAAGTGAAGCAGTCACCATCCTTGTCCAGAGCCTTTAGTGAACTGCTTGATTAAGCCGAGCTTGATGTGCAGCGGTGGGAAGAGTATTCTGTCTCTGTCCACCAGAGGGTCGTTGATGACGTTCCTTTCTTTGCAAGGCACCAATTCCTCCCGCACAGGCCAGTCCTTCTTCGTGTAATGCTGAGCACGGTCCCTACTATCCCACATGCACAGAAAACATGGGTACTTGTTGAAGCCAGACTGTTGTCCCACCAAAAAGTTCACCATCTTCAGGTCTACACAAATAAACCACTTATGCTGACCATAACCAATTTTGTCCTTTGACAAGCTGAGGTCGCGAACTAGATCATTCAACTCCTTTTGGGAAAATGGATGTGGAGCATCATCTTCAAGAACCACTTCTTCTTCATGTCCTTCAGCACTGGAGGCATCTTCCTCACTAATGTCAGGGTTCTCCTTCAGTGTAGTCGAGTGAGCCAGGGGTATAGAGGCAAACTGGTTGCCGTTGTGTAGCAGAACACATTTCAGTGATCGCTTGCTGCTGTCAATGAACAGTCTCCAATCTTTGGGTTCGTACTGTGGCACTCCAAGCTTGAGCAGAAGCTGCGCAATATCTGCACAGTACACCAAGTCCTTCTCTTCTGAGAAAAAACGGAGGTACTCTTGATGCCTGTTGCGGAAGAAGCTGATGTCAGAGAGGAGTTTTTTCCCCTTCAATCTGGATGCCAACAGTTCGGCAGAGTCCTTTGACAAGCTGAGGTCGCGAACTAGATCATTCAACTCCTTTTGGGAAAATGGATGTGGAGCATCATCTTCAAGAACCACTTCTTCTTCATGTCCTTCAGCACTGGAGGTATCTTCGTCACTAATGTCAGGAAGTTCTCCGAAGACAGGCACTGGAATTTCATCACAATGGGGCAGGACTCTTGAGGAGGAGGAGAAAGGGGAGGGAACTGGAAGGGGAATATATGCTCTGCACAAATGGCTGTGAACTCATGCTTGTTTTGTGAATCTATCACACTTGCTCCTTCTGCCACCCCGGATGGCAGAATAAAGCTTTTCTCTGAAACTATTCCTTGAGTGTCTGTTGACTCCCATTTCCCCGTCCCGGGCGCAAAGCTCTTCTCACCCGAGGCTAAAAAGGCTACAAGCAGAGTCTGTAACCTGAAGTGTATGTTAACCCAAGGTACCACTGTATCATTGAATTTGTCCATGGCAAGTCTGCGTTTATCTGCAGGTTGTTCATATGTGGTGAGTTTGTAGAAGTCTTCAATCCAATCATAGAAGGGAGACGCATTTTTATTTTTCCAGCTCACCAGTATCAGTCTTTTTACTGTGGTAAGGGCACAGAGAGTCCGCTTGTATTGCCCCTTTGTCAGGTTCCATGTGCTGGGTGTATAATTCGAAAGGATATTTTGCTCGGTAAAGGTACATTTGGCCTCAGCGATGGGAGTCCAGCAAGGAATCATTTAGCCAGTGCAATGGAGGAGGAAGAGGTTGAAAATGCGAGACTTACTGGCACCTGTAGCAGCAGCAGCAGCAGCTGGAGCATGGCCTGCAGTGCCACCTGGTGGCCCACCTCGGAACGTCCATGCCCATCCCAGATTTAAAGCTTTAGGCATGTGTTTTACACACACACACACACAAATAATAATTCACAAGCAGGAAATATCCCAAACAGCTCTTCCCCTGAAATATACTCGGAGTCGAGAGTGGATTTCATGCTCTATATTCAGCTCATAGTAGCGAGGGATGAAAGTTCCCCCACAATATCTGCTTTATATACATTATTTACACAATGGGCTGCACGTGATTGGCTAATTCTGGGATTCTCCTGTAGCCCAATCAGGTTGTGGATTCACTTCCACCTGGAGCTGGATTGGGTGGCTCCTGCGGACCAATCAGACTGCTGCATTGTTCTAGGACCAATCAGACTGCTGCATGTTGGATCCTATTGTTCTAGGACCAATCAGACTGTAGCATTTTGGATCCTATTCAACTCAGTACATAACATCCCCACAAACCACCCCCAAATTCCCCAGCATAGGAATAGTGTGAGTGGAGGCTGGGTGCACCACATTGGAGACCCCAGGCGGAGTAGTAGGGGAATCTCATCCTTTACTTCCACACAAGGGTGACAGGCCAAATCATCTGTCAGGATAGATATGGTGGCCACGATTTCGCTGAAAACCCGATGTCTTAGGATTAACAACAAAGCAACGGCAAACACCTGCTAAAGACCCCCTGAAATGTTTGGCAGTGAAAACCCCACATTTCATGGCAACCCCAAAAATGAGCCTTTGGCGCCCCAACTCACGGGATCCCAATTTCTCCAAAAGTCAGACGTTGTCCAATTCACTTCAAAGCGGCGCCAAACACCCAGACAATGCCCCTTGCAAGGTTTGGGGGTGGTGAAAACACTACTGTCAGGGTTGCTTCAAGATCCTAGCTCACAGAGGATCACGCTAGCCAACGGTCATTAAGTAAAAGTCTTTATTGAGTTACAGTTTCCATTCTCAAGCTGCTGCGTGCAACCCTACGTCTAGTAGCTAGATCGGCGAAGCTCCGTCTGAATCTCCGCCCCTCGTACACCAACTTAATATCCTAGCCCTGCTCCACCTTTTCCGCCTGACTGTTCTTCTCTGGGTCCCTCTGCCCCCCTGGGTCTCTTCCTTCCGGGATTCTTCGGACGCTGACCCCCCGGACTCTCCTGTCTCTTTGCGCCGGGCTTTAGGACCCGGCTCTCTTTCCGGGCTGCCTACTGCGCCTCCTTCCTGTGCATTTGAACTTGGCGCGCGCGCCCAACCTTCCACCTTCCGTCTAACCGTCTCTTCGCTCCCAGATGGAGGTGTGGCCACCCCTGACTCGTGCCCTCCCTCCTGCTGTGAGCTGCCAGCGCTTGCCCCCTGGCTCCTTTCCTCTTCCCTGTTCTCTGGCGGTGACGCTGGACCCGATCTCCAACTGCTCTCCTCTGATTCCCCTCTGGCTCTATCTCCCTGGGGTGCCCCCCTAAACTCCCCCCTTGCCTTGGCCCCTGGTGCTCCTTTCTGTGAATCCTCCGACTCACTGGAGAGACTCGGAGATCTCGGGTCGTCGTCATCGCTCATCCTTTCTTCTGCCTCCTCCCCTTCGCTCTCTGTTTCCTTCCTTGCCCTTGCCTCTGCTCCTGAACCCCTGACATCCATCCCCCCCTCGAAGCCCCCCACTCCCCCTTCCCCTCCTTCCGGTGCTGGAGCTGGGTGCTGCTGCGTCAAGGAGACGAATGTCGGGTACCGTTCGGTTCCCGTAGCGGGCCTCCCTCCGAAGTCTTCCGGTTCTTCCTCCCTTCTCTCGTCGACGACGGTCACCTCTGCTTCCATCTCTGTGCCGCCGTGCTCGAAACCTGGATCGTCCCCGAAAATGTCCATGTCCGTCTCTCCCTCGCTTCCTCCAGGCGGCGTTGCTCGGCCTGGACCTTCTTGCCACTTCCTGCGCCACTGTTCCTCTGGTTTGTCGTCCCACCAATACGAGGGTTCTGAGGCAGATCCCGAGGGCGACCCCTCCGGGGAACGGACGTCTCGTATCGGGTCCTCGTCCGAGTCGAACCCCCGGAACGTGCTGCCCGAAAGCGTGGGTGTGAAAAGCCAGTCGTCGAAAAAGTCTGCTGGCATCGGTCTATGTGGGAAGAGGGCATGAAACTCGTCTTTGAGCAGAGGTTCGTCCAAGGCGTAGTCCGGCACCCAACTGTTCGCACTGGCCGGGGTGCCCTCCCTGGCGAGAAAGTATTCTACCCCTTCTTCCCCCCATCTGGAATCCAAAATCTCTGTGACTTCGTTGATGCGCTCCTTCTGTGCCACTCCTGCGTGCCCTGTTCTGTCTCTGGCCGGACTCTGCGCCGTTCCGGGTTCCTGAAACCTGTGCGGTGCCTTGTAGGGAGTGAGCACCGATCTGTGGAATACCGGATGCATTCTGGAACCCTCCGGAAGCGCCAGCCTGAAGGCCACCGGGTTGACCTGCTCTTCGACTTGATAGGGCCCCAGTTGCTTATGCCCTAGTTTCTTCTTGGCCAACGACCTGGCCGGCACTGCGTGGGCTGCTAACCAGACCCAGTCCCCCACGTGTAGCTCTTCGCCAACCCTTCTGCGTTTGTCCGCTTGTACCTTGTATGCGTGCTTGGCCAGTTCCAGGTGGCGCCTCAGCTGATCGTGGACTTCCTGCAGTTCCGACGCGAACGCATCTGCCGTCTGCGGCTCCCCTTCCCCCAGCTTTTCCAGTCCCGGGAAGGTTCTGGGGTGCCTCCCGTTGTTGGCGAAGAACGGTGTGACCCCCGTGGACACGTGCTTCGTGTTGTTGTAAGCGAACTCGGCGAGCGGCAGGTAATCCACCCATGTCGCAGGCTGTTGATTTGCATAACACCTCAAGTACTGCTGCATGATGGCATTGACCCGCTCTGCTTGCCCGTTGGTTTGCGGGTGTCTCGCCGACGCCAGGTTGATCTTGACGTTCAGGAAGCCCATCAGCCGCTGCCAGAAATTTGAGATGAACTGCCGCCCCCGGTCGGACAGAATAGACCGTGGCAGACCGTGGACCTTGAACACGTGGTCTATGAACAGTTTGGCGGTTTGTTCCGCCGTGGCCACCTTCGCACACGGAATGAAATGTGCCATCTTGGAGAACAAGTCCACCACCACCAGCACTGCCGTCTTGCCCCTCGAGCTGGGCAGATCCGTGACAAAGTCCAGGGCCACCCTCTCCCAAGGTTCGGCCGGAGTTTGCAGCGGTTCCAACAGTCCGGCCGGCGGTCTAAGCACTGGCTTCGCCCTCTGGCAGGTGTCACACCTCGCCACGTAGTCCGCGACCTCCCTTCTCATTCCAGGCCACCAGAAATCCCTGGCTACTAGTTCCACCGTCTTCTCCTTGCCGAAGTGCCCTGCAGTGGGCGCGTCGTGCATCTGCTGCAGCACCTTGGCGCGAAGTTCGTCTCCCGGCACGTAGATGGCCCCTTTACGGATGAGCAATCCATCTCTTAGCTGGAAACCGTCGGCCGCTGCTTTGCCCCTTTGCACCTCTGAGATCTTTGCTTGCGCGAAGGAGTCCCCCTGCAACGCTCGTCGCACCGCCTCCAGATCCACGGTTGCCGCGGCGCACGCCCACACTGTTGGTGCGAAGATGTGCATGGCGGCCGCTGGCGTTGCTTCCTCCAGATACTGTGGCTTGCGGGAGAGAGCGTCCGCCATGATGTTGGTGTCCCCCGGGACATACTCTATTCGGAAGTCGAAGTTCGCAAAGAACTCAGCCCAACGTATCTGCCTTTGGTTCAGGAACTGTGCCGTGCGCCAGTGCTCTAGGTTCTTGTGGTCCGTGCAAACCTGCACCGTGTGCTTGGCTCCGATCAGAAAGTGCCTCCACGCCTTGAACGCTGCATGAATGGCCAGCAACTCCCTGTCCCATATGGTGTAGTTCTGCTCGGACTTGCTGAGCTTCCTGGAGTAAAACGCTCCCGGTCGCCACACCCCCTGCGGGTCTTTCTGCAGCAGGACCGCCCCCACGGCTCTGTCCGAGGCGTCAGTCTCCACCCTCATCGGCTTGCTGGGGTTGACATGAAGCAGCTGCTCTTCCGACGCGAAGAGACGCTTGAGTGCCTGAAAGGACTGTTCCGCCTGCTCTGTCCAAATGAACTTCTTTTTCTTGGAGCTAAGCGTGTCAGTGATGGCCGCCGTCTGCATAGCGAAGCCCTTGATAAACTTGCGATAGAAGTTCGCAAAGCCGACAAACCGTTGGACCTCCTTCCGGTTGCGCGGGCTCTTCCAATCCAACACCGCTCGAACCTTGGCGCTGTCCATGGCGAGCCCCTTGTCAGACAGCTTGTAGCCCAGAAAATCCACCTCCGTCACGTCAAATTGGCACTTCTCCAGCTTGGCGTAGAGCCTATGGTGCTTCAGCCTGTTCAGTACTTCCTTGACGTGTTTGTCATGCTCCTGTTGCGACTCCGAAAAGATCAGGATGTCATCTAGGAAACAGACGCACGTCTTGTAGAGAAGTCCCGCCAACACGTGATGCATGAATGCTTGAAAAACGTGGGAGCCATTTTGCAATCCAAAAGGCATAACTCTATATTCGTAGGTCCCCAGTGGCGTGAACATGGCTGTTTTCCACTCGTCTCCCTCCCGCATGCGAATGAGGTTGTACGCACCTCGCAGATCCAATTTGGTGAACACTCTGCCCTTCCGCACCTTTGCGAGGAGGTCGTCAATTCGGGGCATGGGGAAGTCCGACGGCTTAGTCACACTGTTCAAGATCCTGTAATCCACTACGAGCCTCTTTTGGGGCGTATCCCGCTTCTTAACGAAGAACACCGGGCTGCCTCCCACCGCCTTGGACTCTCGGATGAAACCGCGCTCCAAATTATGATCTATGAACTCCTTGAGTTCTTGCAGCTCGTCCTCTGACATGGAATACAGTTTCCCCTTAGGCAGCGCCGCCCCTGGCAGCAGGTCAATCTTGCAGTCATATGGCCTGTGAGGGGGTAGCCTGTCTGCCTCCTTCTCGCAGAAAACTTCCAAAAATTCTGCGTACTTGTGGGGAATCGCTTGCAGCGTGCCTAGCAGTAGCTGTGACTCCTCTTCCTCTCCTTCCTGCCTGGGCACGATGCAGTGTTCAGCACAAAAGGAAGAGCCGAAGGTCAGCTGCCTCTGGTACCAAGCCAGCGTTGGGCTGTGTTTGTCCAGCCAACTCATGCCCAACACAATGGGCGTGTCCGACAATTGAGTGACGTTGAAGCTGATGACTTCTTGGTGATTCCCAAGTCGCATCACCATCGGTGGCGTCTGCTGCACCACTTGCCCTCCTAGCAGCTCCCTGCCATCCACCGTGACCACCTGCAGGGGCAGTGTGGCCGGCAGCAACTGTATAGCATGCTGGTTGACAAAGTCCTGCCCCATAAAGTCCGCATTGCTGCCTGAGTCAATGGTGATTGGCACGTCCATGGTGATGCCATTGGGCAGCTGGAGCGACGCGGTGAGCCTCACCACTGGTTTGGGCGGGAGGGGGTTCACGGGCTGTAAAATCTCTGGGGACTGCATCATTAATACGTCTGGCTGGGCCCCAGTGCCTCTTCCTCCAGCCAGACAGCGTCGTTTCCCTGCTGTGGTTCTCCTTGCTGCGTTGCTGCAGTCGCCATTGCTGAGGCTGCAGTGAGCTTGTGGAGCCTCTGGGGACACTCTTTCGCCATATGCCCTGGCTCCTCACAGACGTAACACTTCCTGTTCCCTCTAGGAGGCTTCGCTTTCACTGCTGCTGGTGCTAGGGCTCTGGTTGCTGACTGAGCCCTGGCACCTCCAACCTCCATCGGTTCAGCTCCTCCCCCTGGCGGAGGCGTGGATTGCGTACGTGCTGCTTCTCTGGGAAAGAAGGAGGAGCCCCTGGCTGGTTCGCGCCCTCCACGCCCTTCGTCCCTGCTCCACGGACGTCCTTCCAGCCGTACCCCCACTGCCAGCGCCCTCTGCACGACCTCCTGGGTGGTCCGGGGTCTCTCCCCCCTCGCAATCTCATCTTTTACAGAGCTGTTTAGTCCCTCCCAGAAAAGGTCTCTTACAGGGGTCGCATCTCTGTCCCATTCTAGGGCACTGGCCAAGGCGAAAAAGCGGGCATGGTACTGCCGTACGCTGGCCCTTCCCTGCTTCAGTCCATGAATCTGTTGCCGAGCAAGATCCACGTCAATGCTTGATAAAAAACACGCATCCATCGCTTTAATAAAGGCATTCGCATTTTGGAGCGCCGGATCGTTATCCCTCCATAAATTGCACAGCCATGCTCTGGCATCCCCATGCAAATAAGACATGATGAACCCCACTTTCTCTTGCTCATCTCTAAAATCTTTACTCAGCAGTTGCAGTGCACACAGTACGTCTGCTTTAAAATTGGGATACTGTTGCAGGTTCCCATCGAAGTGAGAGACCAGACCGCCTGTGCGTCTCCCCAACCCAATCCCCTCTGGTTTGGGTGTCTGTTGCCCTTGCTTCGTAAGCACTTCCAACCTGACCTGGAGATCCCTGTAGGCGGCAGCTGCGTCCTCCTCTCTCTTCCTGGATGCGAGAGCCTCGGCATTCAGCTGTGACACTGCTTCTCTGAGTTCCGCTATCTGCTGTTCAGCCGTCATGTCGGCTGCCGTTCGTGAGCTCACTAGTAGGCACCTGCTTCTCTCCTCTCCTCGAGGCTGTAGATGCCCACAATACAAGGGACGGAGCTTACTGTCAGGGTTGCTTCAAGATCCTAGCTCACAGAGGATCACGCTAGCCAACGGTCATTAAGTAAAAGTCTTTATTGAGTTACAGTTTCCATTCTCAAGCTGCTGCGTGCAACCCTACGTCTAGTAGCTAGATCGGCGAAGCTCCGTCTGAATCTCCGCCCCTCGTACACCAACTTAATATCCTAGCCCTGCTCCACCTTTTCCGCCTGACTGTTCTTCTCTGGGTCCCTCTGCCCCCCTGGGTCTCTTCCTTCCGGGATTCTTCGGACGCTGACCCCCCGGACTCTCCTGTCTCTTTGCGCCGGGCTTTAGGACCCGGCTCTCTTTCCGGGCTGCCTACTGCGCCTCCTTCCTGTGCATTTGAACTTGGCGCGCGCGCCCAACCTTCCACCTTCCGTCTAACCGTCTCTTCGCTCCCAGATGGAGGTGTGGCCACCCCTGACTCGTGCCCTCCCTCCTGCTGTGAGCTGCCAGCGCTTGCCCCCTGGCTCCTTTCCTCTTCCCTGTTCTCTGGCGGTGACGCTGGACCCGATCTCCAACTGCTCTCCTCTGATTCCCCTCTGGCTCTATCTCCCTGGGGTGCCCCCCTAAACTCCCCCCTTGCCTTGGCCCCTGGTGCTCCTTTCTGTGAATCCTCCGACTCACTGGAGAGACTCGGAGATCTCGGGTCGTCGTCATCGCTCATCCTTTCTTCTGCCTCCTCCCCTTCGCTCTCTGTTTCCTTCCTTGCCCTTGCCTCTGCTCCTGAACCCCTGACAACTACGTTTCACATCGCCGCACAAAATGAGCCCATCGACGCCGTAACCCACATGGTTGTCAGGGGCTGGACTGAGGAGGACAACAACAACAAATTTTTACTCGGCTATTACGCCCATCATGAAGCACAACACAACAAAACAAATCAAATAAAACAGCGGACTCATACAAACCACAAGTAGTATAACACAGTTCACAACTCACAAGGACGGATATTAGCCATTCATAAAAAAGTTTAAGATTAAGATTAAAAAATTTTGGCACTACACTAAAAACAATATCTGATGTCATTATAGAAAATTCTTGTGACTATCAATAATCAGCTGTCAGGGGTTCAGGAGCAGAGGGACAGGAAAGGGAGGAATTAGAGACCGAGGGAGAGGAATCCGAGGGAGAGGTCAGCGATGATAGCCATCCGAGGTCTCTAAGTCTCTCCAGTGAATCAGAGGATTCACAGAAAGGGGCTCCAGTGGTCAGAGCTAGGGGGTTGCCAGAGGGAACACCCCAGGGAGGAGGGGCCAGAGGGGACTCGGAGAGCAGCAGCTGGAAATCGGGACCAGCTTCCCCACCGGAAAGCAGTAAGGGGGAGGAGTCCCAAACATCGGCAGCAGGCAGCTTTCCGTCAGCGGAAGGACATGAGTCAGGGTTAGCCACGCCTGCATCAGAGAGCGAGGTAACGGTTAAAAGGAAGGTCAGGGGCAGCGCGCGCGCGCCAAGTTCAAATGTACAAGAGGGGGGCGCAATGGGCAGTCCGGAGAGGGAGCCGGGTCCCAAAGCCCGCCGAAGAGAAGGGGAGGAGTCCGAAGGGTCCGCTTCCGAGGCGTCCAGGAAGGAAGGCACCCAGGGGGGTAGTAGGACCCAGAGGCGGAAGGAGAAACGTAGAAGGTGGAGTAAGGCTAGAGTCTTAAGCTGGTGTACAGGGGGCGGAGACTCAGACGAGGCTTCGCTGGTCTAGGGTCTAGACGTAGAGACGCACGCTAGAGTCTGAAAATGGGAACTAAACTTCAATAAAGACTTTTGTACAGTTCTGCTGGCTAGCGTTGGTCTTCTGTGAGCTGAGACCTGGAGGCAGTCTCTGACATCAGCTAACATTCCGTTCCGTCTCTTGTGCGAGAGGACGGCTGTTAGGAATTTAGCAACCTGTAGGGTAATATAAGGATCCACATCTTGAAGTACCCAGGCAAGCTGTAGGTCTGCTGGTTTGTCAGCCATAGGCTGGATTATGGGGTTTAGAATACTAGCACGGGCTGAACTGTACAAAGGGCAGATAAACATAACATGATGTAGAGATTCAGATGTTTTCATTTCACAAGCACACATTGAAGGGACTTGGCCCTTAGTGAATCTATGTCTCAGCACGTTTGTTGGAAAAACATTGAACCTAGCTCTAATGAAGGCATAACGGTGAGACACAGCCATAAGCGATGTTAAGTAGGACGGAGCGCGGTAGATAGGGGTTATGCCGAAATTTAACGGCGAGCAGGCTCCACCACCAGCTACGAAATTTTGGTATAGCTCCACATCATCCAGCCTTTGATTTATACACCTTTTTGCCACATTTAGATCCAGTTTGAGCAATTCAGTGGGCGAGATCTCATAGGACAGCAATTTGGCATGGATTTTTCCTGACTACAAATTTGTGAAGTCATCCCGCCACATGCATTGAATTAGATAGTGGTTCGGGAGTTTATGCCATAGGGATATCCAATAGATCAAAACTCTCCTCCATATGACTAACTCCACTGAGGGGATCTTCATTTCTAAGCGAATGGCCGCATTACTTACGCATGTTGGTAATTTTAAAAGTCGGCGTAAGAATTGGCTTTGAAGTGTCTCTAAAGGTGAGAGGTTTGCAAAGGCAGCCCATAAAGGAGCAGCATAGGCCATTGTGGCCATCACTTTGATGCTATACACTTTCAAGGCCGCAGGGATGAATAAGGCCCCCTCAGAGTAGAAAAAACGGAGGAGGGAGTGTGATAGGGCTTTTGTCTTGTTTTGAAGATATTCAATGTGCGCTTTCCACCCTAAATTATATTGAAAATAAATTCCTAAGTATTTAAATTTATGTACTTGTTCGATTTTCGTGCCCTCCAGCTTCCAAGAATAAAGTTTTCGACTCCTTGAAAATATCAGTACTTTAGACTTGGTGTGGTTGATAGACAGATGATTAGAAAGGCAATATGTCGCAAAAATCTTTAATGCCCTCCTTAAACCCACTCTAGAGTAAGAGAGTAGTACCGCATCATCTGCATAGAGAAGTAAAGGACAACGGTAATCAGCTATGCGAGGGGTGTGGATAATTTTTTGTGCGACGGCTAATGGGTTCTTCATATCACTGATAAATAAGTTAAAAAGAAGCGGCGCTAAAATACAACCCTGGCGTACACCCTTATTTACTGGCACTGGGTTAGTCAGGTCTCCAGCAGGGGATAATCTCACCCTGGCCACGGACCCGGCATGAAGTTGGGAGATAAGCCACAGGAGCCTTCTATCTATTCCCCAGCAGGCAAGTTTATCCCATAGCAATTTCCTCGGAATACTATCAAATGCAGCTTTCAAATCTATGAAAGCTGCGCAAAGTTGGCCCCGTCGAGGTGTCGAGTATTTCCGGGCTAAGTGATAAAGAATAATTGCCTGGTCTGTTGTGGATCGGTTTGATCTAAATCCAGCTTGCTCATGTCCAATCAGGTCAGCCTCAACTGACCACTTCATCAACCTTTTCAGCAAGAAACGGGCATATATTTTCCCAATGGACGATAGCAGACTGATATTCCGATAATTCCCTGGGTCACCGGGAGGGCCTTTTTTGTAGATAGGAATTATAATGGCCTCCTTCCACGTTCCTGGTATTAAGCCCGTGGCATTTATTGCGTCAAACGTTTTAGCTAAGATCCCTGCCCACCATGCAGAATGAAGCTTTATGGCCTCAACTGGGACCAAATCTGGCCCGGGGGCCTTACCAGTTTTCAGCTCAGCTATCAATTCTAGGATTTCCGCAGGGTCGGTATTGGGCCAGACGGGAAGGGGATTAGAAGGTCTCCAATGAGTGGCCGGAGCTTCTGCCACTGAGAAATATTTTCTCAGGAACTGCTCCCATGTTGGGGCCGGGATCACCGTTAAGGGATATTTCGTGTTTCTTCCCTTTATTAAGGACCAAAATTTCCGGGAATTATGAGATTTTGAGGCAGAAATTATAGTCTGCCAACGATTTGAATGCCATTCCCGTTTGGCCGATTTCTGGGCCTGTTTGTATGCTTTTTTAGCCAGGGAATAGGATGGAGGTAAAGCCGGAGCGCCGGAAAGTTTATAGTCATTGTATATTGTGTGAAGATGGAGTCTGGCTAGTTTGCAAGCCGAGTTGAACCAAGGGGCGCCAAATTTAAAATAGTCTTTTTTAACTCCATAGGTAGGAGAAGTAAAAAAGCGTGTTAAAACTTCTATCAGGCAAGAAAAAGAGTTCAAACAGGTAATAGGATCACGTGGGACTATTCCTACGTCCGGCTGATCACCAGAAAACTTTTCTCTGATAAAATCCATATATCTATGAGCGAGGGCAGGGGACCATCTAGTCCCCTTTACTTTAGAGGACGACTCCACAGTCACCGGGATTGGGTGGAAGCGGTCGAGCAACTGCCAGTCAACACATAACTTGGTTGTCAGGGGAAGATGGTCACTAAATTGGGCATTATCAATTTTAAAGGAGGTGACATTTAAAAATAGATCCCGGGAAACCAAAACATAGTCGAGAACACTGTTGGATTTTAACCCCAGGTGGGTGAACTCTCCTGGTATGTCTGGAGGACACCTGCCGTTTAATATTATTAAATTGAGGCGTAGAGTCATCTGATAAAGCATCACTCCCGCCTTGTTGACTTTTACATCCTTTGATATTCTAGTGGGGGTGTATGCTAGATCGTAAGTTTGAGCGCCAGGGTCAGTCCACCACTTAGACTTTTTAAGAGCCTCCCAATTTGAGGCTATCCGAGCGTTAAAATCGCCTCCAGTAATGGAGGGGACATTGGGATATTTAAGAAAGCAAGAAAGTAAAAAATCCTCTAGGGATTCCCATCTAGAAGTAAGGTCCGCTGCTAACCCTCCCGGAGGGAAATAGACATTTGTAACCAATAAAGAGAAGTTACCACCAGAGATCAGTCCGGTAATAGCATAAGGCGGAAATGCATGCACTAGTGAAAGTTTAGCCCGAAGTTTAAGGGAGATACCAATTGTAAGGCCACCTTTAGGGCGGCCACCATTCATTGACGGGCTAGCAGGCAGACATATAAACTCAAAGCCATTTAACTCAATTTCCTCCTCCACCCAAGTTTCTTGTAATAGTATAATAAGAAAGGAATTAATATATTTTTGGAATTCTGGATCTAATTTTTTACTTTTCCATCCAGCAATGTTCCAACTTAATATTGAAGGCTGGGGTTCCCCCGTACCTCCAATTGACTGTCATTCGGAAAATTGGCTCAACTTTAATACGGGAAGAGGGGAGCCAATAAAGAAATCAGTTATCTTCCTCTGATGAAAAACCTCTCGTAAAGGCTGAGTGGGAATTACAAGGTCATCTGACTGTTGAGCTTGGCCACTCGATCTACTAGGAGTAGGACCTTGAACAGGGGCGGACCCCTTTTCCAAAAGAGTTTTGTGGGCCACCCGGGGTGGACCAGCTATCTCGTCAGAAGTTTGGTCTCTCTGTAGCCTGCTACTGGTCTTTTGAGCTACATGATTTATGTGGCCTGTTGGGTCTTCAATCAGTTCCGTCACTGATCTTGCTGTTGAATCCATGATACTCCGCAAGGAGGGATGAGGCTGGGTGGGAGGACTATTTGGGGAGGTTGGCAAAGGCACCTCTTCTCTTGATTGGTCAGTGCTATAAGAAGGTTCCAGGTCTGGCATCGATGAATGTGTAGAAGGGGATTTTTCCTGTTGTGTGCTGCTTTCTTCAGGTATGTTTTTCGATGGACGGTCATGCAAATCTATTAAGAGCACAGAGGATTGTTCTGCTTGGAGGGGAGGACTGGTTGTTGCTTCTTGGGGTTGTATCTTATCCTCCATTGCCGACATGCATTTAGCATTAGATATTGAGAGATCCATGTGATCTGGTTCTTCTAGAGAGACATATTCGCTGTACGTGAGTGTTCTGGTGTTGAGCTTCCTAATAAGTTGGGTTTTAAGCGATTCCAGTCTTTTAATAATTTCTTTTTGTTCCAGCACTGGTAAATCTGCGAAGGAGGCAATGAGTTCGATCTCTTCTGGTGGTGTCAGGCCACTTTCCGGATGGTCATTGTTCTTTGCTAGGGGAGTGGAGACCACATAGCTCTTCTCCTGGGGTAGACCACCCACTCCGGTGTCCACTGGTGGATCGGGTTTAGCAGATTTGGAGCCCTCTTTGGTTGTTGCCTCCAACAGTAGGGGTTTAGGCTTAGGGTCTATAAAGGCTCTTGTTGGTACTATCCCACAGCGAAACAACTGAGGAGGAATGGTGGGAGCCCCCCCCCCTCGAGGACCTGCTCCACAACTCCAATTTATAAAGATTATAATCCAGGTTAACGAGATCTTCTTGCGATTAGAGGTCAAGAGATATGTAAAAGTCAGTGCTTTATATGATTCAGCCACATGGTGGAGCAATAAAGGTAAAGGTAAAGGTACCCCTGCCTGTACAGGCCAGTCTTGACAGACTCTGGGGTTGGTGCGCCCATCTCACTCTATAGGCCGGGGGCCAGCGCTGTCCGGAGACACTTCCAGGTCACGTGGCCAGCGTGACATCGCTGCTCTGGCGAGCCAGAGCCGCACACGGAAACGCCGTTTACCTTCCCGCTAGAAAGCGGTCCCTATTTATCTACTTGCACCTGGGGGTGCTTTCGAACTGCTAGGTTGACAGGCGCTAGGACCGAGCAACGGGAGCG
Organism: Podarcis muralis; assembly: GCF_964188315.1. Classification (NCBI taxonomy): domain Eukaryota; kingdom Metazoa; phylum Chordata; class Lepidosauria; order Squamata; family Lacertidae; genus Podarcis; species Podarcis muralis. Next base: position 341,792 of record NC_135659.1, read on the forward strand.
CACCCCGCCGCGGGGATTCGAACCGCCGACCTTTTGATCGGCAAGCCCTAGGAGGTGAGGCTTTTACCCACAGCGCCACCCGCGTCCCTTGTTGGTGGAGCAATACACAAAGATTAAAGAAGCCATGATAGCCAGCTCTGAAAAGCTGGGATGGTTTGTGTCTTCAAAGGCATGGCAGTGTGGCTTGAAGTTAATGACGTGTAACACCTCACAGTCATCATCATAATTAATAATAATAATAATAATAATAATAATAATAATAATAATAATAATAATAATAATAATTTATTATTTATACCCAGCCACTCTGGGCGGCTTCCAACAAAATATTAAAATAAAATAGTCTGTCAAACATTCAAAGCTTCCCAGAACAGGGCTGCCTTCAGATGTCTTCTAAATGTCAGGTAGCTGTTTATCTCTCTGACATCTGGTGGGAGGGGGTTCCACAGGGCAGGCACCACTACCCTGTAACTTGGCTTCTCGTAGGGAGGGAACCGCCAAAAGGCATGGAAGAGGGAACAAGCTTCTTTTCTCCTGCTCTAGACGGTAGGACTCAAACCCATGGATTCAAGTTATAAGAAAGGAGATTCCAACTAAACATTCATAAAAACTTTCTGACAGTAAGGGCTGTTTGGCATTGGAACAGATTCCCATGAGAGGTGGTGGACTCTCCTTCCTTGGAGGTTACTAAGCAGAGGTTGGGTGGCCGTCTGCCATGGATGCTTTTGCTGAGATTGCTGCATCCCAGGGGGTTGGACTAGATGACCCTTGGTGTCCCTTCCAGCTATAAGTTTCTATGATTCTATGAAATTGATCTGGATTAATGACAGCCATCCACCAGTTTCATATGCAAAACTACTTCCCACCCCACCCCCTTACTGATTAATATATATAAAAAATACATTAAAGTAGACAAATAATAACTTACAAAAAGGATCAATAAACGTGTCACCTTTATTATATAAACTGTTATCATAATCACATGTCAAAATTTCTTTTGTGAATGAAATAAAATGGTTTCAATCAGTTTTTAATAACCAACAATCAAATGTAGTGCTTGGGGTACAGCTTAGATCAATTCCCCCGATGTTCAGTGTCCAGGGGTTCAGTGCCTGGCACCCAGAAACTCATGGCAAAGGGGAGTCTTGTTAAGCAAGGTAGCTAAAGCAACAGGGTCAGGGCCTCCATTGTGACACGTCCCCCTGCGGAGTGACTTGGCTGAGGACTTTGGGAAGAGCAACTATTTGAGGATAGTTCAGGAGAAAGGAGGTGGTTTGTGAGAAGTAATGATGTTTTCCGGCAAAATAAAGATTTCTTCTTCTTGAGTGTAAGTAGGATGTCTAATTCTTTCTGCATTCTGCTTCTTTTGCTCTCCCTCAAGATTTAGAAACATAGGGCAGTAAGGCAGATCTGGAAAAAGCCTAGGTAAAGGTACAGGGACCCCTGACCGTTAGGTCCAGTCGCGGACGACTCTAGGGTTGCGCGCTCATCTCGCTCTATAGGCTGAGGGAGCCGGCGTACAGCTTCCGGGTCATGTGGCCAGGATGACGAAGCCGCTTCTGGCAAAAGCAGAGCAGTGCACGGAAAGGCTGTTTACCTTCCCGACAGAACGGCACCTACCGTATTTTCCGCTCTATAGGACGCACCGGACCATAAGACGCACCGGATCATAGGAGGGGGAGAACGGGGGGGGGGATTCTCTCCCTCTCTGCTCAGTGTCCTACAATAGCAGAGAAGCGAAGCGGCAGGATAAACGGAGCCCCTTCGATTTCTCGAAGGATCATAGGAGGGGGAGAACGGGGGGGGGGGGATTCTCTCCCTCTCTGCTCAGTGTCCTACAATAGCAGAGAAGCGAAGCGGCAGGATAAACGGAGCCCCTTCGATTTCTCCTCCCGCTTCACTGAAGGGGCGCTGCGCAGAGAGGGAAAACTGTGCAGCACCTCTCCAGCGAAGCGTAGCCTGGAGAGCAAGAGGGATCGGTGTGCACCGACCCCTCTCGCTCTCCAGACTTCAGGCGGCTATCCGCAAGCCTTCTGAGTGCAGCGGGAACTCCTGCTGCGCTTGGAAGGCTTGCGGATAGCTGCCTGAAGCCCCCAGAGCGCAGCCTTTGAAGCCTCCACAGAGCAGCGGGCTGAAGCCATCCCCAAGCTAGAACAGTGAGATGGAGCACCGCGCAGTGAGCTCCGACTCACTGTTCTGGCTTCGGGGACGGCCTTTGAAGCCTCCGCAGGGCGGCAGGGTGCCTTCACCCCGCTGCCCTGCGGAGGCTTTGCGCAGCTAACCCCAAGCTAGAACAGCGAGATGGGGCGCTGTGCAGCGATCCTTCTGCCTGCTCTGGCTTTGGGCTTAGCTGCGCAGCCTGCATTCACTCCATAGGGCGCACACAAATTTTCCCTTAATTTTTGTTTTTTTTATAATATATTTTTTATTAGCAAACCAATCAAATCACATTACTTCCAAATTACAAAACCGAATTTTAAATTTTGGTTGGGGGGACCCATGCTTCGAGCTCAGAAAGGGATCCAATCATTTCTTATTTCTGCTGCTTTGATCATTTCCCCTTAATTTTTGGAGGGGGAAAAGTGCGTCCTATAGAGTGAAAAATACGGTATTTATCTACTTCCACTTTTGAACTGCTAGGTGACTTCAGATGGCTATCCGCAAGCCTTCGAAGTACAGCGGGAACTCCTGCTGCGCTCCGAAAGCTTGCGGATAGCTGCCTGAAGCCAACGGAGTGCAGCCTTTGAAGCCTCTGCAGAGCAGCGGGGTGAAGGCACCCCGCTGTCCTGCGGAGGCTTTGCGCAGCCATCCCCAAGCTAGAACAGTGAGACGGAGCACTGCGCAGTGCTCCGCCTCACTGTTCTGGCTTCGGGGACGGCCTTTGAAGCCTTCGCAGGGCAGCAGGGGGCCTTCACCCTGCTGCCCTGCGGAGGCTTTGCGCAGCTAACCCCAAGCTAGAACAGCGAGACGGAGCACTGCGCAGCGCTCCTTCTGCCTGCTCTGGCTTTGGGCTTAGCTGCGCAGCCTGCATTCACTCCATAGGGCGCACACAAATTTTCCCTTAATTTTTGTTTTTTTTATAATATATTTTTTATTAGCAAACCAATCAAATCACATTAGTTCCAAATTACAAAACCGAATTTTAAATTTTTGTTGGGGGTACCCATGCTTTGAGCTCTTAAAGGGATCCAATCATTTCTTATTTCTGCTGCTTTGATCATTTCCCCTTAATTTTTGGAGGGGGGAAATTGCGTCCTATAGAGCGAAAAATACGGTATTTATCTACTTCCACTTTGTGCTTTCGAACTGCTAGGTTGGCAGGTGCTGGGACCGAGCAGCGGGAGCTCACCCCGTCGCGGGGATTCGAACTGCCGACCTTCTGATCAGCAAGCCCTAGGCTCTGTGGCCACCCGTGTCCCTACGGAAAAAGCCTATCGCAGACCAAATCCCCCTTCCAAACCTGGTGTGTAAGGGCTTCCGGTTTTTCCGCCCTCCGTTGTGGATGTGCTTCGCGGGTTCTCCGCGCCTAGCAGCTGTTAGAGGGAATTTTGGGGGGCAACGCGGAGGCTACACGACCCCCAAAAAGGCTCTGGGCGTGGCCAAGGGCTGACATTGTCCGGCAGTGTCAAAAAAGGAACCCTTCAAAGCCCACGTCCTAACCAGGAGGTGAGTCGACAGAGAGTACCTAGACGCAAGGACACGAGCAATCCTCAGCAGCAAGCCTCAAAGTCCCAAACGGTAAGAACGGCAGCTAACAAGGAGAGCTTGAGGAGAAGAGGGTCTGTGAGACTTATTTATACAAACTGAACTGCTCAGAAACAGACCCAAAAGACTAGCACATAAAGAGTAAAGAACGGGAGATTTTATCTTAAACATATTGGAAATCTTTCTCATTATACGTAAGCATAAGCAAAGATTTCTCTAACAAGTACCAGTAAGAAAGGGAAGACAGATTCAAATTTCACTCTGCAGCAGCAGTACTAGCCCATTAAAAGAAGCGGAATTCAAGGACTTAACTTGTTTTTTACTTTGAAGTGGCATGAGCCCAGCGAAAGAGACTGAGTTAAAAGACTTGGATTGTCAGCGCTGTTTGTGGTAAAAGAGTGGAAGTTACTGGAAAACAAAGGTAAAAGAGAAGGCAACACTTTTAATATTGAACTTATATTAAACACTAACCTATAAAGATGGCAAAGATGGCGTAGCGTGGTCTAGGAGAAGGAGGAGGTGGTTTGTGAGAAAGGAAATACGTTTTCTGGTGTAATGAAGAGACTTTCTTCATCTAAAGTATAAGTAGGATTCCTAATTCCTTCTGCATTCTGTTTCTTTTACTATCCCTCAAGATTCAGAAACATAGGGAACCATGTCATGGTTAGATTAGTTTATAAAGATTGGCTGCGTGAGCTGCTGGTCTCCTGCTGTCACGTGCCAAAGATCCATCCCCTGGTCTGTGAGGAGGAGGAGGAGGAAGAGATATTGGAAGAGAAATGGGAGGATGAAGTGATGGTTATGAAGATCAGAAGGAATCTTTAGTGAAGGTGAAAATAATTTATGTAAGACCAAGTGACCAGGGGATGGATGCCACTGATACCAATTTAGATGGGGAGTGTTGATCTTTGTTCATCAGGAACAGGGAGGCCAGAGAAAATCCCGCTCGCTGGGGAGCGGGGAGGCGGCTCTCTCATTCAAGAAGAATTCAGGGATGGGATGAGGACTTTGGGATGAGAAACTATTTGAGGATAGTTCAGACGAGAGGAGGAAGATTTTGAGGAAGCAAACATGTTTTTTAGCGCAACGAATTGACTTTCTTCATCTAAAGCGTAAGTAGAATGCCCAAATCACTGTGCTACATGAAAAGGAAGAGGTATCGAACTTTTTAAAATAAACAAAGCAAAACTGCTTAACCCACTAAAATATATATTTTTAAAAATGAACATTAAAGGGAGCCATGTCCCTTGTAAAGCCAGGTAGCTAAAGTGACGGTGTCATGTCCTCCATTGTGACACGTTCTCCGGCTGACTGACTTGGCTGACAACTTTGGGAAGAGCAACTATTTGAGGATAGTTCAAATAAAATAGGTTGTTGGTGTGAATTGTGTTTTCTGAAAAATGAAAATTTATTCATCTCGTGTATACGTAGGATCTCTTATTCTTCCTGCATTTTGCTTCATTTGCTATCCCTCAAGATTCAGATATATAAGGAACCATATCATGGTTAGATTAATTTTTAAAGATTGACCTCAGGACCCTCTTAGATCCTTTGAGGGAAATGGCTTGCCTTCTCCCTTGCGGGCATCACCACAAGAAAGGGATCTCCCAGTTCTGGAGGGTCTCTTGACAAGATGCCCTCCTCTCTGGTTTCAGCTGCTTGCTGCAATCGCCATGAGAGGTTTCTGAAAGTAGGTTTATCTGCCAGATAAAGAGTATCAAGGAAGCATCTAGAACCCATTTCCTGACTATTTTCCCTCTTCTTCCCTAGATTCTGCAGTCTGAGAAGGCTGGGTGAGCTGCTGGTCTCCTGCTGTCGTGCCACAAAAATCCATCCCCTGGTCTGTGAGGAGGAGGACACAGTGAGTGTAATGAAGGATGGAAAGGAAAGAAGGGTAAAGGTGAGAACGATCTACGTAAGGCCAAGGGACCAGAGGATGGATACCACAGATGCTACTACCAATGGTGAGTGTTGATCTTTGTTCAGGAGGAACAGGGAGGCCAGAGAGAATCTGGATCACTGAGGGTGGGGGGAGGCAGCTCCCTCATTCAAGAAGAGTTCAGGGATGGGATGAGGAAGGGAGGAAGGGAGAATAACGCAAGCCACCTGGAGATCCTTGCAGGAAAGATGGGTCATCAATGTAATAATTAATGAAAAAATTAAGAATCTTTTCTCTTCATTTCTCTTCAGGCAGTGATAGCAGTGAGGCCAGCAGCTCCAGTACAGCTCTACCCCGCTCCAAGACCCAGTTCTCCCTTCGCCCAAAATCCAAGTATCTAAATAAATTAATAATAGGGGTGCGGGTGGCGCTGTGGGTTAAACCACAGAGCCTAGGACTTGCCTATCAGAAGGTCGGTGGTTCGAATCCCCACGACGGAGTGAACTCCCGTTGCTCGGTCCCTGCTCCTGCCAACCTAGCAGTTCGAAAGCACGTCAAAGGGCAAGTAGATAAATAGGTAATGCTCCGGCGGGAAGGTAAAGGGCGTTTCCGTGCGCTGCTCTGGTTCAGAAGCAGCTTAGTCATGCTGGCCACATGACCCGGAAGCTGTTCATGACCGGTCCGCCATTAAAGTGCTGCAACCCCAGAGTCGGCCACGACTGGACCTAATGGTCAGGGGTCCCTTTACCTTTATATATTTCAAAAACACTGAGTCTCCAGTGTGGTCTCTCGTCACAAGGAAACAGACTTTATAAAGAGGCAACCTTTCAAACTTCTTATAAATGGAAACTGGGGAAAGCCCCCCCAAAAGAATAGACTGTGCCCAGTGACTAGCTGATACACATGCCTGTTCAGTTGACGCTCTAGATGCCTACTCAGTTGTTCTCCAAGGCTGTTGAAAGAGAGAATGGCCAGTGTGGCAGGCTGTGCGAGCTGCTGGCCTCCTGCTGTCGTGCCCCTAAAATCCACCCCCTGGTCTCCGAGGAGGAGGAGGAAGAGATATTGGAAGAGAAATGGAATGAGGAAGTAAATATAATTAAAGAAAGGGAGAATAGCGTAAGCCACCTGGAGATCCTTGAAGGAAAGATGGGTTGTCAACAGAATAATCAATGGAAAGATTAAAAATATTTTCTCTTCTTCTCTCTTCCGGGCAGCGACAGCAGTGAGGCCAGCAACTCCAGCACAGATCTCCCTCCCCACCAAGACCCAGTCCCCCCCTTCCCCACAAACCCAAATAGAAAAAAAATAATCATCATCATCCTTATTATTCTAATCAAGTTCCTTTACAAACATGCTATTCTGTGATCATCCTTTTATCCTAGGCGGTGCTTTTTCCTACGTTTGTGAGCATGAGTGGAAATCCTGAGTCTCGCTGCAGGAGTCGACAGTTTGGCTCCTTCCCTTGTTGTTGCTCCTAGATGGAACTGCGCATGTGCGAAGACAAGACAGAGCCTTCCAAACTGGATCAAGAAACGTGTCACCCGTTGTCTGAAAACCACTGTCCTAATCACATGCCAGATTGTCTTTTTTGAATGAAATAAAATGCTTTCAAATAGTTTTTTAATGTTGGCATTTGTCTGTCTTGAGAATCAATGGAGTGTGCCTACGGGGGTGAGGTCAAAAGTCAAGCAACAGTGTCAGCAGTCCCAAAGTGACCTCTCCAAGGAGCAAGACTGGGCAGTGTGTCTGGAGGTCCTGGGCTTCCCAGATGACAAGACTCCCTCTCTTGGCCTTGCAGATGTGTCTCCAAGGAAAGCAGAGTTAGGCACCAGTTGGGCTGCAGGAGATGTCAGAAGGGGTTGTAAACGGCGCCATCCAACCGCCTGAGGGACTCCACTCCAGATTTGTGTAGGCTTTACTCCTTAGCCTTTTCAGCTCCCAAAGATATCCCACAAGGCAAATTAGGATCAGAGTTTTCCTTCTCTTCGATGGGCTATCTTTATAGGTGGATGAGCCCCATCTGCCCCTCACTTCCCTCCACAGCATTGCAGAAACCACCTTCTTGACCACTGGGCCCACGCTTGGTCTTGTCCGCTCAATCTCCTGGAGCCTGTCTTGGCACACAGGGGAAGTTCCTGAGCATTTGAGACTCCTTGGCTGCCCTCACCTGGTTTAGGTGGCCAGTCAAACCGTTCCCAGGATGTGGCCTCTGTCACATGCTGACCGTTTCTAGGAGCAAGAGAACAAACTTTTTATTAAAGAATGGAAATGGTTTAATGAATAGTTACAAACTGTAAACAGATAAGAACATTGGCAGGATTATTGGAATAACCTGCAGTTGAATAAGATTATATATTTAAAGCAGATGCATAAATGAAGAAATTGAGGTAATTTGGATATGCATAAGATATGAAGAATCAATTTAAGGAACTGCAGAAAGAGGGGGAAGGAAGTCAAGTTTTGAAATGTTAAAATGACTGCAAAATTATTGAAATGTATAAACTTGAAAATCATATTTTTTTTTTAAAACAAATATTTCGCCAAAAATCAGACGTCATCCGTCTCACTCCCAACTGGAGCCAAAGGACACAGGCCTGGCCAGGACAGCTTTCCAGTTATAGCTTTTGCGGTGATGACGTATGTAAGCCTCAACTGTCCTGCATCTACTCCAGCTGAGGAATCACACACCTCCTCCCGAAGCTAGCGAGCCCCACCTGGGCTGTGGGTCCTTGCCTTCCGTCCCTCCCAACTGACAGTTGTTAGTTCTGGAATCCTGAGCTTGAGGGGGGGTACATCCCATTTCGCCCCGTGGGACACTCACCACCCCTTAGCCACCTGCCTTTGGCGCTGCAGCAGTGATGGCTTTGGTCCCTGAAAGAGCATGCAAGATCTCTCCCAAATCTCAATACATATTTTGCTCTCCTGGACATCTTCCAAGACTTCAATGAGATCTCACAAGATCTTGCAGAAAATCTCCAATCTGTTTAGCTGCAAGCACACTCCTTTAATTTTTTTTTCTTATTTTGTACAAATTTCTCAATCTAACAGATTTGCACATAGGATTCTGTATCCCATGAAACGGCACATCTGTTTTGTTCTATTGTTACATTATTTGTGGCCTTCTAACACTTTGGGAGAAGCCTTCTCTCCCTTTTGCCTTAAAAAATCAGGATCTATGCTTTACACTCAGCAGGAAGGCCCATTTAAAAGGAAACATGTAGTTGTTTTGCTGCTGCTTTTTTGTGTTCTCAGGTGTCCAAGTTAGCCTCCTGGCCCTGCTCCTCCACTATACCACAGCAACATCCCCCACTAGGAATCCCTACTTGGCCTTTCATTGGCCATCAGCAATATCCGGTGGAGCCAGGTGGAGAGAAATGCCCCATCTTGCCCATCTTTGGGGTTTCAAGAGGTATAGCCTCTGTGCATGTACAGAATTCATGATTCAGCAAATGTATAAGACCACTGAAAGAGTTATTTCCTCTGATTAAATTACCAAAGGAAGAAAGCAGGATTGGCTTTTCTCCCCAGGGACACAAGGAAGGGGAAGCTGTATGTTTAAGAAATCAAATTCCCCAAGGGCTGAAACTCTGTTCAGCCAGTTAAAAAACCCAAATTCTCTCCGTACAGTGCTTCACATCTGGCGGGCAGGGCTTGTGTGCTTTGCTCATGATCCCTTGGGTGTCCTGAGGCTGATAGAGCAGCAGCCGTAAGTCTTGGGGCTCTGGGAGTGAGACATTGTCCTCAGAAGGCAAAGAGTAACTGAGGTTCCCTTTTCTCTCCCTTGGAGGCCCTGAACCAGGAGCTGGCCAGTTCAGGGCCTCCATGGGAGAGAAAAGGGGGGCCAGCACTTGTGCTCAAAGGAGCTTTCATACGCGGTCATCCTGCCCCACACTCACATTCCAAAATATCTGCATGCTCACCTATCCAAGAGGTGGTTGGTCTTGGGCTGGGGGGTCCCAGAAGGCAGAATAAGTTGAGAAGCAAAGCCCAAGAAGTTGGAGGCATCCTCTTCGCATCCACCCAAACCCAATCTAAACAGCTTTGCTCCAGAACCAGCCCCTCCCTTCAGTTCTGTTCAGTTCAGAATGTCAGTTAAGAGGGACCACCTGTATTTTCTTGATTCTTGCCTGAGGTCATAATGGGCATGCACACTAGTATCTGTTTACCTGTAAGCACACACCTTTAGTTTATCTTTTTAAAAATAAAAATAAAATACTAGTTTCTCAGTCTACCAGCTTTGCACAAAATAGCAGCCGTTTTGTGATCCATGGCAGTGAAAACCCCACGTTTTATGGCGCCCCCCCCCCCAAATGAGGCTTCAGTGCCCTAACCCACAGGGTCACCATTTCTCCAAAGGTCCAATGTCATCTGATTCACTCCAAAGCAGCACCAAACACCCAGAGAATGCCCCCTGCAACATTGGGGGGGGGGGGCTTTGAAAACACTACATTTCCCATTGTTAGAGTGGCATACGAAGGATGAACAAGTTAAATCAGTGATGATAGATTGGGCAAGACATGTAGGACATAACATAATGTTTGAGGATTGGGAAAGATTGTGGAAGAAAGGCGTCAAGTTCACTGCATGTACTGTACTAAAGGAAAACATAATGAAAATGATGTATAGATGGTATCTGACCCCTGTTAAATTAGCAAAGATTTATCATAACTGTGATAACCATTGATGGAAATGTAAAGAAAACGAAGGTACTTTCTATCATATGTGGTGGACCTGCCCCAAGGTGAAAGACTTCTGGGAAAAGATTTATAATGAATTGAAAAAAATGTTGAAATATACATTTATAAAGAAACCAGAGGCCTTTCTTCTTGGAATAACAGGTTTGGAATTGCCCCCAAAAGATGTTAAATTATACACTGGGCAACAATTTTTTACCTTTTGAATGTTGTCTAGATTTCTACAATTGATTTAGGGTCTTTTTGCACTGTTGAATCAGGAAATGGCATCCGTTTCTCTCCATCAGGTCAGGTTGTTGTGCTATGTTGATTTGTAAAAAATCAGATCTTGTGACAAAATCGATTACATTTTGTGGCATTATCAGCTGATTTTTGTCAACACATATGATCCTAAATTTGAAGAAACAAAAATATTTTTCCTTCCAGTAGCACCTTAAAGACCAACTAAGTTAGTTCTTTCGTGTGCATGCACATTTCTTCAGATACTTCAGATATCTGTAACATCCTAAATATGTTTTTAAGAGAAAATAATGTTTTTCCAACAATATATATTGATTACCTGAAAGAAACATCGATTACTGTAAACTGATATTGATAAAGGTAAGTACACATAAATTGCATGTTGCTTCACCATTTTTCAAACTTCAGGGCTTGAACTTCCGTTTCTTGGAACTCCTGGAATGCTCAGCAGCAGGGAGGTCTCTCTTCAGAGTCCAACAGTAGTCAGCCATCATGACTGCGTCCCAGCGACCCTGATACCTGGTCTCCATCTCTTTCATGTCCTGATGGAATCTCTCCCCCTGCTCGTCAGTCATTGAACCCAGGTTCTCAGGAAACCGGTCCATATGTGAAAATAGGTAGTGCATCTTGACGCTCATGTTGCAGCCCAGGTTTCTGAAAGCAGTCAGCATGTTGTTGACAAGTTCTGCATAGTTTCTGACCTTATTGTTGCTTAGAAAGTTCTTCACTACCAGAACAAATGCCTTCCACGCTTCCAGTTCCATTTCGTTCATTGAGGTTCGGAACTCTGGATCTCTGATGAGCTGACGGATCTGAGGACCGTCAAAGATGCCAGCTTTCAACTTCTCCATGGTCAATCCTGCCACAAGAGAAGCAGTCACCATCCTTGTCCAGAGCCTTTGGTGAACTGCTTGATTAAGCCGAGCTTGATGTGCAGCGGTGGGAAGAGTATTCTGTCTCTGTCCACCAGAGGGTCGTTGATGACGTTCCTTTCTTTGCAAGGCACCAATTCCTCCCGCACAGGCCAGTCCTTCTTCGTGTAATGCTGAGCACGGTCCCTACTATCCCACATGCACAGAAAACATGGGTACTTGTTGAAGCCAGACTGTTGTCCCAACAAAAAGTTCACCATCTTCAGGTCAACACAAATAAACCACTTATGCTGACCATAACCAATTTTCTCCAGCACATACTTCACTGCTTCATAGTTCTCCTTCACTGTAGTCGAGTGAGCCAGGGATATAGAGGCAAACTGGTTGCCGTTGTGTAGCAGAACACATTTCAGTGATTGCTTGCTGCTGTCAATGAACAGTCTCCAATCTTTGGGTTCGTACTGTGGCACTCCAAGCTTGAGCAGAAGCTGCGCAATATCTGCACAGTACACCAAGTCCTTCTCTTCTGAGAAAAAACGGAGGTACTCTTGATGCCTGTTGCGGAAGAAGCTGATGTCAGAGAGGAGTTTTTTCCCCTTCAATCTGGATGCCAACAGTTTGGCAGAGTCCTTTGACAAGCTGAGGTCGCGAACTAGATCATTCAACTCCTTTTGGGAAAATGGATGTGGAGCATCATCTTCAAGAACCACTTCTTCTTCGTGTCCTTCAGCACTGGAGGCATCTTTGTCACTAATGTCAGGAAGTTCTCCGAAGACAGGCACTGGAATTTCATCACAATGGGGCAGGACTCTTGAGGAGGAGGAGAAAGGGGAGGGAACTGGAAGGGGAATATATGCTCTGCGCAAATGGCTGTGAACTCATGCTTGTTTTGTGAATCTATAACACTTGTTCCTTCTGCCACCCCGGATGGCAGAATAAAACTTTTCTCTGAAACTATTCCTTGAGTGTCTGTTGACTCCCATTTCCCCGTCCCGGGCGCAAAGCTCTTCTCACCCGAGGCTAAAAAGGCTACAAGCAGAGTCTGTAACCTGAAGTGTATGTTAACCCGAGGTACCACTGTATCATTGAATTTGTCCATGGCAAGTCTGCGTTAATCTGCAGGTTGTTCATATGTGGTGAGTTTGTAGAAGTCTTCAATCCAATCATAGAAGGGAGACGCATTTTTATTTTTCCAGCTCACCAGTATCAGTCTTTTTACTGTGGTAAGGGCACAGAGAGTCCACTTGTATTGCCCCTTTGTCAGGTTCCATGTGCTGGGTGTATAATTCGAACGGATATTTGTCTCGGTAAAGGTACATTTGGCCTCAGCGATGGGAGTCCAGCAAGGAATCATTTAGCCAGTGCAATGGAGGAGGAAGAGGTTGAAAATGCGAGACTTACTGGCACCTGTAGCAGCAGCAGCAGCAGCAGCAGCAGCTGGAGCATGGCCTGCAGTGCCACCTGGTGGCCCACCTCGGAACTTCCATGCCCATCCCAGATTTAAAGCTTTAGGCATGTGTTTTACACACACACACACACACACACACACACACACACACACACACAAATAATAATTCACAAGCAGGAAATATCCCAAACAGCTCTTCCCCTGAAATATACTCGGAGTCGAGAGTGGATTTCATGCTCTATATTCAGCTCATAGTAGCGAGGAATGGAAGTTCCCCCACAATATCTGCTTTATATACATTAATTACACAATGGGCTGCACGTGATTGGCTAATTCTGGGATTCTCCTGTAGGCCAATCAGGTTGTGGATTCACTTCCACCTGGAAATGGATTGGGTGGCTCCTGCGGACCAATCAGACTGCTGCAAGTTGGATCCTATTGTTCTAGGACCAATCAGACTGTAGCATTTTGGATCCTATTCAACTCAGTACATAACATCCCCACAAACCACCCCCAAATCCCACAGCATAGGAATAGTGTGAGTGGAGGCTGGGTGCACCACATTGGAGACAGCAGGCGGAATAGTAGGGGAATCTCATCCTTTACTTCCACACAAGCGTGACAGGCCAAATCATCTGTCAGGATAGATATGGTGGCCACGATTTCGCTGAAAACCCGATGTCTTAGGATTCACAACAAAGCAACGGCAAACACCTGCTAAAGACCCCCTGAAATGTTTGGCGGTGAAAACCCCACATTTCATGGCACCCCCAAAAATGAGCCTTTGGCGCCCTAACTCATGGGATCCCAATTTCTCCAAAAGTCAGACGTTGTCAGATTCACTCCAAAGTGGCGCCAAACACCCAGAGAATGCCCCCTGCAAGGTTTGGGGGTGAAAACACTAGGTTTCACATCGCCCCACAAAATGAGCCCTCGACGCCGTAACCCACATGGTTGTCAGGGGCTGGACTGAGGAGGAATGGTGGGAGCCCCCCCCCCACTCTCGAGGACCTGCTCCACAACTCCAATTTATAAAGATTATAATCCAAGTTAACGAGATCTTCTTGCAATTAGAGGTCAAGAGATATGTAAAAGTCAGTGCTTTATATGATTCAGCCACATGGTGGAGCAATACACAAAGATTAAAGAAGCCATGATAGCCAGCTCTGAAAAGCTGGGATGGTTTGTGTCTTCAAAGGCATGGCAGTGTGGCTTGAAGTTAATGACTTGTAACACCTCACAGTCATCATCATAATATAATAATAATAATTTATTATTTATACCCAGCCACTCTGGGCGGCCTCCAACAAAATATTAAAATAAAAAAGTCTGTCAAACATTCAAAGCTTCCCAGAACGGGGCTGCCTTCAGATGTCTTCTAAATGTCAGGTAGCTGTTTATCTCTCTGACATCTGGTGGGAGGGGGTTCCACAGGGCAGGCACCACTACCCGGTAACTTGGCTTCTCGTAGGGAGGGAACCGCCAAAAGGCCCTCAGCGCTGGACCTCAGTGTCCAGGCAGAATGATGGGGGTAGAAGCGCTCCTTCAGGTATACTGGGCCTCTGAGGCCGTTTAGGGCTTTAAAGGTCAGCACCAACACTTTGAATTGTGCCCGGAAACATACTGAGAGCCAATGTAGGTCTTGGGGGCCACTCCCAGTCACCAGTCTAGCTGCCGCATTCTGGATTAGTTGTAGTTTCTGGGTCACCTTCAAAGGTAGCCCCACGTAGAGCGCATTGCAGTAGTCCAAGCGGGAGATAACCAGAGCATGCACCACTCTGGCGAGGCAATCCGCAGGCAGATAGGGTCTCAGCCTGCGTACTAGATGAAGCTGGTCAACAGCTGCCCTGGACACAGAATTGACCTGCGCCTCCATGGACACCATGAACTGAAAGGTCCCGGGGGCGTTACCCTGAGCCTCAGCCACAAGGAATGTGCAGCAGCAGAAAATGGTAATGCTGTTCTAGATTGCATCTATGGAAGTCCAGGGTCCTGATGAAACAAAGTCCAAGTCCTACTCTCTCCTACCTTGGTCAGGCCACACCTGGAGTCCTGTGTCCAGTTCTGGGCACCATCATTTAAGAAGGATGTTGACAAGCTGGAATGTGTGCAGAGGAGGGCAACCAAGACAACCAAGGGTCTGGAAACTAAGATTGAAGAGAAACACTTGAAGGAGCTGGGGAGGTTTGGCCTGGAAAAGAGGAAACTGAGAGGAGATCTGACAGCCATCTTCCAATATCTTAAGGGCTGTCACATGGAAGAGGGAACAAGCTTGTTTTCTCCTGCTCTAGATGGTAGGACTCGAACCCATGGATTCAAGTTATAAGAAAGGAGATTCCAACTAAACATTCATAAAAACTCTCTGACAGTAGGGATGGTTGGCATTGGAACAGATTCCCATGAGAGGTGGTGGACTCTCCTTCCTTGGAGGTTACTAAGCAGAGGTTGGGTGGCCGTCTGCCATGGATGCTTTTGCTGAGATTGCTGCATCACAGGGGGTTGGACTAGATGACCCTTGGTGTCCCTTCCAGCTATAAGTTTCTATGATTCTATGAAATTGATCTGGATTAATGACAGCCATCCACCAGTTTCATATGCAAAACTGCTTCCCACCCCACCCCCTTACTGATTAATATATATATATAAAATACATTAAAGTAGACAAATAATAACTTACAAAAAGGATCAATAAACGTGTCACCTTTATTATATAAACTGTTATCATAATCACATGTCAAAATTTCTTTTGTGAATGAAATAAAATGGTTTCAATCAGTTTTTAATAACCAACAATCAAATGTAGTGCTTGGGGTACAGCTTAGATCAATTCCCCCGATGTTCAGTGTCCAGGGGTTCAGTGCCTGGCACCCAGAAACTCATGGCAAAGGGGAGTCTGGCACCAAGTAACTCATAACATTTCACTTCCTTGCAAGCTAAGGAAAGCTGTTGATTGGCAGAAGACACTGGGCAGAAACAGAAAGAAACAGGGGGATTAGGGGGTCTAAGGGTGAAGTCCTGCTCCTGTCCATCCTAATACTGGACAGATGATTACAGGATGTTGAGAAGGGTCATTTTTTACTATTAACTGAGAAACAGCAGCCATAGTCTAGGACAGGAGTGTTTTTCCTTGGTGACACCGCCATGTTGAAAAGTGTGTGTTTGCAAGGTGTTTCCTGTCCTGTCCAGAAATGCACCGTGCTGGATGAAGCCAGCTCTAAATCCTTCCTAAATAAATAAAATAAAAACCCACTGGAAGATCTATTTGAAAAATTAATGTTAAGGGGAACAATTCACATTGTTAAGCAAGGTAGCTAAAGCAACAGGGTCAGGGCCTCCATTGTGACACATCCCCCTGCTGAGTGACTTGGCTGAGGACTTTGGGAAGAGGAACTACTTGAGGATAGTTCAGGAGAAAGGAGGTGGTTTGTGAGAAGTAATGATGTTTTCCGGCAAAATAAAGATTTCTTCTTCTTGAGTGTAAGTAGGATGTCTAATTCTTTCTGCATTCTGCTTCTTTTGCTCTCCCTCAAGATTTAGAAACATAGGGCAGTAAGGCAGATCTGGAAAAAGCCTAGGTAAAGGTACAGGGACCCCTGACCGTTAGGTCCAGTCGCGGACGACTCTCGGGTTGCGCGATCATCTCGCTCTATAGGCTGAGGGAGCCGGCGTACAGCTTCCGGGTCATGTGGCCAGAATGACGAAGCCGCTTCTGGCAAAAGCAGAGCAGTGCACGGAAAGGCTGTTTACCTTCCCGACAGAACGGCACCTACCGTATTTTTCGCTCTATAGGACGCACTGGACCATAAGACGCACCGGATCATAGGAGGGGGAGAACGGGGGGGGGGGGATTCTCTCCCTCTCTGCTCAGTGTCCCTTCAGCGAAGCGGCAGGAGAAACGGAGCCCCTTCGATCTCTCCTCCCGCTTCACTGAAGGGGCGCTGCGCAGAGAGGGAAAACTGTGCAGCGCCTCTCCAGTGAAGCGTAGCCTGGAGAGCAATTGGGATCGGTGTGCACCGACCCCTCTCGCTCTCCAGGTTTCAGGCGGCTATCCGCAAGCCTTCTGAGTGCAGCGGGAACTCCTGCTGCGCTTGGAAGGCTTGCGGATAGCTGCCTGAAGCCCCCAGAGCGCAGCCTTTGAAGCCTACGCAGAGCAGCGGGGTGAAGGCACCCCGCTGCCCTGCGGAGGCTTTGTGCAGCCATCCCCAAGCTAGAACAGTGAGACGGAGCACCGCGCAGTGAGCTCCTTCTCACTGTTCTGGCTTCGGGGACGGCCTTTGAAGACTCCGCAGGGCGGCAGGGTGCCTTCATCCGGCTGCCCTGCGGAGGCTTTGCGCAGCTAACCCCAAGCTAGAACAGCGAGATGGAGCGCTGCGCAGCGCTCCTTCTGCCTGCTCTGGCTTTGGGCTTAGCTGCGCAGCCTGCATTCACTCCATAGGGCGCACACAAATTTTCCCTTAATTTTTGTTTTTTTAATAATATATTTTTTATTAGCAAACCAATCAAATCACATTAGTTCCAAATTACAAAACCGAATTTTAAATTTTTGTTGGGGGTACCCATGCTTCGAGCTCAGAAAGGGATCCAATCATCTCTTATTTCTGCTGCTTTGATCATTTCCCCTTAATTTGTGGAGGGGGGAAATTGCGTCCTATAGAGCGAAAAATACGGTATTTATCTACTTCCACTTTGTGCTTTCGAACTGCTAGGTTGGCAGGTGCTGGGACCGAGCAGCGGGAGCTCACCCCGTCGCGGGGATTCGAGCTGCCGACCTTCTGATCAGCAAGCCCTAGGCTCTGTGGCCACCTGTGTCCCTACGGAAAAAGTCTATCACAGACCAAATCCCCCTCCCAAACCTGGTATGTAAGGGCTTCCGGTTTTTCCGCCCTCCGTTGTGGATGTGCTTCACGGGTTCTCCGCGCCTAGCAGCTGTTAGAGGGAACTTTGGGGGGCAACGCGGAGGCTACACGACCCCCAAAAAGGCTCTGGCCGTGGCCCAGGGTTGACATTGTCCGGCAGCGTCAAAAAGGGAACCCTTCGAAGCCCACGTCCTAACCAGGAGGTGAGTCGACAGAGAGTACCTAGACGCAAGGATACGAGCAATCCTCAGCAACAAGCCTCAAAGTCCCAAAGGGTAAGAACGGCAGCTAACAAGGAGAGCTTGAGGAGAAGAGGGTCTGTGAGACTTATTTATACAAACTGAACTGCTCAGAAACAGACCCAAAAGACTAGCACATAAAGAGTAAAGAACGGGAGATGAGCCCAGCAAAAGAGACTGAGTTAAAAGACTTGGATTGTCAGCGCTGTTTGTGGTAAAAGTGTGGAAGTTACTGGAAAACAAAGGTAAAAGAGAAGGCAACACTTTTAATATTGAACTTATATTAAACACTAACCTATAAAGATGGCAAAGATGGCATAGCGTGGTCTAGGAGAAACGGCTGGACTAATTGGAGAATCGGGAAGAGAAGAAAAGTGGCGAAAGGAGGGGCAGAACTGCACAAAAGAGGAAAGGGACTATAAAATTAAAGATGAGCATCTTTAGGTTGAGGAGGTAGTTTGTGAGAAAGGAAATACGTTTTCTGGTGTAATGAAGAGACTTTCTTCATATAAAGTATAAGTAGGATTCCTAATTCCTTCTGCATTCTGTTTCTTTTACTATCCCTCAAGATTCAGAAACATAGGGAAACATAGGGAACCAAGTCATGGTTAGATTAGTTTATAAAGATTGGCTGCGTGAGCTGCTGGTCTCCTGCTGTCACGTGCCAAAGATCCATCCCCTGGTCTGTGAGGAGGAGGAAGAAGAGATATTGGAAGAGAAATGGGAGGATGAAGTGATGGTTATGAAGATCAGAAGGAATCTTTAGTGAAGGTGAAAACAATTTATGTAAGAACAAGCGACCAGGGGATGGATGCCACCGATATATAGATGGGGAGTGTTGATCTTTGTTCTTGAGGAACAGGGAGGCCAGAGAGAATCTGGATCACTGGGATGGGGGGAGGCAGCTCCCTGATTCAAGAAGAGTTCAGGGATGGGATGAGGAAGGGAGGAAGGGAGAATAACGCAAGCCACCTGGAGATCCTTGCAGGAAAGATGGGCCATCAATGTAGTAATCAATGAAAAAATTAAGAATTCTTTCTCTTCATTTCTCTTCATTTCTCTTCATTTCTCTTCATTTCTCTTCATTTCTCTTCATTTCTCTTCATTTCTCTTCAGGCAGCGATAGCAGTGAGGCCAGCAGCTCCAGTACAGCTCTACCCCACTCCAAGACCCAGTTCTCCCTTCGCCCAAAACCCAAGTATCTAAATAAATAAATAATAGGGATGCAGGTGGCGCTGTGGGTTAAACCACAGAGCCTAGGACTTGCCTATCAGAAGGCTGGCAGTTCGAATCCCCATGACGGAGTGAACTCCCGTTGCTCGGTCCCTGCTGCTGCCAACCTAGCAGTTCGAAAGCACATCAAAGGGCAAGTAGATAAATAGGTAATGCTCCGGCAGGAAGGTAAAGAGCGTTTCCGTGCGCTGCTCTGGTTCAGAAGCAGCTTAGTCATGCTGGCCACATGACCCGGAAGCTGTTCATGACCGGTCCGCCAATAAAGCAAGATGAGCGCTGCAACCCCAGAGTCGGCCACGACTGGACCTAATGGTCAGGAGTCCCTTTACCTTGATATATTTCAAAAACACTGAGTCTCCAGTGTGGTCTCTCGTCACAAGGAAACAGACTTTATAAAGAGGCAACCTTTCAAACTTCTTATAAATGGAAACTGGGGAAAGCCCCCTCCAAAAGAATAGACTGTGCCCAGTGACTAGCTGATCCACATGCCTGTTCAGTTGACGCTCTAGATGCCTACTCAGTTGTTCTCCAAGGCTGTTGAAAGAGAGAATGGCCAGTGTGGCAGGCTGTGTGAGCTGCTGGCCTCCTGCTGTCGTGCCCCTAAAATCCACCCCCTGGTCTCCGAGGAGGAGGAGGAAGAGATATTGAAAGAGAAACGGAATGAGGAAGTAAGTATAATTAAAGAAAGGGAGAATAGCGTAAGCCACCTGGAGATCCTTGAAGGAAAGATGGGTTGTCAACATAATAATAAATGGAAAGATTAAAAATATTTTCTCTTCTTCTCTCTTCCGGGCAGCGACAGCAGTGAGGCCAGCAACTCCAGCACAGATCTCCCTCCCCACCAAGACCCAGTCCCCCCCTTCCCCACAAACCCAAATAGAAAAATAAAATAAAAATCATCATCATCATCATTATTCTAATCAAGTTCCTTTACAAACATGCTATTCTGTGATCATCCTTTTATCCTAGGTGGTGCTTTTTCCTACGTTTGTGAGCATGAGTAGAAATCCTGAGTCTCGCTGCAGGAGTCGACAGTTTGGCTCCTTCCCTTGTTGTTGCTCCTAGATGGAACTGCGCATGTGTGAAGACAAGACAGAGACTTCCAAACTGGATCAATAAACGTGTCACCCGTTGTCTGAAAACCACTGTCCTAATCACATGCCATATTGTCTTTTGTGAATGAAATAAAATTCTTTCAAATAGTTTTTTAATGTTGGCATTTGTCTGTCTTGAGAAGCAATGGAGTGTGCCTCCAGGGGTGAGGTCAAAAGTCAAGCAACGGTGTCAGCAGTCCCAAAGTGACCTCTCCAGGGAGCAAGACTGGGCAGTGTGTCTGGAGGTCCTGGGCTTCCCAGGTCCTCTTGGCCTTGCAGATGGGTCTCCAAGGAAAGCAGAGTTAGGCACCAGTTGGGCTGCAGGAGTTGTCAGAAGGGGTTGTAAACGGCGCCATCCAACCGCCTGAGGGACTCCACTCCAGATTTGTGTAGGCTTTACTCCTTAGCGTTTTCAGCTCCCAAAGATATCCCACAAGGCAAATTAGGATCAGAGTTTTCCTTCTCCTTGATGGGCTATCTTTATAGGTGGATGAGCCCCATCTGCTCCTCACTTCCCTCCACAGCATTGCAGAAACCACCTTCTTGACCACTGGGCCCACGCTTGGTCTTGTCCGCTCAATCTGCTGGAGCCTGTCTTTGCACACAGGGGAAGTTCCTGAGCATTTGAGACTCCTTGGCTGCCCTCACCTGGTTTAGGTGGCCAGTCAAAGCCGTTTCCAGGATGTGGCCTCTGTCACATGCTGACCGTTTCTAGGAGCAAGAGAACAAACTTTTTATTTAAGAATGGAAATGGTTTAATGAATAGTTACAAACTGTAAACAGATAAGAACATTGGCAGGATTATTGGAATAACCTGCAGTTGAATAAGATTATATATTTAAAGCAGATGCATAAATGAAGAAATTGAGGTAATTTGGATATGCATAAGATATGAAGAATCAATTTAAAGAACTGCAGAAAGAGGGGGAAGGAAGTCAAGTTTTGAAATGTTAAAATGACTGCAAAATTATTGAAATGTATAAACTTGAAAATCATAATTTTTTAAAAAACAAATATTTCGCCAAAAATCAGACGTCATCCGTCTCACTCCCAACTGGAGACAAAGGACACAGGCCTGGCCAGGACAGCTTTCCAGTTATAGCTTTTGCGGTGATGAGGCATGTGAGCCTCAACTGTCCTGCATCTACTCCAGCTGAGGAATCACACACCTCCTCCCCAAGCTAGCGAGCCCCACCTGGGCTGTGGGTCCTTGCCTTCCGTCCCTCCCAACTGACAGTTGTTAGTTCTGGAATCCTGAGCTTGAGGGGGGGGGGTACATCCCATTTTGCCCCGTGGGACACTCACCACCCCTTAGCCACCTGCCTTTGGCGCTGCAGCAGTGATGGCTTTGGTCCCTGAAAGAGCATGCAAGATCTCTCCCAAATCTCAATACATATTTTGCTCTCCTAGACATCTTGCAAGACTTCAATGAGATCTCACAAGATCTTGCAGAAAATCTCCAATCTGTTTACCTGCAAGCACACACCTTTATTTTTTTTTTCTTATTTAGTACAAATTTCTCAATCTAACAGATTTGCACATAGGATTCTGTATCACATGAAACGGCACATTTGTTTTGTTCTATTGTTACATTATTTGTGGCCTTCTAACACTTTGGGAGAAGCCTTCTCTCCCTTTTCCCTTAAAAAATGAGGATCTATGCTTTACACTCAGCAGGAAGGCCCATTTAAAAGGAAACATGTAGTTGTTTTGCTGCTGCTTTTTTGTGTTCTCCGGTGTCCAAGTTAGCCTCCTGGCCCTGCTCCTCCACTATACCACAGCAACATCCCCCACTAGGAATCCCTACTTGGCCTTTCATTGGCCATCAGCAATATCCGGTGGAGCCAGGTGGAGAGAAATGCCCCATCTTGCCCATCTTTGGGGTTTCATAGCCTCTGTGCATGTACAGAATTCATGATTCAGCAAATCTATTAGACCATTGAAAGAGTTATTTCCTCTGATTAAATTACCAAAGGAAGAAAGCAGGATTGGCTTTTCTCCCCAGGGACACAAGGAAGGGGAAGGTGTATTTTTAAGAAATCAAATTCCCCAAGGGCTGAAACTCTGTTCAGCCAGTTAAAAAACCCAAATTCTCTCCGTACAGTGCTTCACATCTGGCGGGCAGGGCTTGTGTGCTTTGCTCATGATCCCTTGGATGTCCTGAGGCTGTTAGAGCAGCAGCCGTAAGTCTTGGGGCTCTGGGAGTGAGACATTGTCCTCCGAAGGCAAAGAGTAACTGAGGTTCCCTTTTCTCTCCCTTCAGGGCCTCCATGGGAGAGAAAAGGGGGGCCAGCACTTGTGCTCAAATGAGTTTTCATACGCGGTCATCCTGCCCCACACTCACATTCCAAAATATCTGCATGCTCACCTATCCAAGAGGTGGTTGGTCTTGGGCTGGGGGGTCCCAGAAGGCAGAATAAGTTGAGAAGCAAAGCCCAAGAAGTTGGAGGCATCCTCTTCGCATCCACCCAAACCCAATCTAAACAGCTTTGCTCCAGAACCAGCCCCTCCCTTCAGTTCTGTTCAGTTCAGAATGTCAGTTAAGAGGGACCACCTGTATTTTCTTGATTCTTGCCTGAGGTCATAATGGGCATGCACACTGGTATCTGTTTACCTGTAAGCACACACCTTTAGTTTATCTTTTTAAAAATAAAAATAAAATACTAGTTTCTCAGTCTACCAGCTTTGCACAAAACAGCAGCCGTTTTGTGATCCATGGCAGTGAAAACCCCACGTTTTATGGCGCCCCCCCCAAAAAATGAGGCTTCAGTGCCCTAACCCACAGGGTCACGATTTCTCCAAAGGTCCAATGTCATCTGATTCACTCCAAAGCAGCACCAAACACCCAGAGAATGCCCCCTGCAACATTGGGGGGGGGGGCTTTGAAAACACTACATTTCCCATTGTTAGAGTGGCATACGAAGGATGAACAAGTTAAATCAGTGATGATAGATTGGGCAAGACATGTAGGACATAACATAATGTTTGAGGATTGGGAAAGATTGTGGAAGAAAGGCGTCAAGTTCACTGCATGTACTGTACTAAAGGAAAACATAATGAAAATGATGTATAGATGGTATCTGACCCCTGTTAAATTAGCAAAGATTTATCATAACTGTGATAACCATTGATGGAAATGTAAAGAAAACGAAGGTACTTTCTATCATATGTGGTGGACCTGCCCCAAGGTGAAAGACTTCTGGGAAAAGATTTATAATGAATTGAAAAAAATGTTGAAATATACATTTATAAAGAAACCAGAGGCCTTTCTTCTTGGAATAACAGGTTTGGAATTGCCCCCAAAAGATGTTAAATTATACACTGGGCAACAATTTTTTACCTTTTGAATGTTGTCTAGATTTCTACAATTGATTTAGGATCTTTTTGCACTGCTGAATCAGGAAATGGCACCCGTTTCTCTCCATCAGGTCAGGTTGTTGTGCTTTGTTGATTTGTAAAAAATCAGATCTTGTGACAAAATCGATTACATTTTGTGGCATTATCAGCTGATTTTTGTCAACACATATCATCCTAAATATGTTTTTAAGAGAAAATAATGTTTTTCCAACAACATATATTGATTACCTGATAGAAACATCGATTACTGTAAACTGAATGGTGGGCATTGATAAAGGTAAGTACACATAAATTGCATGTTGCTTCACCATTTTTCAAACTTCAGGGCTTGAACTTCCGTTTCTTGGAACTCCTGGAATGCTCAGCGGCAGGGAGGTCTCTCTTCAGAGTCCAACAGTAGTCAGCCATCATGACTGCGTCCCAGCGACCCTGATACCTGGTCTCCATCTCTTTCATGTCCTGATGGAATCTTTCCCCCTGCTCGTCACTCATTGAACCCAGGTTCTCAGGAAACCGGTCCATATGTGAAAATAGGTAGTGCATCTTGACGCTCATGTTGCAGCCCAGGTTTCTGAAAGCAGTCAGCATGTTGTTGACAAGTTCTGCATAGTTTCTGACCTTAATGTTGCTTAGAAAGTTCTTCACTATCAGAACAAATGCCTTCCACGCTTCCAGTTCTATTTCCTTCATTGAGTTTCCGAACTCTGGATCTCTGATGAGCTGACGGATCTGAGGACCGTCAAAGATGCCAGCTTTCAACTTCTCCATGGTCAATCCTGGCACAAGTGAAGCAGTCACCATCCTTGTCCAGAGCCTTTGGTGAACTGCTTGATTAAGCCGAGCTTGATGTGCAGCGGTGGGAAGAGTATTCTGTCTCTGTCCACCAGAGGGTCGTTGATGACGTTCCTTTCTTTGCAAGGCACCAATTCCTCCCGCACAGGCCAGTCCTTCTTCGTGTAATGCTGAGCACGGTCCCTACTATCCCACATGCACAGAAAACATGGGTACTTGTTGAAGCCAGACTGTTGTCCCAACAAAAAGTTCACCATCTTCAGGTCAACACAAATAAACCACTTATGCTGACCATAACCAATTTTCTCCAGCACATACTTCACTGCTTCATAGTTCTCCTTCAGTGTAGTCGAGTGAGCCAGGGGTATAGAGGCAAACTGGTTGCCGTTGTGTAGCAGAACACATTTCAGTGATCGCTTGCTGCTGTCAATGAACAGTCTCCAATCTTTGGGTTCGTACTGTGGCACTCCAAGCTTGAGCAGAAGCTGCGCAATATCTGCACAGTACACCAAGTCCTTCTCTTCTGAGAAAAAACGGAGGTACTCTTGATGCCTGTTGCGGAAGAAGCTGATGTCAGAGAGGAGTTTTCCCCCCTTCAATCTGGATGCCAACAGTTCGGCAGAGTCCTTTGACAAGCTGAGGTCGCGAACTAGATCATTCAACTCCTTTTGGGAAAATGGATGTGGAGCATCATCTTCAAGAACCACTTCTTCTTCGTGTCCTTCAGCACTGGAGGCATCTTTGTCACTAATGTCAGGAAGTTCTCCGAAGACAGGCACTGGAATTTCATCACAATGGGGCAGGACTCTTGATGAGGAGGAGAAAGGGGAGGGAACTGGAAGGGGAATATATGCTCTGCGCAAATGGCTGTGAACTCATGCTTGTTTTGTGAATCTATCACACTTGCTCCTTCTGCCACCCCGGATGGCAGAATAAAGCTTTTCTCTGAAACTATTCCTTGAGTGTCTGTTGACTCCCATTTCCCCGTCCCGGGCGCAAAGCTCTTCTCCCCCGAGGCTAAAAAGGCTACAAGCAGAGTCTGTAACCTGAAGTGCATGTTAACCCGAGGTACCACTGTATCATTGAATTTGTCCATGGCAAGTCTGCGTTTATCTGCAGGTTGTTCAGATGTGGTGAGTTTGTAGAAGTCTTCAATCCAATCATAGAAGGGAGACGCATTTTTATTTTTCCAGCTCACCAGTATCAGTCTTTTTACTGTGGTAAGGGCACAGAGAGTCCACTTGTATTGCCCCTTTGTCAGGTTCCATGTGCTGGGTGTATAATTCGAACGGATATTTGTCTCGGTAAAGGTACATTTGGCCTCAGCGATGGGAGTCCAGGAAGGAATCATTTAGCCAGTGCAATGGAGGAGGAAGAGGTTGAAAATGCGAGACTTACTGGCACCTGTAGCAGCAGCAGCAGCAGCAGCTGGAGCATGGCCTGCAGTGCCACCTGGTGGCCCACCTCGGAACTTCCATGCCCATCCCTGATTTAAAGCTTTAGGCACGTGTTTTACACACACACACACACACACACACACACACACACAAACACACACAAATAATAATTCACAAGCAGGAAATATCCCAAACAGCTCTTCCCCTGAAATATACTCGGAGTCGAGAGTGGATTTCATGCTCTATATTCAGCTCATAGCAGCGAGGAATGAAAGTTCCCCCACAATATCTGCTTTATATACATTATTTACACAATGGGCTGCACGTGATTGGCTAATTCTGGGATTCTCCTGTAGCCCAATCAGGTTGTGGATTCACTTCCACCTGGAGCTGGAATGAGTGGCTCCTGCGGTCCAATCAGACTGCTGCATGTTGGATCCTATTGTTCTAGGACCAATCAGATTGTAGCATTTTGGATCCTATTCTACTCAGTACATAACATCCCCACAAACCACCCCAAATCCCCCAGCATAGGAATAGTGTGAGTGGAGGCTGGGTGCACCACATTGGAGACCCCAGGCAGAGTAGTAGGGGAATCTCATCCTTTACTTCCACACAAGGGTGACAGGCCAAATCATCTGTCAGGATAGATATGGTGGCCACGATTTCGCTGAAAACCCGATGTCTTAGGATTCACAACAAAGCAACGGCAAACACCTGCTAAAGACCCCCTGAAATGTTTGGCAGTGAAAACCCCACATTTCATGGCACCCCCAAAAATGAGCCTTTGGCGCCCTAACTCATGGGATCCCAATTTCTCCAAAATTCAGACGTTGTCCAATTCACTCCAAAGTGGCGCCAAACACCCAGACAATGCCCCCTGCAAGGTTTGGGGGTGAAAACACTACGTTTCACATCGCCCCACAAAATGAGCCCTCGACGCCGTAACCCATATGGTTGTCAGGGGCTGGACTGAGGAGGAATGGTGGGAGCCCCCCCCCTCTCGAGGACCTGCTCCACAACTCCAATTTATAAAGATTATAATCCAAGTTAACGAGATCTTCTTGCAATTAGAGGTTAAGAGATATGTAAAAGTCAGTGCTTTATATGATTCAGCCACATGGTGGAGCAATACACAAAGATTAAAGAAGCCATGATAGCCAGCTCTGAAAAGCTGGGATGGTTTGTGTCTTCAAAGGCATGGCAGTGTGGCTTGAAGTTAATGACTTGTAACACCTCACAGTCATCATCATAATATAATAATAATAATAATAATAATAATAATAATAATAATAATAATAATAATAATAATTTATTATATATACCCAGCCACTCTGGGCGGCTTCCAACAAAATATTAAAATAAAAAAGTCTGTCAAACATTCAAAGCTTCCCAGAACAGGGCTGCCTTCAGATGTCTTCTAAATGTCAGGTAGCTGTTTATCTCTTTGACATCTGGTGGGAGGGGGTTCCACAGGGCAGGCACCACTACCCTGTAACTTGGCTTCTCGTAGGGAGGGAACCGCCAAAAGGCCCTCAGCGCTGGACCTCAGTGTCCAGGCAGAATGATGGGGGTGGAGGCGCTCCTTCAGGTATACTGGGCCTTTGAGGCCGTTTAGGGCTTTAAAGGTCAGCACCAACACTTTGAATTGTGCCCGGAAACATACTGAGAGCCAATGTAGGTCTTGGGGGCCACTCCCAGTCACCAGTCTAGCTGCCGCATTCTGGATTAGTTGTAGTTTCCGGGTCACCTTCAAAGGTAGCCCCACGTAGAGCGCATTGCAGTAGTCCAAGCGGGAGATAACCAGAGCATGCACCACTTTGGCGAGGCAATCCGCAGGTAGATAGGGTCTCAGCCTGCGTACTAGATGAAGCTGGTCAACAGCTGCCCTGGACACAGAATTGACCTGCGCCTCCATGGACACCATGAACTGAAAGGTCCCGGGGGCGTTACCCTGAGCCTCAGCCACAAGGAATGTGCAGCAGCAGAAAATGGTAACGCTGTTCTAGATTGCATCTATGGAAGTCCAGGGTCCTGATGAAACAAAGTCCAAGTCCTACTCTCTCCTACCTTGGTCAGGCCACACCTGGAGTCCTGTGTCCAGTTCTTGGCACCATCATTTAAGAAGGATGTTGACAAGCTGGAATGTGTGCAGAGGAGGGCAACCAAGACAACCAAGGGTTTGGAAACTAAGATTGAAGAGAAACACTGGAAGGAGCTGGGGAGGTTTGGCCTGGAAAAGAGGAAACTGAGAGGAGATCTGACAGCCATCTTCCAATATCTTAAGGGCTGTCACATGGAAGAGGGAACAAGCTTGTTTTCTCCTGCTCTAGAAGGTAGGACTCGAACCCATGGATTCAAGTTATAAGAAAGGAGATTCCAACTAAACATTCATAAAAACTTTCTGACAGTAAGGGCTGTTTGGCGTTGGAACAGATTCCCATGAGAGGTGGTGGACTCTCCTTCCTTGGAGGTTACTAAGCAGAGGTTGGGTGGCCGTCTGCCATGGATGCTTTTGCTGAGATTGCTGCATCACAGGGGGTTGGACTAGATGACCCTTGGTGTCCCTTCCAGCTATAAGTTTCTATGATTCTATGAAATTGATCTGGATTAATGACAGCCATCCACCAGTTTCATATGCAAAACTGCTTCCCACCCCACCCCCTTACTGATTAATATATATAAAAAATACATTAAAGTAGACAAATAATAACTTACAAAAGGATCAATAAACGTGTCACCTTTATTATATAAACTGTTATCATAATCACATGTCAAAATTTCTTTTGTGAATGAAATAAAATGGTTTCAAACAGTTTTTAATAACCAACAATCAAATGTAGTGCTTGGGGTACAGCTTAGATCAATTCCCCAGATGTTCAGTGTCCAGGGGTTCAGTGCCTGGCACCCAGAAACTCATGGCAAAGGGGAGTCTGGCACCAAGTAACTCTTAACATTTCACTTCCTTGCAAGCTAAGGAAAGCTTTTGATTGGCAGAAGACACTGGGCAGAAACAGAAAGAAACAGGGGGATGAGGGGGTCTAAGGGTGAAGTCCTGCTCCAGTCCATCCTAATACTGGACAGTTTATTACAGGATGTTGAGAAGGGTCATTTTTTACTATGAATTGAGAAACAGCAGCCATAGTCTAGGCCAGGAGTGTTTTTCCTTGGTGACACCGCCTTGTTGAAAAGTGTGTGTTTGCAAGGTGTTTCCTGTCCTGTCCAGAAATGCACTGTGCTGGATGAAGCCAGCTCTAGATCCTTCCTAAATAAAAATAAATAAAAACCCACTGGAAGATATATTTGAAAAATTAATGTTAAGGGGAACAATTCACATTGTTAAGCAAGGTAGCTAAAGCAACAGGGTCAGGGCCTCCATTGTGACACGTCCCCCTGCTGAGTGACTTGGCTGAGGACTTTGGGAAGAGCAACTATTTGAGGATAGTTCAGGAGAAAGGAGGTGGTTTGTGAGAAGTAATGATGTTTTCCGGCAAAATAAAGATTTCTTCTTCTTGAGTGTAAGTAGGATGTCTAATTCTTTCTGCATTCTGCTTCTTTTGCTCTCCCTCAAGATTTAGAAACATTTTTTTTTTAAAAAAAATATTTTTATTACATTTTCAAATACAAAGTCAGAAACATAAAAAACATAAAAGAAAAAGAAAGAAACAAAAGAGGATAAAAGAAAAAATCCAACTTTCAAAAACATTTTTACATTACCAACTGGACTTCCCCACGTCTCCCTCACCCTGCGTTCCTTACAATGAACATATCAGTAAATTATTCCCTTGTTTCATACCTTACTTGTATCTTTCAAACATTGTACTTCTGAATTTAAAGTACTTTTTATCAGTTACTTATACCTTAAAATAAACATAATATAACTTTAAATTTCAACCTTTTCTTGCTTAAAACTTACTTTCCTGTTCACTAAATCTAGTTGCTAAAGCTAAAATTTCCAAATCATGCAAATTCTTAACATTCATACAACTTATAATGTTTTTGTAGGTAATCCTTAAATTTTTTCCAGTCCTCTTCCATTATTTCTTCTCCCGAATCTCGGATTCTGCTAGTCATTTCAGCCAGTTCCATATAGTCCATCAATTGCATCTGCCACTCTTCCAGTGTGGGAAGATCTTGTAACTTCCAATATTTTGCAATAAGTATTCTTGCTGCTGTAGTTGCGTACATAAAAAAAAATCTATCCTTCTTTAACACCTTTTGGCCAACAATGCCCAGGAGGAAGGCCTCTGGTTTCTTAGGGAAGGTGTACTTAAACACCTTTTTTAACTCATTATAGATCATTTCCCAGAAGGCCTTCACTTTTGGACAAGTCCACCAAAGGTGAAAGAATGTCCCTTCAGCCCCCTTTCATTTCCAACATTTATTATCAGACAGATGATATATTTTTGCAAGCTTGACTGGGGTCATGTACCACCTATATATCATTTTCATAATGTTTTCCTTCAAGGCATTACATGCCGTGAATTTCATTCCAGTGGTCCATAACCTTTCCCAGTCTTCAAACATAATGTTGTACCCAATATCCTGAGCCCATTTTATCATGGCTGATTTAACTGTCTCATCCTGAGTGTTCCATTTAAGCAACAAGTTATACATTCTTGAAAGTACCTTAGTCTTAGGTTCTAACAGTTCTGTCTCTAGTTTCGATTTTTCCACCTGGAATCCTATTTTTTTGTCCAACTTGAAAACCTCTTGAACTTGGGCATAAAGAAACCAATCTTGCACCTTATTCTTTAATTTTTCAAAGCTCTGCAGCCTCCAGTTATCTCAAATTTTTTCTATTATTTCCCAATATTTCGGCCAATCGGCCTCCATATTGGGTCTTTTTCGAACCTTGGCCTCCACTGGTGATAACCACCTAGGGGTCTTACTTTCTAATAAGTCTTTGTATTTTGTCCGGACCATAAATATTGCTTTCCTGACAATATGGTTTTTGAACATTTTATGAATCTTTACCTTGTCGTACCACAAATATGCATGCCATCCAAAAGCATTATTAAACCCTTCCAGATCTAGGACATCAGTGTTCTCAAGGAGTAGCCAATCTTTCATCCAGCAGAAAGCTGCAGCTTCGTAATATAACCTTAAATCTGGCAGGGCAAACCCCCCTCTTTCTTTTGCACCAGTTAGTATTTTAAATTTTATTCGGGGCTTTTTGCCCTGCCAGACAAACCTAGAAATATCCTTCTGCCACTTTCCAAAACATTCCACTCTGTCCACGATCTGTAGGGTCTGAAACAAGAATAACATCTTCGGCAATACATTCATTTTTATAGCTGCAATTCGACCCAACAAGGAAAGTTTCAATCTTGACCAAATCTCTAAATCTTTTTTAATTTCTGACCAACATTTTTCATAATTATCTTTAAATAAATTCAAATTTTTAGCAGTCAAAGATTTAGAAACATAGGGCAGTAAGGCAGATCTGGAAAAAGCCTAGGTAAAGGTACAGGGACCCCTGACCGTTAGGTCCAGTCGCGGACGACTCTAGGGTTGCGCGCTCATCTCGCTCCATAGGCTGAGGGAGCCGGCGTACAGCTTCCGGGTCATGTGGCCAGGATGACGAAGCCGCTTCTGGCAAAAGCAGAGCAGTGCACGGAAAGGCTGTTTACCTTCCCGACAGAACGGCACCTACCGTATTTTTCGCTCTATAGGACGCACCGGACCATAAGACGCACCGGATCGTAGGAGGGGGAGAACGGGGGGGGGGGGGGATTCTCTCCCTCCTTGCTCAGTGTCCCTTCAGCAAAGCGGCAGGAGAAACGGAGCCCCTTCGATTTCTCCTCCCGCTTCGCTGAAGGGGCGCTGCGCAGAGAAGGAAAACTGTGCAGCGCCTCTCCAGCGAAGCGTAGCCTGGAGAGCAAGAGGGATCGGTGTGCACCCACCCCTCTCACTCTCCAGGTTTCAGGCGGCTATCCGCAAGCCTTCTGAGTGCAGCGGGAACTCCTGCTGCGCTTGGAAGGCTTGCGGATACCTGCCTGAAGCCCCCAGAGCGCAGCCTTTGAAGCCTCCGCAGAGCAGCGGGGTGAAGGCACCCCGCTGTCCTGCGAAGGCTTTGTGCAGCCATCCCCAAGCTAGAACAGTGAGACGGAGCACCACGCAGTGAGCTCCGCCTCACTGTTCTGGCTTCGGGGATGGCTTTTGAAGCCTCCGCAGGGCGGCAGGGTGCCTTCACCCCGCTGCCCTGCGGAGGCTTTGCGCAGCTAACCCCAAGCTAGAACAGCGAGACGGAGCGCTGCGCAGCGATCCTTCTGCCTGCTCTGGCTTTGGGCTTAGGTGCGCAGCCTGCATTCACTCCATAGGGCACACACAAATTTTCCCTTAATTTTTGTTTTTTTTATAATATATTTTTTATTAGCAAACCAATCAAATCACATTAGTTCCAAATTACAAAACCGAATTTTAAAATTTTGTTGGGGGTACCCATGCTTCGAGCTCAGAAAGGGATCCAATCATCTCTTATTTCTGCTGCTTTGATCATTTCCCCTTAATTTTTGGAGGGGGAAAAGTGCGTCCTATAGAGTGAAAAATACGGTATTTATCTACTTCCACTTTCGAACTGCTAGGTGACTTCAGGTGCCTATCCGCAAGCCTTCGAAGTACAGCGGGAACTCCTGCTGCGCTCTGGAAGCTTGCGGATAGCTGCCTGAAGCCAACGGAGTGCAGCCTTTGAAGCCTCTGCAGAGCAGCGGGGTGAAGGCACCCCGCTGTCCTGCGGAGGCTTTGCGCAGCCATCCCCAAGCTAGAACAGTGAGATGGAGCGCTGCGCAGCGCTCCGCCTCACTGTTCTGGCTTCGGGGACGGCCTTTGAAGCCTTCGCAGGGCAGCAGGGGGCCTTCACCCTGCTGCCCTGCGGAGGCTTTGCGCAGCTAACCCCAAGCTAGAACAGCGAGACGGAGCGCTGCGCAGCGCTCCTTCTGCCTGCTCTGGCTTTGGGCTTAGCTGCGCAGCCTGCATTCACTCCATAGGGCGCACACAAATTTTCCCTTAATTTTTGTTTTTTTTATAATATATTTTTTATTAGCAAACCAATCAAATCACATTAGTTCCAAATTACAAAACCGAATTTTAAATTTTTGTTGGGGGTACCCATGCTTTGAGCTCTTAAAGGGATCCAATCATCTCTTATTTCTGCTGCTTTGATCATTTCCCCTTAATTTTTGGAGGGGGGAAATTGCGTCCTATAGAGCGAAAAATACGGTATTTATCTACTTCCACTTTGTGCTTTCGAACTGCTAGGTTGGCAGGTGCTGGGACCGAGCAGCGGGAGTTCACCCCGTCACGGGGATTCGAACTGCCGACCTTCTGATCAGCAAGCCCTAGGCTCTGTCGCCACCCGTGTCCCTACGGAAAAAGCCTATCGCAGACCAAATCCCCCTCCCAAACCTGGTATGTAAGGGCTTCCGGTTTTTCCGCCCTCCGTTGTGGATGTGCTTCGCGGGTTCTCAGCGCCTAGCAGCTGTTAGAGGGAACTTTGGGGGGCAACGTGGAGGCTATACGACCCCCAAAAAGGCTCTGGGCGTGGCCCAGGGCTGACATTGTCCGGCAGCATCAAAAAAGGAACCCTTCGAAGCCCACGTCCTAACCAGGAGGTGAGTCGACAGAGAGTACCTAGACGCAAGGACACGAGCAATCCTCAGCAGCAAGCCTCAAAGTCCCAAAGGGTAAGAACGGCAGCTAACAAGGAGAGCTTGAGGAGAAGAGGGTCTGTGAGACTTATTTATACAAACTGAACTGCTCAGAAACAGACCCAAAAGACTAGCACATAAAGAGTAAAGAACGGGAGATTTTATCTTAAACATATTGGAAATCTTTCTCATTATACGTAAGCATAAGCAAAGATTTCTCTAACAAGTACCAGTAAGAAAAGGAAGACAGATTCAAATTTCACTCTGCAGCAGCAGTAGTAGCCCATTAAAAGAAGCGGAATTCAAGGACTTAACTTGTTTTTTACTTTGAAGTGGCATGAGCCCAGCAAAAGAGACTGAGTTAAAAGACTTGGATTGTCAGCGCTGTTTGTGGTAAAAGTGTGGAAGTTACTGGAAAACAAAGGTAAAAGAGAAGGCAACACTTTTAATATTGAATTTATATTAAACACTAACCTATAAAGATGGCAAAGATGGCGTAGGGTGGTCTAGGAGAAACGGCTGGACTAATTGGAGAATCGGGAAGAGAAGAAAAGTGGCGAAAGGAGGGGCAGAACTGCACAAAAGAGGAAAGGGACTATACAATTAAAGATGAGCATCTTTAGCTTGAGGAGGTAGTTTGTGAGAAAGGAAATACGTTTTCTGGTGTAATGAAGAGACTTTCTTCATATAAAGTATAAGTAGGATTCCTAATTCCTTCTGCATTCTGTTTCTTTTACTATCCCTCAAGATTCAGAAACATAGGGAACCAAGTCATGGTTAGATTAGTTTATAAAGATTGGCTGCGTGAGCTGCTGGTTTCCTGCTGTCACGTGCCAAAGATCCATCCCCTGGTCTGTGAGGAGGAGGAGGAAGAAGAGATATTGGAAGAGAAATGGGAGGATGAAGTGATGGTTATGAAGATCAGAAGGAATCTTTAGTGAAGGTGAAAACAATTTATGTAAGAACAAGCGACCAGGGGATGGATGCCACCGATCTATAGATGGGGAGTGTTGATCTTTGTTCTTGAGGAACAGGGAGGCCAGAGAAAATCTGGATCACTGGGATGGGGGGAGGCAGCTCCCTGAATCAAGAAGAGTTCAGGGATGGGATGAGGAAGGGAGGAAGGGAGAATAACGCAAGCCACCTGGAGATCCTTGCAGGAAAGATGGGCCATCAATGTAGTAATCAATGAAAAAATTAAGAATTTTTTCTCTTCATTTCTCTTCATTTCTCTTCCAGGCAGCGATAGCAGTGAGGCCAGCAGCTCCAGTACAGCTCTACCCCACTCCAAGACCCAGTTCTCCCTTCGCCCAAAACCCAAGTATCTAAATAAATAAATAATAGGGATGCGGGTGGCGCTGTGGGTTAAACCACAGAGCCTAGGACTTGCCTATCAGAAGGCTGGCGGTTCGAATGCCCACGACGGAGTGAACTCCCGTTGCTCGGTCCCTGCTCCTGCCAACCTAGCAGTTCAAAAGCACGTCAAAGTGCAAGTAGATAAATAGGTACCACTACGGCGGGAAGGTAAAGGGCGTTTCCGTGCGCTGCTCTGGTTCAGAAGCAGCTTAGTCATGCTGGCCACATGACCCGGAAGCTGTTCATGACCGGTCCGCCAATAAAGCGAGATGAGCGCTGCAACCCCAGAGTCGGCCACGACTGGACCTAATGGTCAGGAGTCCCTTTACCTTGATATATTTCAAAAACACTGAGTCTCCAGTGTGGTCTCTCGTCACAAGGAAACAGACTTTATAAAGAGGCAACCTTTCAAACTTCTTATAAATGGAAACTGGGGAAAGCCCCCTCCAAAAGAATAGACTGTGCCCAGTGACTAGCTGATACACATGCCTGTTCAGTTGACGCTCTAGATGCCTACTCAGTTGTTCTCCAAGGCTGTTGAAAGAGAGAATGGCCAGTGTGGCAGGCTGTGCGAGCTGCTGGCCTCCTGCTGTCGTGCCCCTAAAATCCACCCCCTGGTCTGCGAGGAGGAGGAGGAAGAGATATTGGAAGAGAAATGGAATGAGGAAGTAAATATAATTAAAGAAAGGGAGAATAGCGTAAGCCACCTGGAGATCCTTGAAGGAAAGATGGGTTGTCAACAGAATAAGAAATGGAAAGATTAAAAATATTTTCTCTTCTTCTCTCTTCCGGGCAGCGACAGCAGTGAGGCCAGCAACTCCAGCACAGATCTCCCTCCCCACCAAGACCCAGTCCCCCCCTTCCCCACAAACCCAAATAGAAAAATAAAATAAAAATCATCATCATCCTTATTATTCTAATCAAGTTCCTTTACAAACATGCTATTCTGTGATCATCCTTTTATCCTAGGCGGTGCTTTTTCCTACGTTTGTGAGCATGAGTGGAAATCCTGAGTCTCGCTGCAGGAGTCGACAGTTTGGCTCCTTCCCTTGTTGTTGCTCCTAGATGGAACTGCGCATGTGCGAAGACAAGACAGAGACTTCCAAACTGGATCAAGAAACGTGTCACCCGTTGTCTGAAAACCACTGTCCTAATCACATGCCAGATTGTCTTTTTTGAATGAAATAAAATTCTTTCAAATAGTTTTTTAATGTTGTCATTTGTCTGTCTTGAGAAGCAATGGAGTGCGCCTCTGGGGGTGAGGTCAAAAGTCAAGCAACAGTGTCAGCAGTCCCAAAGTGACCTCTCCAGGGAGCAAGACTGGGCAGTGTGTCTGGAGGTCCTGGGCTTCCCAGATGACAAGACTCCCTCTCTTGGCCTTGCAGATGGGTCTCCAAGGACAGCAGAGTTAGGCACCAGTTGGGCTGCAGGAGTTGTCAGAAGGGGTTGTAAACGGCGCCATCCAACCGCCTGAGGGACTCCACTCCAGATTTGTGTAGGCTTTACTCCTTAGCCTTTTCAGCTCCCAAAGATATCCCACAAGGCAAATTAGGATCAGAGTTTTCCTTCTCCTCGATGGGCTATCTTTATAGGTGGATGAGCCCCATCTGCCCCTCACTTCCCTCCACAGCATTGCAGAAACCACCTTCTTGACCACTGGGCCCACGCTTGGTCTTGTCCGCTCAATCTGCTGGAGCCTGTCTTGGCACACAGGGGAAGTTCCTGAGCATTTGAGACTCCTTGGCTGCCCTCACCTGGTTTAGGTGGCCAGTCAAACCGTTCCCAGGATGTGGCCTCTGTCACATGCTGACCGTTTCTAGGAGCAAGAGAACAAACTTTTTATTAAAGAATGGAAATGGTTGAATGAATAGTTACAAACTGTAAACAGATAAGAACATTGGCAGGATTATTGGAATAACCTGCAGTTTAATAAGATTATCTATTTATAGCAGATGCATAAATGAAGAAATTGAGGTAATTTGGATATGCATAAGATATGGAGAATCAATTTAAAGAACTGCAGAAAGAGGGGGAAGGAAGTCAAGTTTTGAAATGCTAAAATGACTGCAAAATTATTGAAATGTATAAACTTGAAAATCATAATTCAGCTTTCCAGTTATAGCTTTTGCGGTGATGAGGCATGTGAGCCTCAACTGTCCTGCATCTACTTCAGCTGAGGAATCACACACCTCCTCCCCAAGCTAGCGAGCCCCACCTGGGCTGTGGGTCCTTGCCTTCCGTC
This sequence comes from Podarcis muralis, assembly GCF_964188315.1. Classification (NCBI taxonomy): domain Eukaryota; kingdom Metazoa; phylum Chordata; class Lepidosauria; order Squamata; family Lacertidae; genus Podarcis; species Podarcis muralis. The sequence continues at coordinate 378,805 of NC_135659.1, forward strand.
CCTCCCAACTGACAGTTGTTAGTTCTGGAATCCTGAGCTTGAGGGGGGGTACATCCCATTTCGCCCCGTGGGACACTCACCACCCCTTAGCCACCTGCCTTTGGCGCTGCAGCAGTGATGGCTTTGGTCCCTGAAAGAGCATGCAAGATCTCTCCCAAATCTCAATACATATTTTGCTCTCCTGGACATCTTGCAAGACTTCAATGAGATCTCACAAGATCTTGCAGAAAATCTCCAATCTGTTTAGCTGCAAGCACACACCTTTAATTTTTTTTCTTATTTAGTACAAATTTCTCAATCTAACAGATTTGCACATAGGATTCTGTATCACATGAAACGGCACATTTGTTTTGTTCTATTGTTACATTATTTGTGGCCTTCTAACACTTTGGGAGAAGCCTTCTCTCCTTTTTCCCTTAAAAAATGAGGATCTATGCTTTACACTCAGCAGGAAGGCCCATTTAAAAGGAAACATGTAGTTGTTTTGCTGCTGCTTTTTTGTGTTCTCCGGTGTCCAAGTTAGCCTCCTGGCCCTGCTCCTCCACTATACCACAGCAACATCCCCCACTAGGAATCCCTACTTGGCCTTTCATTGGCCATCAGCAATATCCGGTGGAGCCAGGTGGAGAGAAATGCCCCATCTTGCCCATCTTTGGGGTTTCAAGAGGTATAGCCTCTGTGCATGTACAGAATTCATGATTCAGCAAATCTATTAGACCACTGAAAGAGTTTATTTCCTCTGATTAAATTACCAAAGGAAGAAAGCAGGATTGGCTTTTCTCCCCAGGGACACAAGGAAGGGGAAGCTGTATGTTTAAGAAATCAAATTCCCCAAGGGCTGAAACTCTGTTCAGCCAGTTAAAAAACCCAAATTCTCTCCGTAGAGTGCTTCACATCTGGCGGGCAGGGCTTGTGTGCTTTGCTCATGATCCCTTGGATGTCCTGAGGCTGTTAGAGCAGCAGCCGTAAGTCTTGGGGCTCTGGGAGTGTGACAGTGTCCTCAGAAGGCAAAGAGTAACTGAGGTTCCCTTTTCTCTCCCTTGGAGGCCCTGAACCAGGAGCTGGCAGGTTCAGGGCCTCCATGGGAGAGAAAAGGGGGGCCAGCACTTGTGCTCAAAGGAGCTTTCATACGCGGTCATCCTGCCCCACACTCACATTCCAAAATATCTGCATGCTCACCTATCCAAGAGGTGGTTGGTCTTGGGCTGGGGGGTCCCAGAAGGCAGAATAAGTTGAGAAGCAAAGCCCAAGAAGTTGGAGGCATCCTCTTCGCATCCACCCAAACCCAATCTAAACAGCTTGGCTCCAGAACCAGCCCCTCCCTTCAGTTCTGTTCAGTTCAGAATGTCAGTTAAGAGGGACCACCTGTATTTTCTTGATTCTTGCCTGAGGTCATAATGGGCATGCACACTGGTATCTGTTTACCTGTAAGCACACACCTTTAGTTTATCTTTTTAAAAATAAAAATAAAATACAAGTTTCTCAATCTACCAGCTTTGCACAAAACAGCAGCCGTTTTGTGATCCATGGCAGTGAAAACCCCATGTTTTATGGCGCCCCCCCCCAAAAAATGAGGCTTCAGTGCCCTAACCCACAGGGTCACGATTTCCTCAAAGGTCCAATGTCATCTGATTCACTCCAAAGCAGCACCAAACACCCAGAGAATGCCCCCTGCAACATTGGGGGGGAGGCTTTGAAAACACTACATTTCCCATTGTTAGAGTGGCATACGAAGGATGAACAAGTTAAATCAGTGATGATAGATTGGGCAAGACATGTAGGACATAACATAATGTTTGAGGATTGGGAAAGATTGTGGAAGAAAGGGGTCAAGTTCACTGCATGTACTGTACTAAAGGAAAACATAATGAAAATGATGTATAGATGGTATCTGACCCCTGTTAAATTATCAAAGATTTATCATAACTGTGATAACCATTGCTGGAAAGGTAAAGAAAAAGAAGGTACCTTCTATCATATGTGGTGGACCTGCCCCAAGGTGAAAGACTTCTGGGAAAAGATTTATAATGAATTGAAAAAAATGTTGAAATATACATTTATAAAGAAACCAGAGGCCTTTCTTCTTGGAATAACAGGTTTGGAATTGCCCCCAAAAGATGTTAAATTATACACTGGGCAACAATTTTTTATCTTTTGAATGTTGTCTAGATTTCTACAATTGATTTAGGGTCTTTTTGCACTGCTGAATCAGGAAATGGCATCCGTTTCTCTCCATCAGGTCAGGTTGTTGTGCTATGTTGATTTGTAAAAAATCAGATCTTGTGACAAAATCGATTACATTTTGTGGCATTATCAGCTGAATTTTGTCAACACATATGATCCTAAATTTGAAAAAACAAAAATATTTTTCCTTGCAGTAGCACCTTAAAGACCAACTAAGTTAGTTCTTTGTATGAGCTTTCGTGTGCATGCACATTTCTTCAGATACTTCAGATATCTGTAACATCCTAAATATGTTTTTAAGAGAAAATAATGTTTTTCCAACAATATATATTGATTACCTGAAAGAAACATCGATTACTGTAAACTGAATGGTGGGTATTGATAAAGGTAAGTACACATAAATTGCATGTTGCTTCACCATTTTTCAAACTTCAGGGCTTGAACTTCCGTTTCTTGGAACTCCTGGAATGCTCAGCGGCAGGGAGGTCTCTCTTCAGAGTCCAACAGTAGTCAGCCATCATGACTGCGTCCCAGCGACCCTGATACCTGGTCTCCATCTCTTTCATGTCCTGATGGAATCTCTCCCCCTGCTCGTCAGTCATTGAACCCAGGTTCTCAGGAAACCGGTCCATATGTGAAAATAGGTAGTGCATCTTGACGCTCATGTTGCAGCCCAGGTTTCTGAAAGCAGTCAGCATGTTGTTGACAAGTTCTGCATAGTTTCTGACCTTATTGTTGCTTAGAAAGTTCTTCACTACCAGAACAAATGCCTTCCACGCTTCCAGTTCCATTTCCTTCATTGAGTTTCCGACCTCTGGATCTCTGATGAGCTGACGGATCTGAGGACCGTCAAAGATGCCAGCTTTCAACTTCTCCATGGTCAATCCTGCCACAAGAGAAGCAGTCACCATCCTTGTCCAGAGCCTTTGGTGAACTGCTTGATTAAGCCGAGCTTGATGTGCAGCGGTGGGAAGAGTATTCTGTCTCTGTCCACCAGAGGGTCGTTGATGACGTTCCTTTCTTTGCAAGGCACCAATTCCTCCCGCACAGGCCAGACCTTCTTCGTGTAATGCTGAGCACGGTCCCTACTATCCCACATGCACAGAAAACATGGGTACTTGTTGAAGCCAGACTGTTGTCCCAACAAAAAGTTCACCATCTTCAGGTCAACACAAATAAACCACTTATGCTGACCATAACCAATTTTCTCCAGCACATACTTCACTGCTTCATAGTTCTCCTTCAGTGTAGTCGAGTGAGCCAGGGGTATAGAGGCACACTGGTTGCCGTTGTGTAGCAGAACACATTTCAGTGATCGCTTGCTGCTGTCAATGAACAGTCTCCAATCTTTGGGTTCGTACTGTGGCACTCCAAGCTTGAGCAGAAGCTGCGCAATATCTGCACAGTACACCAAGTCCTTCTCTTCTGAGAAAAAACGGAGGTACTCTTGATGCCTGTTGCGGAAGAAGCTGATGTCAGAGAGGAGTTTTTTCCCCTTAAATCTGGATGCCAACAGTTTGGCAGAGTCCTTTGACAAGCTGAGGTCGCGAACTAGATCATTCAACTCCTTTTGGGAAAATGGATGTGGAGCATCATCTTCAAGAACCACTTCTTCTTCGTGTCCTTCAGCACTGGAGGCATCTTTGTCACTAATGTCAGGAAGTTCTCCGAAGACAGGCACTGGAATTTCATCACAATGGGGCAGGACTCTTGATGAGGAGGAGAAAGGGGAGGGAACTGGAAGGGGAATATATGCTCTGCGCAAATGGCTGTGAACTCATGCTTGTTTTGTGAATCTATCACACTTGCTCCTTCTGCCACCCCGGATGGCAGAATAAAGCTTTTCTCTGAAACTATTCCTTGAGTGTCTGTTGACTCCCATTTCCCTGTCCCGGGCGCAAAGCTCTTCTCACCCGAGGCTAAAAAGTCTACAAGCAGAGTCTGTAACCTGAAGTGTATGTTAACCCGAGGTACCACTGTATCATTGAATTTGTCCATGGCAAGTCTGCGTTTATCTGCAGGTTGTTCAGATGTGGTGAGTTTGTAGAAGTCTTCAATCCAATCATAGAAGGGAGACGCATTTTTATTTTTCCAGCTCACCAGTATCAGTCTTTTTACTGTGGTAAGGGCACAGAGAGTCCACTTGTATTGCCCCTTTGTCAGGTTCCATGTGCTGGGTGTATAATTCGAACGGATATTTTGCTCGGTAAAGGTACATTTGGCCTCAGCGATGGGAGTCCAGCAAGGAATCATTTAGCCAGTGCAATGGAGGAGGAAGAGGTTGAAAATGCGAGACTTACTGGCACCTGTAGCAGCAGCAGCAGCAGCTGGAGCATGGCCTGCAGTGCCACCTGGTGGCCCACCTCGGAACTTCCATGCCCATCCCAGATTTAAAGCTTTAGGCATGTGTTTTACACACACACACACACACACACACACACACACACACACACACACAAATAATAATTCACAAGCAGGAAATATCCCAAACAGCTCTTCCCCTGAAATATACTCGGAGTCGAGAGTGGATTTCATGCTCTATATTCAGCTCATAGTAGCGAGGAATGAAAGTTCCCCCACAATATCTGCTTTATATACATTATTTACACAATGGGCTGCACGTGATTGGCTAATTCTGGGATTCTCCTGTAGGCCAATCAGGTTGTGGATTCACTTCCACCTGGAAATGGATTGGGTGGCTCCTGCGGACCAATCAGACTGCTGCATTGTTCTAGGACCAATCAGACTGCTGCATGTTGGATCCTATTGTTCTAGGACCAATCAGACTGTAGCATTTTGGATCCTATTCAACTCAGTACATAACATCCCCACAAACCACCCCCAAATTCCCCAGCATAGGAATAGTGTGAGTGGAGGCTGGGTGCACCACATTGGAGACCCCAGGCGGAGTAGTAGGAGAATCTCATCCTTTACTTCCACACAAGGGTGACAGGCCAAATCATCTGTCAGGATAGATATGGTGGCCACGATTTCGCTGAAAACCCGATGTCTTAGGATTCACAACAAAGCAACGGCAAACACCTGCTAAAGACCCCCTGAAATGTTTGGCGGTGAAAACCCCACATTTCATGGCACCCCCAAAAATGAGCCTTTGGCGCCCTAACTCACGGGATCCCAATTTCTCCAAAAGTCAGACGTTGTCCAATTCACTCCAAAGTGGCGCCAAACACCCAGAGAATGCCCCCTGCAAGGTTTGGGGGTGAAAACACTACGTTTCACATCGCCCCACAAAATGAGCCCTCGACGCCGTAACCCACATGGTTGTCAGGGGCTGGACTGAGGAGGAATGGTGGGAGCCCCCCCCCTCTCGAGGACCTGCTCCACAACTCCAATTTATAAAGATTATAATCCAAGATAACGAGATCTTCTTGAAATTAGAGGTCAAGAGATATGTAACAGTCAGTGCTTTATATGATTCAGCCACATGGTGGAGCAATACACAAAGATTAAAGAAGCCATGATAGCCAGCTCTGAAAAGCTGGGGTGGTTTGTGTCTTCAAAGGCATGGCAGTGTGGCTTGAAGTTAATGACTTGTAACACCTCACAGTCATCATCATCATCTAATAATAATAATAATAATAATAATAATAATAATAATAATAATAATATAATATTTATACCCAGCCACTCTGGGCGGCTTCCAACAAAATATTAAAATAAAATAGTCTGTCAAACATTCAAAGCTTCCCAGAACAGGGCTGCCTTCAGATGTCTTCTAAATGTCAGGTAGCTGTTGATCTCTTTGACATCTGGTGGGAGGGGGTTCCACAGGGCTGGCACCACTACCCTGTAACTTGGCTTCTCGTAGGGAGGGAACCGCCAAGAGGCCCTCAGCGCTGGACCTCAGTGTCCAGGCAGAATGATGGGGGTGGAGGCGCTCCTTCAGGTATACTGGGCCTTTGAGGCCGTTTAGGGCTTTAAAGGTCAGCACCAACACTTTGAATTGTGCCCGGAAACATACTGAGAGCCAATGTTGGTCTTGGGGGCCACTCCCAGTCACCAGTCTAGCTGCCACATTCTGGATTAGTTGTAGTTTCCGGGTCACCTTCAAAGGTAGCCCCACGTAGAGTGCATTGCAGTAGTCCAAGCGGGAGATAACCAGAGCATGCACCACTCTGGCGAGGCAATCCGCAGGCAGATAGGGTCTCAGCCTGCGTACTAGATGAAGCTGGTCAACAGCTGCCCTGGACACAGAATTGACCTGCACCTCCATGGACACCATGAACTGAAAGGTCCCGGGGGCGTTACCCTGAGCCTCAGCCACAAGGAATGTGCAGCAGCAGAAAATGGTAATGCTGTTCTAGATTGCATCTATGGAAGTCCAGGGTCCTGATGAAAGGAAGTCCAAGTCCTACTCTCTCCTACCTTGGTCAGGCCACACCTGGAGTCCTGTGTCCAGTTCTTGGCACCATCATTTAAGAAGGATGTTGACAAGCTGGAATGTGTGCAGAGGAGGGCAACCAAGACAACCAAGGGTTTGGAAACTAAGATTGAAGAGAAACACTGGAAGGAGCTGGGGAGGTTTGGCCTGGAAAAGAGGAAACTGAGAGGAGATCTGACAGCCATCTTCCAATATCTTAAGGGCTGTCACATGGAAGAGGGAACAAGCTTGTTTTCTCCTGCTCTAGAAGGTAGGACTCGAACCCATGGATTCAAGTTATAAGAAAGGAGATTCCAACTAAACATTCATAAAAACTTTCTGACAGTAAGGGCTGTTTGGCGTTGGAACAGATTCCCATGAGAGGTGGTGGACTCTCCTTCCTTGGAGGTTACTAAGCAGAGGTTGGGTGGCCGTCTGCCATGGATGCTTTTGCTGAGATTGCTGCATCACAGGGGGTTGGACTAGATGACCCTTGGTGTCCCTTCCAGCTATAAGTTTCTATGATTCTATGAAATTGATCTGGATTAATGACAGCCATCCACCAGTGTCATATGCAAAACTGCTTCCCACCCCACCCCCTTACTGATTAATATATATAAAAAATACATTAAAGTAGACAAATAATAACTTACAAAAGGATCAATAAACGTGTCACCTTTATTATATAAACTGTTATCATAATCACATGTCAAAATTTCTTTTGTGAATGAAATAAAATGGTTTCAAACAGTTTTTAATAACCAACAATCAAATGTAGTGCTTGGGGTACAGCTTAGATCAATTCCCCAGATGTTCAGTGTCCAGGGGTTCAGTGCCTGGCACCCAGAAACTCATGGCAAAGGGGAGTCTGGCACCAAGTAACTCTTAACATTTCACTTCCTTGCAAGCTAAGGAAAGCTTTTGATTGGCAGAAGACACTGGGCAGAAACAGAAAGAAACAGGGGGATGAGGGGGTCTAAGGGTGAAGTCCTGCTCCTGTCCATCCTAATACTGGACAGTTTATTACAGGATGTTGAGAAGGGTCATTTTTTACTATGAATTGAGAAACAGCAGCCATAGTCTAGGCCAGGAGTGTTTTTCCTTGGTGACACCGCCATGTTGAAAAGTGTGTGTTTGCAAGGTGTTTCCTGTCCTGTCCAGAAATGCACTGTGCTGGATGAAGCCAGCTCTAGATCCTTCCTAAATAAAAATAAATAAAAACCCACTGGAAGATATATTTGAAAAATTAATGTTAAGGGGAACAATTCACATTGTTAAGCAAGGTAGCTAAAGCAACAGGGTCAGGGCCTCCATTGTGACACGTCCCCCTGCTGAGTGACTTGGCTGAGGACTTTGGGAAGAGCAACTACTTGAGGATAGTTCAGGAGAAAGGAGGTGGTTTGTGAGAAGTAATGATGTTTTCCGGCAAAATAAAGATTTCTTCTTCTTGAGTGTAAGTAGGATGTCTAATTCTTTCTGCATTCTGCTTCTTTTGCTCTCCCTCAAGATTTAGAAACATAGGGCAGTAAGGCAGATCTGGAAAAAGCCTAGGTAAAGGTACAGGTACCCCTGACCGTTAGGTCCAGTCGCGGACGACTCTAGGGTTGCGCGCTCATCTCGCTCTATAGGCTGAGGGAGCCGGCGTACAGCTTCCGGGTCATGTGGCCAGGATGACGAAGCCGCTTCTGGCAAAAGCAGAGCAGTGCACGGAAAGGCTGTTTACCTTCCCGACAGAACGGCACCTACCGTATTTTTGGCTGTATAGGACGCACCGGACCATAAGACGCACCGGATCATAGGAGGGGGAGAACGGGGGGGTGAGGAATTCTCTCCCTCTCTGCTCAGTGTCCCTTCAGCGAAGCGGCAGGATAAACGGAGCCCCTTCGATTTCTCCTCCCGCTTCACTGAAGGGGCGCTGCGCAGAGAGGGAAAACTGTGCACCGACCCCTCTCGCTCTCCAGGCTTCAGGCGGCTATCCGCAAGCCTTCTGAGTGCAGCGGGAACTCCTGCTGCGCTTGGAAGGCTTGCGGATAGCTGCCTGAAGCCCCCAGAGCGCAGCCTTTGAAGCCTCCACAGAGCAGCGGGCTGAAGCCATCCCCAAGCTAGAACAGTGAGACGGAGCACCGCGCAGTGAGCTCCGACTCACTGTTCTGGCTTCGGGGACGGCCTTTGAAGCCTCCGCAGGGCGGCAGGGTGCCTTCACCCCGCTGCCCTGCGGAGGCTTTGCGCAGCTAACCCCAAGCTAGAACAGCGAGATGGGGCGCTGTGCAGCGATCCTTCTGCCTGCTCTGGCTTTGGGCTTAGCTGCGCAGCCTGCATTCACTCCATAGGGCGCACACAAATTTTCCCTTAATTTTTGTTTTTTTTTATAATATATTTTTTATTAGCAAACCAATCAAATCACATTACTTCCAAATTACAAAACCGAATTTTAAATTTTGGTTGGGGGTACCCATGCTTCGAGCTCAGAAAGGGATCCAATCATTTCTTATTTCTGCTGCTTTGATCATTTCCCCTTAATTTTTGGAGGGGGAAAAGTGCGCCCTATAGAGTGAAAAATACGGTATTTATCTACTTCCACTTTTGAACTGCTAGGTGACTTCAGATGGCTATCCGCAAGCCTTCGAAGTACAGCGGGAACTCCTGCTGCGCTCCGAAAGCTTGCGGATAGCTGCCTGAAGCCAACGGAGTGCAGCCTTTGAAGCCTCTGCAGAGCAGCGGGGTGAAGGCACCCCGCTGTCCTGCGGAGGCTTTGCGCAGCTAACCCCAAGCTAGAACAGCGAGACGGAGCGCTGCGCAGCGCTCCTTCTGCCTGCTCTGGCTTTGGGCTTAGCTGCGCAGCCTGCATTCACTCCATAGGGCGCACACAAATTTTCCCTTAATTTTTGTTTTTTTTATAATATATTTTTTATTAGCAAACCAATCAAATCACATTAGTTCCAAATTACAAAACCAAATTTTAAATTTTTGTTGGGGGTACCCATGCTTTGAGCTCTTAAAGGGATCCAATCATCTCTTATTTCTGCTGCTTTGATCATTTCCCCTTAATTTTTGGAGGGGGGAAATTGCGTCCTATAGAGCGAAAAATACGGTATTTATCTACTTCCACTTTGTGCTTTCGAACTGCTAGGTTGGCAGGTGCTGGGACCGAGCAGCGGAAGCTCACCCCGTCGCGGGGATTCGAACTGCCGACCTTCTGATCAGCAAGCCCTAGGCTCTGTGGCCACCCGTGTCCCTACGGAAAAAGCCTATCGCAGACCAAATCCCCCTTCCAAACCTGGTATGTAAGGGCTTCCGGTTTTTCCGCCCTCCGTTGTGGATGTGCTTCGTGGGTTCTCCGCGCCTAGCAGCTGTTAGAGGGAATTTTGGGGGGCAACGCGGAGGCTACACGACCCCCAAAAAGGCTCTGGGCGTGGCCCAGGGCTGACATTGTCCGGCAGTGTCAAAAAAGGAACCCTTCAAAGCCCACGTCCTAACCAGGAGGTGTGTCGACAGAGAGTACCTAGACGCAAGGACACGAGCAATCCTCAGCAGCAAGCCTCAAAGTCCCAAAGGGTAAGAACGGCAGCTAACAAGGAGAGCTTGAGGAGAAGAGGGTCTGTGAGACTTATTTATACAAACTGAACTGCTCAGAAACAGACCCGAAAGACTAGCACATAAAGAGTAAAGAACGGGAGATTTTATCTTAAACATATTGGAAATCTTTCTCATTATACGTAAGCATAAGCAAAGATTTCTCTAACAAGTACCAGTAAGAAAAGGAAGACAGATTCAAATTTCACTCTGCAGCAGCAGTACTAGCCCATTAAAAGAAGCGGAATTCAAGGACTTAACTTGTTTTTTACTTTGAAGTGGCATGAGCCCAGCAAAAGAGACTGAGTTAAAAGGCTTGGATTGTCAGCGCTGTTTGTGGTAAAAGTGTGGAAGTTACTCGAAAACAAAGGTAAAAGAGAAGGCAACACTTTTAATATTGAATTTATATTAAACACTAACCTATAAAGATGGCAAAGATGGCGTAGGGTGGTCTAGGAGAAACGGCTGGACTAATTGGAGAATCGGGAAGAGAAGAAAAGTGGCGAAAGGAGGGGCAGAACTGCACAAAAGAGGAAAGGGACTATACAATTAAAGATGAGCATCTTTAGCTTGAGGAGGTAGTTTGTGAGAAAGGAAATACGTTTTCTGGTGTAATGAAGAGACTTTCTTCATATAAAGTATAAGTAGGATTCCTAATTCCTTCTGCATTCTGTTTCTTTTACTATCCCTCAAGATTCAGAAACATAGGGAACCAAGTCATGGTTAGATTAGTTTATAAAGATTGGCTGCGTGAGCTGCTGGTCTCCTGCTGTCACGTGCCAAAGATCCATCCCCTGGTCTGTGAGGAGGAGGAGGAAGAGATATTGGAAGAGAAATGGGAGGATGAAGTGATGGTTATGAAGATCAGAAGGAATCTTTAGTGAAGGTGAAAATAATTTATGTAAGACCAAGCGACCAGGGGATGGATGCCACTGATACCAATTTAGATGGGGAGTGTTGATCTTTGTTCATCAGGAGCAGGGAGGCCAGAGAAAATCCCGCTCGCTGGGGAGCGGGGAGGCAGCTCCCTGATTCAAGAAGAATTTAAGGATGGGATGAGGACTTTGGGATGAGAAACTATTTGAGGATAGTTCAGACGAGAGGAGGAAGATTTTGAGGAAGCAAACATGTTTTTTAGCGCAACGAATTGACTTTCTTCATCTAAAGCGTAAGTAGAATGCCTAAATCACTGTGCTACATGAAAAGGAAGAGGTATCGAACTTTTTAAAATAAGCAAAGCAAAACTGCTTAACCCACTAAAATATATATTTTTAAAAATGAACATTAAAGGGAGCCATGTCCCTTGTAAAGCCAGGTAGCTAAAGTGACGGTGTCATGTCCTCCATTGTGACACGTTCTCCGGCTGACTTGGCTGACAACTTTGGGAAGAGCAACTATTTGAGGATAGTTCAAATAAAATAGGTTGTTGGTGTGAATTGTGTTTTCTGAAAAATGAAAATTTATTCATCTCGTGTATACGTAGGATCTCTTATTCTTCCTGCATTTTGCTTCATTTGCTATCCCTCAAGATTCAGATATATAAGGAACCATATCATGGTTAGATTAATTTTTAAAGATTGACCTCAGGACCCTCTTAGATCCTTTAAGGGAAATGGCTTGCCTTCTCCCTTGCGGGCATCACCACAAGAAAGGGATCTCCCAGTTCTGGAGGGTCTCTTGACAAGATGCCCTCCTCTCTGGTTTCAGCTGCTTGCTGCAATCGCCATGAGAGGTTTCTGAAAGTAGGTTTATCTGCCAGATAAAGAGTATCAAGGAAGCATCTAGAACCCATTTCCTGACTATTTTCCCTCTTCTTCCCTAGATTCTGCAGTCTGAGAAGGCTGGGTGAGCTGCTGGTCTCCTGCTGTCGTGCCACAAAAATCCATCCCCTGGTCTGTGAGGAGGAGGACACAGTGAGTGTAATGAAGGATGGAAAGGAAAGAAGGGTAAAGGTGAGAACGATCTACGTAAGGCCAAGGGACCAGAGGATGGATACCACAGATGCTACTACCAATGGTGAGTGTTGATCTTTGTTCAGGAGGAACAGGGAGGCCAGAGAGAATCTGGATCACTGAGGGTGGGGGGAGGCAGCTCCCTCATTCAAGAAGAGTTCAGGGATGGGATGAGGAAGGGAGGAAGGGAGAATAACGCAAGCCACCTGGAGATCCTTGCAGGAAAGATGGGTCATCAATGTAATAATTAATGAAAAAATTAAGAATCTTTTCTCTTCATTTCTCTTCAGGCAGTGATAGCAGTGAGGCCAGCAGCTCCAGTACAGCTCTACCCCGCTCCAAGACCCAGTTCTCCCTTCGCCCAAAATCCAAGTATCTAAATAAATTAATAATAGGGGTGCGGGTGGCGCTGTGGGTTAAACCACAGAGCCTAGGACTTGCCTATCAGAAGGTCGGCGGTTCGAATCCCCACGACGGAGTGAACTCCCGTTGCTCGGTCCCTGCTCCTGCCAACCTAGCAGTTCGAAAGCACGTCAAAGGGCAAGTAGATAAATAGGTAATGCTCCGGCGGGAAGGTAAAGGGCGTTTCCGTGCGCTGCTCTGGTTCAGAAGCAGCTTAGTCATGCTGGCCACATGACCCGGAAGCTGTTCATGACCGGTCCGCCATTAAAGTGCTGCAACCCCAGAGTCGGCCACGACTGGACCTAATGGTCAGGGGTCCCTTTACCTTTATATATTTCAAAAACACTGAGTCTCCAGTGTGGTCTCTCGTCACAAGGAAACAGACTTTATAAAGAGGCAACCTTTCAAACTTCTTATAAATGGAAACTGGGGAAAGCCCCCTCCAAAAGAATAGACTGTGCCCAGTGACTAGCTGATCCACATGCCTGTTCAGTTGACGCTCTAGATGCCTACTCAGTTGTTCTCCAAGGCTGTTGAAAGAGAGAATGGCCAGTGTGGCAGGCTGGGCGAGCTGCTGGCCTCCTGCTGTCGTGCCCCTAAAATCCACCCCCTGGTCTCCGAGGAGGAGGAGGAAGAGATATTGGAAGAGAAATGGAATGAGGAAGTAAATATAATTAAAGAAAGGGAGAATAGCGTAAGCCACCTGGAGATCCTTGAAGGAAAGATGGGTTGTCAACAGAATAATCAATGGAAAGATTAAAAATATTTTCTCTTCTTCTCTCTTCCGGGCAGCGACAGCAGTGAGGCCAGCAACTCCAGCACAGATCTCCCTCCCCACCAAGACCCAGTCCCCCCCTTCCCCACAAACCCAAATAGGGGGAAAAAAAATCATCATCATCCTTATTATTCTAATCAAGTTCCTTTACAAACATGCTATTCTGTGATCATCCTTTTATCCTAGGCGGTGCTTTTTCCTACGTTTGTGAGCATGAGTGGAAATCCTGAGTCTCGCTGCAGGAGTCGACAGTTTGGCTCCTTCCCTTGTTGGTGCTCCTAGATGGAACTGCGCATGTGCGAAGACAAGACAGAGCCTTCCAAACTGGATCAAGAAACGTGTCACCCGTTGTCTGAAAACCACTGTCCTAATCACATGCCAGATTGTCTTTTTTGAATGAAATAAAATGCTTTCAAATAGTTTTTTAATGTTGGCATTTGTCTGTCTTGAGAATCAATGGAGTGTGCCTACGGGGGTGAGGTCAAAAGTCAAGCAACAGTGTCAGCAGTCCCAAAGTGACCTCTCCAGGGAGCAAGACTGGGCAGTGTGTCTGGAGGTCCTGGGCTTCCCAGATGACAAGACTCCCTCTCTTGGCCTTGCAGATGTGTCTCCAAGGAAAGCAGAGTTAGGCACCAGTTGGGCTGCAGGAGATGTCAGAAGGGGTTGTAAACGGCGCCATCCAACCGCCTGAGGGACTCCACTCCAGATTTGTGTAGGCTTTACTCCTTAGCCTTTTCAGCTCCCAAAGATATCCCACAAGGCAAATTAGGATCAGAGTTTTCCTTCTCTTCGATGGGCTATCTTTATAGGTGGATGAGCCCCATCTGCTCCTCACTTCCCTCCACAGCATTGCAGAAACCACCTTCTTGACCACTGGGCCCACGCTTGTTCTTGTCCGCTCAATCTGCTGGAGCCTGTCTTGGCACACAGGGGAAGTTCCTGAGCATTTGAGACTCCTTGGCTGCCCTCACCTGGTTTAGGTGGCCAGTCAAACCGTTCCCAGGATGTGGCCTCTGTCACATGCTGACCGTTTCTAGGAGCAAGAGAACAAACTTTTTATTAAAGAATGGAAATGGTTTAATGAATAGTTACAAACTGTAAACAGATAAGAACATTGGCAGGATTATTGGAATAACCTGCAGTTTAATAAGATTATCTATTTAAAGCAGATGCATAAATGAAGAAATTGAGGTAATTTGGATATGCATAAGATATGAAGAATCAATTTAAGGAACTGCAGAAAGAGGGGGAAGGAAGTCAAGTTTTGAAATGTTAAAATGACTGCAAAATTATTGAAATGTATAAACTTGAAAATCATATTTTTTTAAAAAACAAATATTTCGCCAAAAATCAGACGTCATCCGTCTCACTCCCAACTGGAGCCAAAGGACACAGGCCTGGCCAGGACAGCTTTCCAGTTATAGCTTTTGCGGTGATGACGTATGTAAGCCTCAACTGTCCTGCATCTACTCCAGCTGAGGAATCACACACCTCCTCCCGAAGCTAGCGAGCCCCACCTGGGCTGTGGGTCCTTGCCTTCCGTCCCTCCCAACTGACAGTTGTTAGTTCTGGAATCCTGAGCTTGAGGGGGGGTACATCCCATTTCGCCCCGTGGGACACTCACCACCCCTTAGCCACCTGCCTTTGGCGCTGCAGCAGTGATGGCTTTGGTCCCTGAAAGAGCATGCAAGATCTCTAACAAATCTCAATACATATTTTGCTCTCCTGGACATCTTGCAAGACTTCAATGAGATCTCACAAGATCTTGCAGAAAATCTCCAATCTGTTTAGCTGCAAGCACACTCCTTTAAATTTTTTTTCTTATTTTGTACAAATTTCTCAATCTAACAGATTTGCACATAGGATTCTGTATCCCATGAAACGGCACAAAATGAGCCCTCGACGCCGTAACCCACATGGTTGTCAGGGGCTGGACTGAGGAGGAATGGTGGGAGCCCCCCCCCCTCTTGGAACTCCTGGAATGCTCAGCGGCAGGGAGGTCTCTCTTCAGAGTCCAACAGTAGTCAGCCATCATGACTGCGTCCCAGCGACCCTGATACCTGGTCTCCATCTCTTTCATGTCCTGATGGAATCTCTCCCCCTGCTCGTCACTCATTGAACCCAGGTTCTCAGAAAACCGGTCCATATGTGAAAATAGGTAGTGCATCTTGACGCTCATGTTGCAGCCCAGGTTTCTGAAAGCAGTCAGCATGTTGTTGACAAGTTCTGCATAGTTTCTGACCTTATTGTTGCTTAGAAAGTTCTTCACTACCAGAACAAATGCCTTCCACGCTTCCAGTTCCATTTCGTTCATTGAGTTTCGGAACTCTGGATCTCTGATGAGCTGACGGATCTGAGGACCGTCAAAGATGCCAGCTTTCAATTTCTCCATGGTCAATCCTGGCACAAGTGAAGCAGTCACCATCCTTGTCCAGAGCCTTTGGTGAACTGCTTGATTAAGCCGAGCTTGATGTGCAGCGGTGGGAAGAGTATTCTGTCTCTGTCCACCAGAGGGTCATTGATGACGTTCCTTTCTTTACAAAGCACCAATTCCTCCCGCACAGGCCAGTCCTTCTTCGTGTAATGCTGAGCACGGTCCCTACTATCCCACATGCACAGAAAACATGGGTACTTGTTGAAGCCAGACTGTTGTCCCAACAAAAAGTTCACCATCTTCAGGTCAACACAAATAAACCACTTATGCTGACCATAACCAATTTTCTCCAGCACATACTTCACTGCTTCATAGTTCTCCTTCAGTGTAGTCGAGTGAGCCAGGGGTATAGAGGCACACTGGTTGCCGTTGTGTAGCAGAACACATTTCAGTGATCGCTTGCTGCTGTCAATGAACAGTCTCCAATCTTTGGGTTCGTACTGTGGCACTCCAAGCTTGAGCAGAAGCTGCGCAATATCTGCACAGTACACCAAGTCCTTCTCTTCTGAGAAAAAACGGAGGTACTCTTGATGCCTGTTGCGGAAGAAGCTGATGTCAGAGAGGAGTTTTTTCCCCTTCAATCTGGATGCCAACAGTTTGGCAGAGTCCTTTGACAAGCTGAGGTCGCGAACTAGATCATTCAACTCCTTTTGGGAAAATGGATGTGGAGCATCATCTTCAAGAACCACTTCTTCTTCGTGTCCTTCAGCACTGGAGGCATCTTTGTCACTAATGTCAGGAAGTTCTCCGAAGACAGGCACTGGAATTTCATCACAATGGGGCAGGACTCTTGATGAGGAGGAGAAAGGGGAGGGAACTGGAAGGGGAATATATGCTCTGCGCAAATGGCTGTGAACTCATGCTTGTTTTGTGAATCTATCACACTTGCTCCTTCTGCCACCCCGGATGGCAGAATAAAGCTTTTCTCTGAAACTATTCCTTGAGTGTCTGTTGACTCCCATTTCCCCGTCCCGGGCGCAAAGCTCTTCTCACCCGAGGCTAAAAAGTCTACAAGCAGAGTCTGTAACCTGAAGTGTATGTTAACCCGAGGTACCACTGTATCATTGAATTTGTCCATGGCAAGTCTGCGTTTATCTGCAGGTTGTTCAGATGTGGTGAGTTTGTAGAAGTCTTCAATCCAATCATAGAAGGGAGACGCATTTTTATTTTTCCAGCTCACCAGTATCAGTCTTTTTACTGTGGTAAGGGCACAGAGAGTCCGCTTGTATTGCCCCTTTGTCAGGTTCCATGTGCTGGGTGTATAATTCGAATGGATATTTTGCTCGGTAAAGGTACATTTGGCCTCAGCGATGGGAGTCCAGCAAGGAATCATTTAGCCAGTGCAATGGAGGAGGAAGAGGTTGAAAATGCGAGACTTACTGGCACCTGTAGCAGCAGCAGCAGCAGCTGGAGCATGGCCTGCAGTGCCACCTGGTGGCCCACCTCGGAACTTCCATGCCCATCCCAGATTTAAAGCTTTAGGCATGTGTTTTACACACACACACACACACACACACACACACACACACACACACACAAATAATAATTCACAAGCAGGAAATATCCCAAACAGCTCTTCCCCTGAAATATACTCGGAGTCGAGAGTGGATTTCATGCTCTATATTCAGCTCATAGTAGCGAGGAATGAAAGTTCCCCCACAATATCTGCTTTATATACATTATTTACACAATGGGCTGCACGTGATTGGCTAATTCTGGGATTCTCCTGTAGGCCAATCAGGTTGTGGATTCACTTCCACCTGGAAATGGATTGGGTGGCTCCTGCGGACCAATCAGACTGCTGCATTGTTCTAGGACCAATCAGACTGCTGCATGTTGGATCCTATTGTTCTAGGACCAATCAGACTGTAGCATTTTGGATCCTATTCAACTCAGTACATAACATCCCCACAAACCACCCCCAAATCCCCCAGCATAGGAATAGTGTGAGTGGAGGCTGGGTGCACCACATTGGAGACCCCAGGCAGAGTAGTAGGGGAATCTCATCCTTTACTTCCACACAAGGGTGACAGGCCAAATCATCTGTCAGGATAGATATGGTGGCCACGATTTCGCTGAAAACCCGATGTCTTAGGATTCACAACAAAGCAACGGCAAACACCTGCTAAAGACCCCCTGAAATGTTTGGCGGTGAAAACCCCACATTTCATGGCACCCCCAAAAATGAGCCTTTGGCGCCCTAACTCATGGGATCCCAATTTCTCCAAAAGTCAGACGTTGTCAGATTCACTCCAAAGTGGCGCCAAACACCCAGAGAATGCCCCCTGCAAGGTTTGGGGGTGAAAACACTACGTTTCACATCGCCCCACAAAATGAGCCCTCGACGCCGTAACCCACATGGTTGTCAGGGGCTGGACTGAGGAGGAATGGTGGGAGCCCCCCCCCCCCACTCTCGAGGACCTGCTCCACAACTCCAATTTATAAAGATTATAATCCAAGTTAACGAGATCTTCTTGCAATTAGAGGTCAAGAGATATGTAAAAGTCAGTGCTTTATATGATTCAGCCACATGGTGGAGCAATACACAAAGATTAAAGAAGCCATGATAGCCAGCTCTGAAAAGCTGGGATGGTTTGTGTCTTCAAAGGCATGGCAGTGTGGCTTGAAGTTAATGACTTGTAACACCTCACAGTCATCATCATAATATAATAATAATAATTTATTATTTATACCCAGCCACTCTGGGCGGCCTCCAACAAAATATTAAAATAAAAAAGTCTGTCAAACATTCAAAGCTTCCCAGAACAGGGCTGCCTTCAGATGTCTTCTAAATGTCAGGTAGCTGTTTATCTCTCTGACATCTGGTGGGAGGGGGTTCCACAGGGCAGGCACCACTACCCTGTAACTTGGCTTCTCGTAGGGAGGGAACCGCCAAAAGGCCCTCAGCGCTGGACCTCAGTGTCCAGGCAGAATGATGGGGGTGGAAGCGCTCCTTCAGGTATACCGGGCCTCTGAGGCCGTTTAGGGCTTTAAAGGTCAGCACCAACACTTTGAATTGTGCCCGGAAACATACTGAGAGCCAATGTAGGTCTTGGGGGCCACTCCCAGTCACCAGTCTAGCTGCCGCATTCTGGATTAGTTGTAGTTTCCGGGTCACCTTCAAAGGTAGCCCCACGTAGAGCGCATTGCAGTAGTCCAAGCGGGAGATAACCAGAGCATGCACCACTCTGGCGAGGCAATCCGCAGGCAGATAGGGTCTCAGCCTGCGTACTAGATGAAGCTGGTCAACAGCTGCCCTGGACACAGAATTGACCTGCGCCTCCATGGACACCATGAACTGAAAGGTCCCGGGGGCGTTACCCTGAGCCTCAGCCACAAAGAATGTGCAGCAGCAGAAAATGGTAATGCTGTTCTAGATTGCATCTATGGAAGTCCAGGGTCCTGATGAAACAAAGTCCAAGTCCTACTCTCTCCTACCTTGGTCAGGCCACACCTGGAGTCCTGTGTCCAGTTCTGGGCACCATCATTTAAGAAGGATGTTGACAAGCTGGAATGTGTGCAGAGGAGGGCAACCAAGACAACCAAGGGTCTGGAAACTAAGATTGAAGAGAAACACTTGAAGGAGCTGGGGAGGTTTGGCCTGGAAAAGAGGAAACTGAGAGGAGATCTGACAGCCATCTTCCAATATCTTAAGGGCTGTCACATGGAAGAGGGAACAAGCTTGTTTTCTCCTGCTCTAGATGGTAGGACTCGAACCCATGGATTCAAGTTATAAGAAAGGAGATTCCAACTAAACATTCATAAAAACTCTCTGACAGTAGGGATGGTTGGCATTGGAACAGATTCCCATGAGAGGTGGTGGACTCTCCTTCCTTGGAGGTTACTAAGCAGAGGTTGGGTGGCCGTCTGCCATGGATGCTTTTGCTGAGATTGCTGCATCACAGGGGGTTGGACTAGATGACCCTTGGGGTCCCTTCCAGCTATAAGTTTCTATGATTCTATGAAATTGATCTGGATTAATGACAGCCATCCACCAGTTTCATATGCAAAACTGCTTCCCACCCCACCCCCTTACTGATTAATATATATATATAAAATACATTAAAGTAGACAAATAATAACTTACAAAAAGGATCAATAAACGTGTCACCTTTATTATATAAACTGTTATCATAATCACATGTCAAAATTTCTTTTGTGAATGAAATAAAATGGTTTCAATCAGTTTTTAATAACCAACAATCAAATGTAGTGCTTGGGGTACAGCTTAGATCAATTCCCCAGATGTTCAGTGTCCAGGGGTTCAGTGCCTGGCACCCAGAAACTCATGGCAAAGGGGAGTCTGGCACCAAGTAACTCATAACATTTCACTTCCTTGCAAGCTAAGGAAAGCTGTTGATTGGCAGAAGACACTGGGCAGAAACAGAAAGAAACAGGGGGATTAGGGGGTCTAAGGGTGAAGTCCTGCTCCTGTCCATCCTAATACTGGACAGATTATTACAGGATGTTGAGAAGGGTCATTTTTTACTATTAACTGAGAAACAGCAGCCATAGTCTAGGCCAGGAGTGTTTTTCCTTGGTGACACCGCCATGTTGAAAAGTGTGTGTTTGCAAGGTGTTTCCTGTCCTGTCCAGAAATGCACCGTGCTGGATGAAGCCAGCTCTAAATCCTTCCTAAATAAATAAAATAAAAACCCACTGGAAGATCTATTTGAAAAATTAATGTTAAAGGGAACAATTCACATTGTTAAGCAAGGTAGCTAAAGCAACAGGGTCAGGGCCTCCATTGTGACACATCCCCCTGCTGAGTGACTTGGCTGAGGACTTTGGGAAGAGCAACTACTTGAGGATAGTTCAGGAGAAAGGAGGTGGTTTGTGAGAAGTAATGATGTTTTCCGGCAAAATAAAGATTTCTTCTTCTTGAGTGTAAGTAGGATGTCTAATTCTTTCTGCATTCTGCTTCTTTTGCTCTCCCTCAAGATTTAGAAACATAGGGCAGTAAGGCAGATCTGGAAAAAGCCTAGGTAAAGGTACAGGGACCCCTGACCGTTAGGTCCAGTCGCGGACGACTCTAGGGTTGCGCGATCATCTCGCTCTATAGGCTGAGGGAGCCGGCGTACAGCTTCCGGGTCATGTGGCCAGAATGATGAAGCCGCTTCTGGCAAAAGCAGAGCAGTGCACGGAAAGGCTGTTTACCTTCCCGACAGAACGGCACCTACCGTATTTTTCGCTCTATAGGACGCACTGGACCATAAGACGCACCGGATCATAGGAGGGGGAGAACGGGGGGGGGGGGATTCTCTCCCTCTCTGCTCAGTGTCCCTTCAGCGAAGCGGCAGGAGAAACGGAGCCCCTTCGATCTCTCCTCCCGCTTCACTGAAGGGGCGCTGCGCAGAGAGGGAAAACTGTGCAGCGCCTCTCCAGTGAAGCGTAGCCTGGAGAGCAAGAGGGATCGGTGTGCACCGACCCCTCTCGCTCTCCAGGTTTCAGGCGGCTATCCGCAAGCCTTCTGAGTGCAGCGGGAACTCCTGCTGCGCTTGGAAGGCTTGCGGATAGCTGCCTGAAGCCCCCAGAGCGCAGCCTTTGAAGCCTACGCAGAGCAGCGGGGTGAAGGCACCCCGCTGCCCTGCGGAGGCTTTGTGCAGCCATCCCCAAGCTAGAACAGTGAGACGGAGCACCGCGCAGTGAGCTCCTTCTCACTGTTCTGGCTTCGGGGACGGCCTTTGAAGACTCCGCAGGGCGGCAGGGTGCCTTCATCCGGCTGCCCTGCGGAGGCTTTGCGCAGCTAACCCCAAGCTAGAACAGCGAGATGGAGCGCTGCGCAGCGCTCCTTCTGCCTGCTCTGGCTTTGGGCTTAGCTGCGCAGCCTGCATTCACTCCATAGGGCGCACACAAATTTTCCCTTAATTTTTGTTTTTTTAATAATATATTTTTTATTAGCAAACCAATCAAATCACATTAGTTCCAAATTACAAAACCGAATTTTAAATTTTTGTTGGGGGTACCCATGCTTCGAGCTCAGAAAGGGATCCAATCATCTCTTATTTCTGCTGCTTTGATCATTTCCCCTTAATTTTTGGAGGGGGGAAATTGCGTCCTATAGAGCGAAAAATACGGTATTTATCTACTTCCACTTTGTGCTTTCGAACTGCTAGGTTGGCAGGAGCTGGGACCGAGCAGCGGGAACTCACCCCGGCGCGGGGATTCGAGCTGCCGACCTTCTGATCAGCAAGCCCTAGGCTCTGTGGCCACCTGTGTCCCTACGGAAAAAGCCTATCACAGACCAAATCCCCCTCCCAAACCTGGTATGTAAGGGCTTCCGGTTTTTCCGCCCTCCGTTGTGGATGTGCTTCACGGGTTCTCCGCGCCTAGCAGCTGTTAGAGGGAACTTTGGGGGGCAACGCGGAGGCTACACGACCCCCAAAAAGGCTCTGGCCGTGGCCCAGGGTTGACATTGTCCAGCAGCGTCAAAAAGGGAACCCTTCGAAGCCCACGTCCTAACCAGGAGGTGAGTCGACAGAGAGTACCTAGACGCAAGGATACGAGCAATCCTCAGCAACAAGCCTCAAAGTCCCAAAGGGTAAGAACGGCAGCTAACAAGGAGAGCTTGAGGAGAAGAGGGTCTGTGAGACTTATTTATACAAACTGAACTGCTCAGAAACAGACCCAAAAGACTAGCACATAAAGAGTAAAGAATGGGAGATTTTATCTTAAACATATTGGAAATCTTTCTCATTATACGTAAGCATAAGCAAAGATTTCTCTAACAAGTACCAGTAAGAAAAGCAAGACAGATTCAAATTTCACTCTGCAGCAGCAGTACTAGCCCATTAAAAGAAGCGGAATTCAAGGACTTAACTTGTTTTTTACTTTGAAGTGGCATGAGCCCAGCAAAAGAGACTGAGTTAAAAGACTTGGATTGTCAGCGCTGTTTGCGGTAAAAGAGTGGAAGTTACTGGAAAACAAAGGTAAAAGAGAAGGCAACACTTTTAATATTGAACTTATATTAAACACTAACCTATAAAGATGGCAAAGATGGCATAGCGTGGTCTAGGAGAAACGGCTGGACTAATTGGAGAATCGGGAAGAGAAGAAAAGTGGCGAAAGGAGGGGCAGAACTGCACAAAAGAGGAAAGGGACTATAAAATTAAAGATGAGCATCTTTAGTTTGAGGAGGTAGTTTGTGAGAAAGGAAATACGTTTTCTGGTGTAATGAAGAGACTTTCTTCATATAAAGTATAAGTAGGACTCCTAATTCCTTCTGCATTCTGTTTCTTTTACTATCCCTCAAGATTCAGAAACATAGGGAACCAAGTCATGGTTAGATTAGTTTATAAAGATTGGCTGCGTGAGCTGCTGGTCTCCTGCTGTCACGTGCCAAAGATCCATCCCCTGGTCTGTGAGGAGGAAGAAGAAGAGATATTGGAAGAGAAATGGGAGGATGAAGTGATGGTTATGAAGATCAGAAGGAATCTTTAGTGAAGGTGAAAACAATTTATGTAAGAACAAGCGACCAGGGGATGGATGCCACCGATATATAGATGGGGAGTGTTGATCTTTGTTCTTGAGGAACAGGGAGGCCAGAGAGAATCTGGATCACTGGGATGGGGGGAGGCAGCTCCCTGATTCAAGAAGAGTTCAGGGATGGGATGAGGAAGGGAGGAAGGGAGAATAACGCAAGCCACCTGGAGATCCTTGCAGGAAAGATGGGCCATCAATGTAGTAATCAATGAAAAAATTAAGAATTCTTTCTCTTCATTTCTCTTCATTTCTCTTCATTTCTCTTCATTTCTCTTCATTTCTCTTCATTTCTCTTCAGGCAGCGATAGCAGTGAGGCCAGCAGCTCCAGTACAGCTCTACCCCACTCCAAGACCCAGTTCTCCCTTCGCCCAAAACCCAAGTATCTAAATAAATAAATAATAGGGATGCAGGTGGCGCTGTGGGTTAAACCACAGAGCCTAGGACTTGCCTATCAGAAGGCTGGCAGTTCGAATCCCCATGACGGAGTGAACTCCCGTTGCTCGGTCCCTGCTGCTGCCAACCTAGCAGTTCGAAAGCACATCAAAGGGCAAGTAGATAAATAGGTAATGCTCCGGCAGGAAGGTAAAGAGCGTTTCCGTGCGCTGCTCTGGTTCAGAAGCAGCTTAGTCATGCTGGCCACATGACCCGGAAGCTGTTCATGACCGGTCCGCCAATAAAGCAAGATGAGCGCTGCAACCCCAGAGTCGGCCACGACTGGACCTAATGGTCAGGAGTCCCTTTACCTTGATATATTTCAAAAACACTGAGTCTCCAGTGTGGTCTCTCGTCACAAGGAAACAGACTTTATAAAGAGGCAACCTTTCAAACTTCTTATAAATGGAAACTGGGGAAAGCCCCCTCCAAAAGAATAGACTGTGCCCAGTGACTAGCTGATCCACATGCCTGTTCAGTTGACGCTCTAGATGCCTACTCAGTTGTTCTCCAAGGCTGTTGAAAGAGAGAATGGCCAGTGTGGCAGGCTGGGCGAGCTGCTGGCCTCCTGCTGTCGTGCCCCTAAAATCCACCCCCTGGTCTCCGAGGAGGAGGAGGAAGAGATATTGAAAGAGAAACGGAATGAGGAAGTAAGTATAATTAAAGAAAGGGAGAATAGCGTAAGCCACCTGGAGATCCTTGAAGGAAAGATGGGTTGTCAACATAATAATAAATGGAAAGATTAAAAATATTTTCTCTTCTTCTCTCTTCCGGGCAGCGACAGCAGTGAGGCCAGCAACTCCAGCACAGATCTCCCTCCCCACCAAGACCCAGTCCCCCCCTTCCCCACAAACCCAAATAGAAAAATAAAATAAAAATCATCATCATCATCATTATTCTAATCAAGTTCCTTTACAAACATGCTATTCTGTGATCATCCTTTTATCCTAGGTGGTGCTTTTTCCTACGTTTGTGAGCATGAGTAGAAATCCTGAGTCTCGCTGCAGGAGTCGACAGTTTGGCTCCTTCCCTTGTTGTTGCTCCTAGATGGAACTGCGCATGTGTGAAGACAAGACAGAGACTTCCAAACTGGATCAATAAACGTGTCACCCGTTGTCTGAAAACCACTGTCCTAATCACATGCCATATTGCCTTTTGTGAATGAAATAAAATTCTTTCAAATAGTTTTTTAATGTTGGCATTTGTCTGTCTTGAGAAGCAATGGAGTGTGCCTCCAGGGGTGAGGTCAAAAGTCAAGCAACGGTGTCAGCAGTCCCAAAGTGACCTCTCCAGGGAGCAAGACTGGGCAGTGTGTCTGGAGGTCCTGGGCTTCCCAGGTCCTCTTGGCCTTGCAGATGGGTCTCCAAGGAAAGCAGAGTTAGGCACCAGTTGGGCTGCAGGAGTTGTCAGAAGGGGTTGTAAACGGCGCCATCCAACCGCCTGAGGGACTCCACTCCAGATTTGTGTAGGCTTTACTCCTTAGCGTTTTCAGCTCCCAAAGATATCCCACAAGGCAAATTAGGATCAGAGTTTTCCTTCTCCTTGATGGGCTATCTTTATAGGTGGATGAGCCCCATCTGCTCCTCACTTCCCTCCACAGCATTGCAGAAACCACCTTCTTGACCACTGGGCCCACGCTTGGTCTTGTCCGCTCAATCTGCTGGAGCCTGTCTTTGCACACAGGGGAAGTTCCTGAGCATTTGAGACTCCTTGGCTGCCCTCACCTGGTTTAGGTGGCCAGTCAAAGCCGTTTCCAGGATGTGGCCTCTGTCGCATGCTGACCGTTTCTAGGAGCAAGAGAACAAACTTTTTATTAAAGAATGGAAATGGTTGAATGAATAGTTACAAAGTGTAAACAGATAAGAACATTGGCAGGATTATTGGAATAACCTGCAGTTGAATAAGATTATCTATGTAAAGCAGATGCATAAATGAAGAAATTGAGGTAATTTGGATATGCATAAGATATGAAGAATCAATTTAAAGAACTGCAGAAAGAGGGGGAAGGAAGTCAAGTTTTGAAATGTTAAAATGACTGCAAAATTATTGAAATGTATAAACTTGAAAATCATAATTTTTTAAAAAACAAATATTTCGCCAAAAATCAGACGTCATCCGTCTCACTCCCAACTGGAGACAAAGGACACAGGCCTGGCCAGGACAGCTTTCCAGTTATAGCTTTTGCGGTGATGAGGCATGTGAGCCTCAACTGTCCTGCATCTACTCCAGCTGAGGAATCACACACCTCCTCCCCAAGCTAGCGAGCCCCACCTGGGCTGTGGGTCCTTGCCTTCCGTCCCTCCCAACTGACAGTTGTTAGTTCTGGAATTCTGAGCTTGAGGGGGGGGGGGTACATCCCATTTCGCCCCGTGGGACACTCACCACCCCTTAGCCACCTGCCTTTGGCGCTGCAGCAGTGATGGCTTTGGTCCCTGAAAGAGCATGCAAGATCTCTCCCAAATCTCAATACATATTTTGCTCTCCTAGACATCTTGCAAGACTTCAATGAGATCTCACAAGATCTTGCAGAAAATCTCCAATCTGTTTACCTGCAAGCACACACCTTTATTTTTTTTTTTTCTTATTTAGTACAAATTTCTCAATCTAACAGATTTGCACATAGGATTCTGTATCACATGAAACGGCACATTTGTTTTGTTCTATTGTTACATTATTTGTGGCCTTCTAACAGTTTGGGAGAAGCCTTCTCTCCCTTTTCCCTTAAAAAATCAGGATCTATGCTTTACACTCAGCAGGAAGGCCCATTTAAAAGGAAACACGTAGTTGTTTTGCTGCTGCTTTTTTGTGTTCTCCGGTGTCCAAGTTAGCCTCCTGGCCCTGCTCCTCCACTATACCACAGCAACATCCCCCACTAGGAATCCCTACTTGGCCTTTCATTGGCCATCAGCAATATCCGGTGGAGCCAGGTGGAGAGAAATGCCCCATCTTGCCCATCTTTGGGGTTTCATAGCCTCTGTGCATGTACAGAATTCATGATTCAGCAAATCTATTAGACCATTGAAGGAGTTATTTCCTCTGATTAAATTACCAAAGGAAGAAAGCAGGATTGGCTTTTCTCCCCAGGGACACAAGGAAGGGGAAGGTGTATGTTTACGAAATCAAATTCCCCAAGGGCTGAAACTCTTTAAACCCAAATTCTCTCCGTACAGTGCTTCACATCTGGCGGGCAGGGCTTGTGTGCTTTACTCATGATCCCTTGGATGTCCTGAGGCTGTTAGAGCAGCAGCCGTAAGTCTTGGGGCTCTGGGAGTGAGACATTGTCCTCCGAAGGCAAAGAGTAACTGAGGTTCCCTTTTCTCTCCCTTCAGGGCCTCCATGGGAGAGAAAAGGGGGGCCAGCACTTGTGCTCAAATGAGCTTTCATACGCGGTCATCCTGCCCCACACTCACATTCCAAAATATCTGCATGCTCACCTATCCAAGAGGTGGTTGGTCTTGGGCTGGGGGGTCCCAGAAGGCAGAATAAGTTGAGAAGCAAAGCCCAAGAAGTTTGAGGCATCCTCTTCGCATCCACCCAAACCCAATCTAAACAGCTTTGCTCCAGAACCAGCCCCTCCCTTCAGTTCTGTTCAGTTCAGAATGTCAGTTAAGAGGGACCACCTGTATTTTCTTGATTCTTGCCTGAGGTCATAATGGGCATGCACACTGGTATCTGTTTACCTGTAAGCACACACCTTTAATTTATCTTTTTAAAAATAAAAATAAAATACTAGTTTCTCAGTCTACCAGCTTTGCACAAAACAGCAGCCGTTTTGTGATCCATGGCAGTGAAAACCCCACGTTTTATGGCGCCCCCCCAAAAAAATGAGGTTTCAGTGCCCTAACCCACAGGGTCACGATTTCTCCAAAGGTCCAATGTCATCTGATTCACTCCAAAGCAGCACCAAACACCCAGAGAATGCCCCCTGCAACATTGGGGGGGGGGCTTTGAAAACACTACATTTCCCATTGTTAGAGTGGCATACGAAGGATGAACAAGTTAAATCAGTGATGATAGATTGGGCAAGACATGTAGGACATAACATAATGTTTGAGGATTGGGAAAGATTGTGGAAGAAAGGCGTCAAGTTCACTGCATGTACTGTACTAAAGGAAAACATAATGAAAATGATGTATAGATGGTATCTGACCCCTGTTAAATTAGCAAAGATTTATCATAACTGTGATAACCATTGATGGAAATGTAAAGAAAACGAAGGTACTTTCTATCATATGTGGTGGACCTGCCCCAAGGTGAAAGACTTCTGGGAAAAGATTTATAATGAATTGAAAAAAATGTTGAAATATACATTTATAAAGAAACCAGAGGCCTTTCTTCTTGGAATAACAGGTTTGGAATTGCCCCCAAAAGATGTTAAATTATACACTGGGCAACAATTTTTTACCTTTTGAATGTTGTCTAGATTTCTACAATTGATTTAGGATCTTTTTGCACTGCTGAATCAGGAAATGGCACCCGTTTCTCTCCATCAGGTCAGGTTGTTGTGCTTTGTTGATTTGTAAAAAATCAGATCTTGTGACAAAATCGATTACATTTTGTGGCATTATCAGCTGATTTTTGTCAACACATATCATCCTAAATATGTTTTTAAGAGAAAATAATGTTTTTCCAACAACATATATTGATTACCTGATAGAAACATCGATTACTGTAAACTGAATGGTGGGCATTGATAAAGGTAAGTACACATAAATTGCATGTTGCTTCACCATTTTTCAAACTTCAGGGCTTGAACTTCCGTTTCTTGGAACTCCTGGAATGCTCAGCGGCAGGGAGGTCTCTCTTCAGAGTCCAACAGTAGTCAGCCATCATGACTGCGTCCCAGCGACCCTGATACCTGGTCTCCATCTCTTTCATGTCCTGATGGAATCTTTCCCCCTGCTCGTCACTCATTGAACCCAGGTTCTCAGGAAACCGGTCCATATGTGAAAATAGGTAGTGCATCTTGACGCTCATGTTGCAGCCCAGGTTTCTGAAAGCAGT
Organism: Podarcis muralis; assembly: GCF_964188315.1. Lineage (NCBI taxonomy): Eukaryota > Metazoa > Chordata > Lepidosauria > Squamata > Lacertidae > Podarcis > Podarcis muralis. The sequence goes on from NC_135659.1 coordinate 407,425, forward strand.
CAGCATGTTGTTGACAAGTTCTGCATAGTTTCTGACCTTAATGTTGCTTAGAAAGTTCTTCACTACCAGAACAAATGCCTTCCACGCTTCCAGTTCTATTTCCTTCATTGAGTTTCCGAACTCTGGATCTCTGATGAGCTGACGGATCTGAGGACCGTCAAAGATGCCAGCTTTCAACTTCTCCATGGTCAATCCTGGCACAAGTGAAGCAGTCACCATCCTTGTCCAGAGCCTTTGGTGAACTGCTTGATTAAGCCGAGCTTGATGTGCAGCGGTGGGAAGAGTATTCTGTCTCTGTCCACCAGAGGGTCGTTGATGACGTTCCTTTCTTTGCAAGGCACCAATTCCTCCTGCACAGGCCAGTCCTTCTTCGTGTAATGCTGAGCACGGTCCCTACTATCCCACATGCACAGAAAACATGGGTACTTGTTGAAGCCAGACTGTTGTCCCAACAAAAAGTTCACCATCTTCAGGTCAACACAAATAAACCACTTATGCTGACCATAACCAATTTTCTCCAGCACATACTTCACTGCTTCATAGTTCTCCTTCAGTGTAGTCGAGTGAGCCAGGGGTATAGAGGCAAACTGGTTGCCGTTGTGTAGCAGAACACATTTCAGTGATCGCTTGCTGCTGTCAATGAACAGTCTCCAATCTTTGGGTTCGTACTGTGGCACTCCAAGCTTGAGCAGAAGCTGCGCAATATCTGCACAGTACACCAAGTCCTTCTCTTCTGAGAAAAAACGGAGGTACTCTTGATGCCTGTTGCGGAAGAAGCTGATGTCAGAGAGGAGTTTTCCCCCCTTCAATCTGGATGCCAACAGTTCGGCAGAGTCCTTTGACAAGCTGAGGTCGCGAACTAGATCATTCAACTCCTTTTGGGAAAATGGATGTGGAGCATCATCTTCAAGAACCACTTCTTCTTCGTGTCCTTCAGCACTGGAGGCATCTTCGTCACTAATGTCAGGAAGTTCTCCGAAGACAGGCACTGGAATTTCATCACAATGGGGCAGGACTCTTGAGGAGGAGGAGAAAGGGGAGGGAACTGGAAGGGGAATATATGCTCTGCGCAAATGGCTGTAAACTCATGCTTGTTTTGTGAATCTATCACACTTGCTCCTTCTGCCACCCCGGATGGCAGAATAAAGCTTTTCTCTGAAACTATTCCTTGAGTGTCTGTTGACTCCCATTTCCCCGTCCCGGGCGCAAAGCTCTTCTCACCCGAGGCTAAAAAGGCTACAAGCAGAGTCTGTAACCTGAAGTGCATGTTAACCCGAGGTACCACTGTATCATTGAATTTGTCCATGGCAAGTCTGCGTTTATCTGCAGGTTGTTCAGATGTGGTGAGTTTGTGGAAGTCTTCAATCCAATCATAGAAGGGAGACGCATTTTTATTTTTCCAGCTCACCAGTATCAGTCTTTTTGCTGTGGTAAGGGCACAGAGAGTCCGCTTATATTGCCCCTTTGTCAGGTTCCATGTGCTGGGTGTATAATTCGAAAGGATATTTTGCTCGGTAAAGGTACATTTGGCCTCAGCGATGGGAGTCCAGCAAGGAATCATTTAGCCAGTGCAATGGAGGAGGAAGAGGTTGAAAATGCGAGACTTACTGGCACCTGTAGCAGCAGCAGCAGCAGCAGCAGCTGGAGCATGGCCTGCAGTGCCACCTGGTGGCCCACCTCGGAACTTCTATGCCCATCCCTGATTTAAAGCTTTAGGCACGTGTTTTACACACACACACACACACACACACACAAACACACACAAATAATAATTCACAAGCAGGAAATATCCCAAACAGCTCTTCCCCTGAAATATACTCGGAGTCGAAAGTGGATTTCATGCTCTATATTCAGCTCATAGTAGCAAGGAATGAAAGTTCCCCCACAATATCTCCTTTATATACATTATTTACACAATGGGCTGCACGTGATTGGCTAATTCTGGGATTCTCCTGTAGCCCAATCAGGTTGTGGATTCACTTCCACCTGGAGCTGGAATGAGTGGCTCCTGTGGTCCAATCAGACTGCTGCATGTTGGATCCTATTGTTCTAGGACCAATCAGATTGTAGCATTTTGGATCCTATTCTACTCAGTACATAACATCCCCACAAACCACCCCAAATCCCCCAGCATAGGAATAGTGTGAGTGGAGGCTGGGTGCACCACATTGGAGACCCCAGGCAGAGTAGTAGGGGAATCTCATCCTTTACTTCCACACAAGGGTGACAGGCCAAATCATCTGTCAGGATAGATATGGTGGCCACGATTTCGCTGAAAACCCGATGTCTTAGGATTCACAACAAAGCAACGGCAAACACCTGCTAAAGACCCCCTGAAATGTTTGGCAGTGAAAACCCCACATTTCATGGCACCCCCAAAAATGAGCCTTTGGCGCCCTAACTCATGGGATCCCAATTTCTCCAAAATTCAGACGTTGTCCAATTCACTCCAAAGTGGCGCCAAACACCCAGACAATGCCCCCTGCAAGGTTTGGGGGTGAAAACACTACGTTTCACATCGCCCCACAAAATGAGCCCTCGACGCCGTAACCCATATGGTTGTCAGGGGCTGGACTGAAGAGGAATGGTGGGAGCCCCCCCCCCCCAAGGACCTGCTCCACAACTCCAATTTATAAAGATTATAATCCAAGTTAACGAGATCTTCTTGCAATTAGAGGTCAAGAGATATGTAAAAGTCAGTGCTTTATATGATTCAGCCACATGGTGGAGCAATACACAAAGATTAAAGAAGCCATGATAGCCAGCTCTGAAAAGCTGGGATGGTTTGTGTCTTCAAAGGCATGGCAGTGTGGCTTGAAGTTAATGACTTGTAACACCTCACAGTCATCATAATATAATAATAATAATAATAATAATAATAATAATAATAATAATAATAATAATAATAATAATAATTTATTATATATACCCAGCCACTCTGGGCGGCTTCCAACAAAATATTAAAATAAAAAAGTCTGTCAAACATTCAAAGCTTCCCAGAACAGGGCTGCCTTCAGATGTCTTCTAAATGTCAGGTAGCTGTTGATCTCTTTGACATCTGGTGGGAGGGGGTTCCACAGGGCAGGCACCACTACCCTGTAACTTGGCTTCTCGTAGGGAGGGAACCGCCAAAAGGCCCTCAGCGCTGGACCTCAGTGTCCAGGCAGAACGATGGGGGTGGAGGCGCTCCTTCAGGTATACTGGGCCTTTGAGGCCGTTTAGGGCTTTAAAGGTCAGCACCAACACTTTGAATTGTGCCCGGAAACATACTGAGAGCCAATGTAGGTCTTGGGGGCCACTCCCAGTCACCAGTCTAGCTGCCGCATTCTGGATTAGTTGTAGTTTCCGGGTCACCTTCAAAGGTAGCCCCACGTAGAGCGCATTGCAGTAGTCCAAGCGGGAGATAACCAGAGCATGCACCACTCTGGCGAGGCAATCCGCAGGCAGATAAGGGTCTCAGCCTGCGTACTAGATGAAGCTGGTCAACAGCTGCCCTGGACACAGAATTGACCTGCGCCTCCATGGACACCATGAACTGAAAGGTCCCGGGGGCGTTACCCTGAGCCTCAGCCACAAAGAATGTGCAGCAGCAGAAAATGGTAATGCTGTTCTAGATTGCATCTATGGAAGTCCAGGGTCCTGATGAAACAAAGTCCAAGTCCTACTCTCTCCTACCTTGGTCAGGCCACACCTGGAGTCCTGTGTCCAGTTCTGGGCACCATCATTTAAGAAGGATGTTGACAAGCTGGAATGTGTGCAGAGGAGGGCAACCAAGACAACCAAGGGTCTGGAAACTAAGATTGAAGAGAAACACTGGAAGGAGCTGGGTAGGTTTGGCCTGGAAAAGATGAAACTGAGAGGAGATCTGACAGCCATTTTCAAATATCTTAAGGGCTGTCACATGGAAGAGGGAACAAGCTTGTTTTCTCCTGCTCTAGACGGTAGGAATCGAACCCATGGATTCAAGTTATAAGAAAGGAGATTCCAACTAAACATTCATAAAAACTTTCTGACAGTAAGGGCTGTTTGGCATTGGAACAGATTCCCATGAGAGGTGGTGGACTCTCCTTCCTTGGAGGTTTCCAAGCAGAGGTTGGGTGGCCGTCTGCCATGGATGCTTTTGCTGAGATTGCTGCATCCCAGGGGGTTGGACTAGATGACCCTTGGTGTCCCTTCCAGCTATAAGTTTCTATGATTCTATGAAATTGATCTGGATTAATGACAGCCATCCACCAGTTTCATATGCAAAACTGCTTCCCACCCCACCCCCTTACTGATTAATATATATATATAAAATACATTAAAGTAGACAAATAATAACTTACAAAAAGGATCAATAAACGTGTCACCTTTATTATATAAACTGTTATCATAATCACATGTCAAAATTTCTTTTGTGAATGAAATAAAATGGTTTCAATCAGTTTTTAATAACCAACAATCAAATGTAGTGCTTGGGGTACAGCTTAGATCAATTCCCCAGATGTTCAGTGTCCAGGGGTTCAGTGCCTGGCACCCAGAAACTCAGGGCAAAGGGGAGTCTGGCACCAAGTAACTCTTAACATTTCACTTCCTTGCAAGCTAAGGAAAGCTTTTGATTGGCAGAAGACACTGGGCAGAAACAGAAAGAAACAGGGGGATGAGGGGGTCTAAGGGTGAAGTCCTGCTCCTGTCCATCCTAATACTGGACAGTTTATTACAGGATGTTGAGAAGGGTCATTTTTTACTATTAATTGAGAAACAGCAGCCATAGTCTAGGCCAGGAGTGTTTTTCCTTGGTGACACCGCCATGTTGAAAAGTGTGTGTTTGCAAGGTGTTTCCTGTCCTGTCCAGAAATGCACCGTGCTGGATGAAGCCAGCTCTAGATCCTTCCTAAATAAATAAAATAAAAACCCACTGGAAGATATATTTGAAAAATTAATGTTAAGGGGAACAATTCACATTGTTAAGCAAGGTAGCTAAAGCAACAGGGTCAGGGCCTCCATTGTGACACGTCCCCCTGCTGAGTGACTTGGCTGAGGACTTTGGGAAGAGCAACTATTTGAGAATAGTTCAGGAGAAAGGAGGTGGTTTGTGAGAAGTAATGATGTTTTCCGGCAAAATAAAGATTTCTTCTTCTTGAGTGTAAGTAGGATGTCTAATTCTTTCTGCATTCTGCTTCTTTTGCTCTCCCTCAAGATTTAGAAACATTTTTTTTTAAAAAAAAATATTTTTATTACATTTTCAAATACAAAGTCAGAAACATAAAAAACATAAAAGAAAAAGAAAGAAAGAAACAAAAGAGGATAAAAGAAAAAATCCAACTTTCAAAAACATTTTTACATTACCAAATCTCCCTCCCTCCCTTCCCCACGTCTCCCTCACCCTGCGTTCCTTACAATGAACATATCAGTAAATTATTCCCTTGTTTCATACCTTACTTGTATCTTTCAAACATTGTACTTCTGAATTTAAAGTACTTTTTATCAGTTACTTATACCTTAAAATAAACATAATATAACTTTAAATTTCAACCTTTTCTTGCTTAAAACTTACTTTCCTGTTCACTAAATCTAGTTGCTAAAGCTAAAATTTCCAAATCATGCAAATTCTTAACATTCATACAACTTATAATGTTTTTGTAGGTAATCCTTAAATTTTTTCCAGTCCTCTTCCATTATTTCTTCTCCCGAATCTCGGATTCTGCTAGTCATTTCAGCCAGTTCCATATAGTCCATCAATTGCATCTGCCACTCTTCCAGTGTGGGAAGATCTTGTAACTTCCAATATTTTGCAATAAGTATTCTTGCTGCTGTAGTTGCGTACATAAAAAAAATTCTATCCTTCCTTAACACCTTTTGGCCAACAATGCCCAGGAGGAAGGCCTCTGGTTTCTTAGGGAAGGTGTACTTAAACACCTTTTTTAACTCATTATAGATCATTTCCCAGAAGGCCTTCACTTTTGGACAAGTCCACCAAAGGTGAAAGAATGTCCCTTCAGCCCCCTTACATTTCCAACATTTATTATCAGACAGATGATATATTTTTGCAAGCTTGACTGGGGTCATGTACCACCTATATATCATTTTCATAATGTTTTCCTTCAAGGCATTACATGCCGTGAATTTCATTCCAGTGGTCCATAACCTTTCCCAGTCTTCAAACATAATGTTGTACCCAATATCCTGAGCCCATTTTATCATGGCTGATTTAACTGTCTCATCCTGAGTGTTCCATTTAAGCAACAAGTTATACATTCTCGAAAGTACCTTAGTCTTAGGTTCTAACAGTTCTGTCTCTAGTTTCGATTTTTCCACCTGGAATCCTATTTTTTTGTCCAACTTGAAAACCTCTTGAACTTGGGCATAAAGAAACCAATCTTGCACCTTATTCTTTAATTTTTCAAAGCTCTGCAGCCTCCAGTTATCTCAAATTTTTTCTATTATTTCCCAATATTTCGGCCAATCGGCCTCCATATTGGGTCTTTTTCGAACCTTGGCCTCCACTGGTGATAACCACCTAGGGGTCTTACTTTCTAATAAGTCTTTGTATTTTGTCCGGACCATAAATATTGCTTTCCTGACAATATGGTTTTTGAACATTTTATGAATCTTTACCTTGTCGTACCACAAATATGCATGCCATCCAAAAGCATTATTAAACCCTTCCAGATCTAGGACATCAGTGTTCTCAAGGAGTAGCCAATCTTTCATCCAGCAGAAAGCTGCAGCTTCGTAATATAACCTTAAATCTGGCAGGGCAAACCCCCCTCTTTCTTTTGCACCAGTTAGTATTTTAAATTTTATTCGGGGCTTTTTGCCCTGCCAGACAAACCTAGAAATATCCTTCTGCCACTTTCCAAAACATTCCACTCTGTCCACGATCTGTAGGGTCTGAAACAAGAATAACATCTTCGGCAATACATTCATTTTTATAGCTGCAATTCGACCCAACAAGGAAAGTTTCAATCTTGACCAAATCTCTAAATCTTTTTTAATTTCTGACCAACATTTTTCATAATTATCTTTAAATAAATTCAAATTTTTAGCAGTCAAAGATTTAGAAACATAGGGCAGTAAGGCAGATCTGGAAAAAGCCTAGGTAAAGGTACAGGGACCCCTGACCGTTAGGTCCAGTCGCGGACGACTCTAGGGTTGCGCGCTCATCTCGCTCCATAGGCTGAGGGAGCCGGCGTACAGCTTCCGGGTCATGTGGCCAGGATGACGAAGCCGCTTCTGGCAAAAGCAGAGCAGTGCACGGAAAGGCTGTTTACCTTCCCGACAGAAGGGCACCTACCGTATTTTTCGCTCTATAGGACGCACCGGACCATAAGACGCACCGGATCATAGGAGGGGGAGAACGGGGGGGGGGGGATTCTCTCCCTCCTTGCTCAGTGTCCCTTCAGCAAAGCGGCAGGAGAAACGGAGCCCCTTCGATTTCTCCTCCCGCTTCGCTGAAGGGGCGCTGCGCAGAGAAGGAAAACTGTGCAGCGCCTCTCCAGCGAAGCGTAGCCTGGAGAGCAAGAGGGATCGGTGTGCACCCACCCCTCTCACTCTCCAGGTTTCAGGCGGCTATCCGCAAGCCTTCTGAGTGCAGCGGGAACTCCTGCTGCGCTTGGAAGGCTTGCGGATAGCTGCCTGAAGCCCCCAGAGCGCAGCCTTTGAAGCCTCCGCAGAGCAGCGGGGTGAAGGCACCCCGCTGTCCTGCGAAGGCTTTGTGCAGCCATCCCCAAGCTAGAACAGTGAGACGGAGCACCACGCAGTGAGCTCCGCCTCACTGTTCTGGCTTCGGGGATGGCCTTTGAAGCCTCCGCAGGGCGGCAGGGTGCCTTCACCCCGCTGCCCTGCGGAGGCTTTGCGCAGCTAACCCCAAGCTAGAACAGCGAGACGGAGCGCTGCGCAGCGATCCTTCTGCCTGCTCTGGCTTTGGGCTTAGCTGCGCAGCCTGCATTCACTCCATAGGGCACACACAAATTTTCCCTTAATTTTTGTTTTTTTTATAATATATTTTTTATTAGCAAACCAATCAAATCACATTAGTTCCAAATTACAAAACCGAATTTTAAATTTTTGTTGGGGGTACCCATGCTTCGAGCTCAGAAAGGGATCCAATCATCTCTTATTTCTGCTGCTTTGATCATTTCCCCTTAATTTTTGGAGGGGGAAAAGTGCGTCCTATAGAGTGAAAAATACGGTATTTATCTACTTCCACTTTCGAACTGCTAGGTGACTTCAGGTGCCTATCCGCAAGCCTTCGAAGTACAGCGGGAACTCCTGCTGCGCTCCGGAAGCTTGCGGATAGCTGCCTGAAGCCAACGGAGTGCAGCCTTTGAAGCCTCTGCAGAGCAGCGGGGTGAAGGCACCCCGCTGTCCTGCGGAGGCTTTGCGCAGCCATCCCCAAGCTAGAACAGTGAGATGGAGCACTGCGCAGCGCTCCGCCTCACTGTTCTGGCTTCGGGGACGGCCTTTGAAGCCTTCGCAGGGCAGCAGGGGGCCTTCACCCTGCTGCCCTGCGGAGGCTTTGCGCAGCTAACCCCAAGCTAGAACAGCGAGACGGAGCGCTGCGCAGCGCTCCTTCTGCCTGCTCTGGCTTTGGGCTTAGCTGCGCAGCCTGCATTCACTCCATAGGGCGCACACAAATTTCCCCTTAATTTTTGTTTTTTTTATAATATATTTTTTATTAGCAAACCAATCAAATCACATTAGTTCCAAATTACAAAACCGAATTTTAAATTTTTGTTGGGGGTACCCATGCTTTGAGCTCTTAAAGGGATCCAATCATCTCTTATTTCTGCTGCTTTGATCATTTCCCCTTAATTTTTGGAGGGGGGAAATTGCGTCCTATAGAGCGAAAAATACGGTATTTATCTACTTCCACTTTGTGCTTTCGAACTGCTAGGTTGGCAGGTGCTGGGACCGAGCAGCGGGAGTTCACCCCGTCACGGGGATTCGAACTGCCTACCTTCTGATCAGCAAGCCCTAGGCTCTGTCGCCACCCGTGTCCCTACGGAAAAAGCCTATCGCAGACCAAATCCCCCTCCCAAACCTGGTATGTAAGGGCTTCCGGTTTTTCCGCCCTCCGTTGTGGATGTGCTTCGCGGGTTCTCAGCGCCTAGCAGCTGTTAGAGGGAACTTTGGGGGGCAACGTGGAGGCTATACGACCCCCAAAAAGGCTCTGGGCGTGGCCCAGGGCTGACATTGTCCGGCAGCATCAAAAAAGGAACCCTTCGAAGCCCACGTCCTAACCAGGAGGTGAGTCGACAGAGAGTACCTAGACGCAAGGACACGAGCAATCCTCAGCAGCAAGCCTCAAAGTCCCAAAGGGTAAGAACGGCAGCTAACAAGGAGAGCTTGAGGAGAAGAGGGTCTGTGAGACTTATTTATACAAACTGAACTGCTCAGAAACAGACCCAAAAGACTAGCACATAAAGAGTAAAGAACGGGAGATTTTATCTTAAACATATTGGAAATCTTTCTCATTATACGTAAGCATAAGCAAAGATTTCTCTAACAAGTACCAGTAAGAAAAGGAAGACAGATTCAAATTTCACTCTGCAGCAGCAGTACTAGCCCATTAAAAGAAGCGGAATTCAAGGACTTAACTTGTTTTTTACTTTGAAGTGGCATGAGCCCAGCAAAAGAGACTGAGTTAAAAGGCTTGGATTGTCAGCGCTGTTTGTGGTAAAAGTGTGGAAGTTACTCGAAAACAAAGGTAAAAGAGAAGGCAACACTTTTAATATTGAATTTATATTAAACACTAACCTATAATGATGGCAAAGATGGCGTAGGGTGGTCTAGGAGAAACGGCTGGACTAATTGGAGAATCGGGAAGAGAAGAAAAGTGGCGAAAGGAGGGGCAGAACTGCACAAAAGAGGAAAGGGACTATACAATTAAAGATGAGCATCTTTAGCTTGAGGAGGTAGTTTGTGAGAAAGGAAATACGTTTTCTGGTGTAATGAAGAGACTTTCTTCATATAAAGTATAAGTAGGATTCCTAATTCCTTCTGCATTCTGTTTCTTTTACTATCCCTCAAGATTCAGAAACATAGGGAACCAAGTCATGGTTAGATTAGTTTATAAAGATTGGCTGCGTGAGCTGCTGGTCTCCTGCTGTCACGTGCCAAAGATCCATCCCCTGGTCTGTGAGGAGGAGGAGGAAGAGATATTGGAAGAGAAATGGGAGGATGAAGTGATGGTTATGAAGATCAGAAGGAATCTTTAGTGAAGGTGAAAATCATTTATGTAAGACCAAGCGACCAGGGGATGGATGCCACTGATACCAATTTAGATGGTGAGTGTTGATCTTTGTTCATCAGGAGCAGGGAGGCCAGAGAAAATCCCGCTCACTGGGGAGCGGGGAGGCAGCTCCCTCATTCAAGAAGAATTCAAGGATGGGATGAGGTCTTTGGGATGAGAAACTATTTGAGGATAGTTCAGACGAGAGGAGGAAGATTTTGAGGAAGCAAACATGTTTTTTAGCGCAACGAATTGACTTTCTTCATCTAAAGCGTAAGTAGAATGCCCAAATCACTGTGCTACATGAAAAGGAAGAGGTATCGAACTTTTTAAAATAAACAAAGCAAAACTGCTTAACCCACTAAAATATATATTTTTAAAAATGAACATTAAAGGGAGCCATGTCCCTTGTAAAGCCAGGTAGCTAAAGTGACGGTGTCATGTCCTCCATTGTGACACGTTCTCCGGCTGACTGACTTGGCTGACAACTTTGGGAAGAGCAACTATTTGAGGATAGTTCAAATAAAATAGGTTGTTGGTGTGAATTGTGTTTTCTGAAAAATGAAAATTTATTCATCTCGTGTATACGTAGGATCTCTTATTCTTCCTGCATTTTGCTTCATTTGCTATCCCTCAAGATTCAGATATATAAGGAACCATATCATGGTTAGATTAATTTTTAAAGATTGACCTCAGGACCCTCTTAGATCCTTTAAGGGAAATGGCTTGCCTTCTCCCTTGCGGGCATCACCACAAGAAAGGGATCTCCCAGTTCTGGAGGGTCTCTTGACAAGATGCCCTCCTCTCTGGTTTCAGCTGCTTGCTGCAATCGCCATGAGAGGTTTCTGAAAGTAGGTTTATCTGCCAGATAAAGAGTATCAAGGAAGCATCTAGAACCCATTTCCTGACTATTTTCCCTCTTCTTCCCTAGATTCTGCAGTCTGAGAAGGCTGGGTGAGCTGCTGGTCTCCTGCTGTCGTGCCACAAAAATCCATCCCCTGGTCTGTGAGGAGGAGGACACAGTGAGTGTAATGAAGGATGGAAAGGAAAGAAGGGTAAAGGTGAGAACGATCTACGTAAGGCCAAGGGACCAGAGGATGGATACCACAGATGCTACTACCAATGGTGAGTGTTGATCTTTGTTCAGGAGGAACAGGGAGGCCAGAGAGAATCTGGATCACTGAGGGTGGGGGGAGGCAGCTCCCTCATTCAAGAAGAGTTCAGGGATGGGATGAGGAAGGGAGGAAGGGAGAATAACGCAAGCCACCTGGAGATCCTTGCAGGAAAGATGGGTCATCAATGTAATAATTAATGAAAAAATTAAGAATCTTTTCTCTTCATTTCTCTTCAGGCAGTGATAGCAGTGAGGCCAGCAGCTCCAGTACAGCTCTACCCCGCTCCAAGACCCAGTTCTCCCTTCGCCCAAAATCCAAGTATCTAAATAAATTAATAATAGGGGTGCGGGTGGCGCTGTGGGTTAAACCACAGAGCCTAGGACTTGCCTATCAGAAGGTCGGCGGTTCGAATCCCCACGACGGAGTGAACTCCCGTTGCTCGGTCCCTGCTCCTGCCAACCTAGCAGTTCGAAAGCACGTCAAAGGGCAAGTAGATAAATAGGTAATGCTCCGGCGGGAAGGTAAAGGGCGTTTCCGTGCGCTGCTCTGGTTCAGAAGCAGCTTAGTCATGCTGGCCACATGACCCGGAAGCTGTTCATGACCGGTCCGCCATTAAAGCGCTGCAACCCCAGAGTCGGCCACGACTGGACCTAATGGTCAGGGGTCCCTTTACCTTTATATATTTCAAAAACACTGAGTCTCCAGTGTGGTCTCTCGTCACAAGGAAACAGACTTTATAAAGAGGCAACCTTTCAAACTTCTTATAAATGGAAACTGGGGAAAGCCCCCTCCAAAAGAATAGACTGTGCCCAGTGACTAGCTGATCCACATGCCTGTTCAGTTGACGCTCTAGATGCCTACTCAGTTGTTCTCCAAGGCTGTTGAAAGAGAGAATGGCCAGTGTGGCAGGCTGGGCGAGCTGCTGGCCTCCTGCTGTCGTGCCCCTAAAATCCACCCCCTGGTCTCCGAGGAGGAGGAGGAAGAGATATTGGAAGAGAAATGGAATGAGGAAGTAAATATAATTAAAGAAAGGGAGAATAGCGTAAGCCACCTGGAGATCCTTGAAGGAAAGATGGGTTGTCAACAGAATAATCAATGGAAAGATTAAAAATATTTTCTCTTCTTCTCTCTTCCGAGCAGCGACAGCAGTGAGGCCAGCAACTCCAGCACAGATCTCCCTCCCCACCCAGACCCAGTCCCCCCCTTCCCCACAAACCCAAATAGAAAAATAAAATAAAAATCATCATCATCATTATTATTCTAATCAAGTTCCTTTACAAACATGCTATTCTGTGATCATCCTTTTATCCTAGGCGGTGCTTTTTCCTACGTTTGTGAGCATGAGTGGAAATCCTGAGTCTCGCTGCAGGAGTCGACAGTTTGGCTCCTTCCCTTGTTGTTGCTCCTAGATGGAACTGCGCATGTGCGAAGACAAGACAGAGACTTCCAAACTGGATCAAGAAACGTGTCACCCGTTGTCTGAAAACCACTGTCCTAATCACATGCCAGATTGTCTTTTTTGAATGAAATAAAATGCTTTCAAATAGTTTTTTAATGTTGGCATTTGTCTGTCTTGAGAAGCAATGGAGTGTGCCACGGGGGTGAGGTCAAAAGTCAAGCAACAGTGTCAGCAGTCCCAAAGTGACCTCTCCAGGGAGCAAGACTGGGCAGTGTGTCTGGAGGTCCTGGGCTTCCCAGATGACAAGACTCCCTCTCTTGGCCTTGCAGATGTGTCTCCAAGGAAAGCAGTGTTAGGCACCAGTTGGGCTGCAGGAGATGTCAGAAGGGGTTGTAAACGGCGCCATCCAACCGCCTGAGGGACTCCACTCCAGATTTGTGTAGGCTTTACTCCTTAGCCTTTTCAGCTCCCAAAGATATCCCACAAGGCAAATTAGGATCAGAGTTTTCCTTCTCCTCGATGGGCTATCTTTATAGGTGGATGAGCCCCATCTGCCCCTCACTTCCCTCCACAACATTGCAGAAACCACCTTCTTGACCACTGGGCCCACGCTTGGTCTTGTCCGCTCAATCTGCTGGAGCCTGTCTTGGCACACAGGGGAAGTTCCTGAGCATTTGAGACTCCTTGGCTGCCCTCACCTGGTTTAGGTGGCCAGTCAAACCGTTCCCAGGATGTGGCCTCTGTCACATGCTGACCGTTTCTAGGAGCAAGAGAACAAACTTTTTATTAAAGAATGGAAATGGTTTGATGAATAGTTACAAACTGTAAACAGATAAGAACATTGGCAGGATTATTGGAATAACCTGCAGTTTAATAAGATTATCTATTTAAAGCAGATGCATAAATGAAGAAATTGAGGTAATTTTGAAATGCATAAGATATGAAGAATCAATTTAAGGAACTGCAGAAAGAGGGGGAAGGAAGTCAAGTTTTGAAATGTTAAAATGACTGCAAAATTATTGAAATGTATAAACTTGAAAATCATAATTTTTTTAAAAAAAAATATTTCGCCAAAAATCAGACGTCATCCGTCTCACTCCCAACTGGAGACAAAGGACACAGGCCTGGCCAGGACAGCTTTCCAGTTATAGCTTTTGCGGTGATGACGTATGTAAGCCTCAACTGTCCTGCATCTACTCCAGCTGAGGAATCACACACCTCCTCCCGAAGCTAGCGAGCCCCACCTGGGCTGTGGGTCCTTGCCTTCCGTCCCTCCCAACTGACAGTTGTTAGTTCTGGAATCCTGAGCTTGAGGGGGGGTACATCCCATTTCGCCCCGTGGGACACTCACCACCCCTTAGCCACCTGCCTTTGGCGCTGCAGCAGTGATGGCTTTGGTCCCTGAAAGAGCATGCAAGATCTCTCCCAAATCTCAATACATATTTTGCTCTCCTGGACATCTTGCAAGACTTCAATGAGATCTCACAAGATCTTGCAGAAAATCTCCAATCTGTTTAGCTGCAAGCACACTCCTTTAAAATTTTTTTCTTATTTTGTACAAATTTCTCAATCTAACAGATTTGCACATAGGATTCTGTATCCCATGAAACGGCACATCTGTTTTGTTCTATTGTTACATTATTTGTGGCCTTCTAACACTTTGGGAGAAGCCTTCTCTCCCTTTTCCCTTAAAAAATCAGGATCTATGCTTTACACTCAGCAGGAAGGCCCATTTAAAAGGAAACATGTAGTTGTTTTGCTGCTGCTTTTTTGTGTTCTCAGGTGTCCAAGTTAGCCTCCTGGCCCTGCTCCTCCACTATACCACAGCAACATCCCCCACTAGGAATCCCTACTTGGGCTTTCATTGGCCATCAGCAATATCCGGTGGAGCCAGGTGGAGAGAAATGCCCCATCTTGCCCATCTTTGGGGTTTCAAGAGGTATAGCCTCTGTGCACGTACAGAATTCATGATTCAGCAAATGTATTAGACCATTGAAAGAGTTATTTCCTCTGATTAAATTACCAAAGGAAGAAAGCAGGATTGGCTTTTCTCCCCAGGGACACAAGGAAGGGGAAGCTGTATGTTTAAGAAATCAAATTCCCCAAGGGCTGAAACTCTTTTCAGCCAGTTAAAAAACCCAAATTCTCTCCGTACAGTGCTTCACATCTGGCGGGCAGGGCTTGTGTGCTTTGCTCATGATCCCTTGGGTGTCCTGAGGCTGATAGAGCAGCAGCCGTAAGTCTTGGGGCTCTGGGAGTGAGACATTGTCCTCAGAAGGCAAAGAGTAACTGAGGTTCCCTTTTCTCTCCCTTGGAGGCCCTGAACCAGGAGCTGGCCAGTTCAGGGACTCCATGGGAGAGAAAAGGGGGGCCAGCACTTGTGCTCAAATGAGTTTTCATACGCGGTCATCCTGCCCCACACTCACATTCCAAAATATCTGCATGCTCACCTATCCAAGAGGTGGTTGGTCTTGGGCTGGGGGGTCCCAGAAGGCAGAATAAGTTGAGAAGCAAAGCCCAAGAAGTTGGAGGCATCCTCTTCGCATCCACCCAAACCCAATCTAAACAGCTTTGCTCCAGAACCAACCCCTCCCTTCAGTTCTGTTCAGTTCAGAATGTCAGTTAAGAGGGACCACCTGTATTTTCTTGATTCTTGCCAGGGGTCATAATGGGCATGCACACTGGTATCTGTTTACCTGTAAGCACACACCTTTAGTTTATCTTTTTAAAAATAAAAATAAAATACTAGTTTCTCAGTCTACCAGCTTTGTACAAAATAGCAGCCGTTTTGTGATCCATGGCAGTGAAAACCCCACGTTTTATGGCGCCCCCCCCCCAAAAAAATGAGGCTTCAGTGCCCTAACCCACAGGGTCACGATTTCTCCAAAGGTCCAATGTCATCTGATTCACTCCAAAGCAGCACCAAACACCCAGAGAATGCCCCCTGCAACATTGGGGGGGGGGCTTTGAAAACACTACATTTCCCATTGTTTGAGTGGCATACGAAGGATGAACAAGTTAAATCAGTGATGATAGATTGGGCAAGACATGTAGGACATAACATAATGTTTGAGGATTGGGAAAGATTGTGGAAGAAAGGGGTCAAGTTCACTGCATGTACTGTACTAAAGGAAAACAAAATGAAAATGATGTATAGATGGTATCTGACCCCTGTTAAATTATCAAAGATTTATCATAACTCTGATAACCATTGCTGGAAAGGTAAAGAAAATGAAGGTACTTTCTATCATATGTGGTGGACCTGCCTCAAGGTGAAAGACTTCTGGGAAAAGATTTATAATGAATTGAAAAAAATGTTGAAATATACATTTATAAAGAAGCCAGAGGCCTTTCTTCTTGGAATAACAGGTTTGGAATTGCCCCCAAAAGATGTTAAATTATACACTGGGCAACAATTTTTTACCTTTTGAATGTTGTCTAGATTTCTACAATTGATTTAGGGTCTTTTTGCACTGCTGAATCAGGAAATGGCATCCGTTTCTCTCCATCAGGTCAGGTTGTTGTGCTATGTTGATTTGTAAAAAATCAGATCTTGTGACAAAATCGATTACATTTTGTGGCATTATAAGCTGATTTTTGTCAACACATATGATCCTAAATTTGAAAAAACAAAAATATTTTTCCTTCCAGTAGCACCTTAAAGACCAACTAAGTTAGTTCTTGGTATGAGCTTTCGTGTGCATGCACATTTCTTCAGATACTTCAGATATCTGTAACATCCTAAATATGTTTTTAAGAGAAAATAATGTTTTTCCAACAATATATATTGATTACCTGAAAGAAACATCGATTACTGTAAACTGAATGGTGGGTATTGATAAAGGTAAGTACACATAAATTGCATGTTGCTTCACCATTTTTCAAACTTCAGGGCTTGAACTTCCGTTTCTTGGAACTCCTGGAATGCTCAGCGGCAGGGAGGTCTCTCTTCAGAGTCCAACAGTAGTCAGCCATCATGACTGCGTCCCAGCGACCCTGATACCTGGTCTCCATCTCTTTCATGTCCTGATGGAATCTCTCCCCCTGCTCGTCACTCATTGAACCCAGGTTCTCAGGAAACCGGTCCATATGTGAAAATAGGTAGTGCATCTTGACGCTCATGTTGCAGCCCAGGTTTCTGAAAGCAGTCAGCATGTTGTTGACAAGTTCTGCATAGTTTCTGACCTTATTGTTGCTTAGAAAGTTCTTCACTACCAGAACAAATGCCTTCCACGATTCCAGTTCCATTTCCTTCATTGAGTTTCGGAACTCTGGATCTCTGATGAGCTGACGGATCTGAGGACCGTCAAAGATGCCAGCTTTCAATTTCTCCATGGTCAATCCTGGCACAAGTGAAGCAGTCACCATCCTTGTCCAGAGCCTTTGGTGAACTGCTTGATTAAGCCGAGCTTGATGTGCAGCGGTGGGAAGAGTATTCTGTCTCTGTCCACCAGAGGGTCGTTGATGACGTTCCTTTCTTTGCAAAGCACCAATTCCTCCCGCACAGGCCAGTCCTTCTTCGTGTAATGCTGAGCACGGTCCCTACTATCCCACATGCACAGAAAACATGGGTACTTGTTGAAGCCAGACTGTTGTCCCAACAAAAAGTTCACCATCTTCAGGTCAACACAAATAAACCACTTATGCTGACCATAACCAATTTTCTCCAGCACATACTTCACTGCTTCATAGTTCTCCTTCAGTGTAGTCGAGTGAGCCAGGGGTATAGAGGCAAACTGGTTGCCGTTGTGTAGCAGAACACATTTCAGTGATCGCTTGCTGCTGTCAATGAACAGTCTCCAATCTTTGGGTTCGTACTGTGGCACTCCAAGCTTGAGCAGAAGCTGCGCAATATCTGCACAGTACACCAAGTCCTTCTCTTCTGAGAAAAAACGGAGGTACTCTTGATGCCTGTTGCGGAAGAAGCTGATGTCAGAGAGGAGTTTTTTCCCCTTCAATCTGGATGCCAACAGTTCGGCAGAGTCCTTTGACAAGCTGAGGTCGCGAACTAGATCATTCAACTCCTTTTGGGAAAATGGATGTGGAGCATCATCTTCAAGAACCACTTCTTCTTCGTGTCCTTCAGCACTGGAGGCATCTTTGTCACTAATGTCAGGAAGTTCTCCGAAGACAGGCACTGGAATTTCATCACAATGGGGCAGGACTCTTGAGGAGGAGGAGAAAGGGGAGGGAACTGGAAGGGGAATATATGCTCTGCGCAAATGGCTGTGAACTCATGCTTGTTTTGTGAATCTATCACACTTGCTCCTTCTGCCACCCCGGATGGCAGAATAAAGCTTTTCTCTGAAACTATTCCTTGAGTGTCTGTTGACTCCCATTTCCCCGTCCCGGGCGCAAAGCTCTTCTCACCCGAGGCTAAAAAGGCTACAAGCAGAGTCTGTAACCTGAAGTGTATGTTAACCCGAGGTACCACTGTATCATTGAATTTATCCATGGCAAGTCTGTGTTTATCTGCAGGTTGTTCAGATGTGGTGAGTTTGTAGAAGTCTTCAATCCAATCATAGAAGGGAGACGCATTTTTATTTTTCCAGCTCACCAGTATCAGTCTTTTTACTGTGGTAAGGGCACAGAGAGTCCACTTGTATTGCCCCTTTGTCAGGTTCCATGTGCTGGGTGTATAATTCGAATGGATATTTTGCTCGGTAAAGGTACATTTGGCCTCAGCGATGGGAGTCCAGCAAGGAATCATTTAGCCAGTGCAATGGAGGAGGAAGAGGTTGAAAATGCGAGACTTACTGGCACCTGTAGCAGCAGCAGCAGCAGCTGGAGCATGGCCTGCAGTGCCACCTGGTGGCCCACCTCGGAACTTCCATGCCCATCCCAGATTTAAAGCTTTAGGCATGTGTTTTACACACACATACACACACACACACACACACAAATAATAATTCACAAGCAGGAAATATCCCAAACAGCTCTTCCCCTGAAATATACTCGGAGTCGAGAGTGGATTTCATGCTCTATATTCAGCTCATAGTAGCGAGGAATGAAAGTTCCCCCACAATATCTGCTTTATATACATTATTTACACAATGGGCTGCACGTGATTGGCTAATTCTGGGATTCTCCTGTAGGCCAATCAGGTTGTGGATTCACTTCCACCTGGAAATGGATTGGGTGGCTCCTGCGGACCAATCAGACTGCTGCATTGTTCTAGGACCAATCAGACTGCTGCATGTTGGATCCTATTGTTCTAGGACCAATCAGACTGTAGCATTTTGGATCCTATTCAACTCAGTACATAACATCCCCACAAACCACCCCCAAATCCCCCAGCATAGGAATAGTGTGAGTGGAGGCTGGGTGCACCACATTGGAGACCCCAGGCGGAGTAGTAGGGGAATCTCATCCTTTACTTCCACACAAGGGTGACAGGCCAAATCATCTGTCAGGATAGATATGGTGGCCACGATTTCGCTGAAAACCCGATGTCTTAGGATTCACAACAAAGCAACGGCAAACACCTGCTAAAGACCCCCTGAAATGTTTGGCGGTGAAAACCCCACATTTCATGGCACCCCCAAAAATGAGCCTTTGGCGCCCTAACTCACGGGATCCCAATTTCTCCAAAAGTCAGACGTTGTCCAATTCACTCCAAAGTGGCGCCAAACACCCAGAGAATGCCCTCTGCAAGGTTTGGGGGTGAAAACACTACATTTCACATCGCTCCACAAAATGAGCCCTCGACGCCGTAACCCACATGGTTGTCAGGGGCTGGACTGAGGAGGAATGGTGGGAGCCCCCCCCCCTCTCGAGGACCTGCTCCACAACTCCAGTTTATAAAGATTATAATCCAAGTTAACGAGATCTTCTTGCAATTAGAGGTCAAGAGATATGTAAAAGTCAGTGCTTTATATGATTCAGCCACATGGTGGAGCAATACACAAAGATTAAAGAAGCCATGATAGCCAGCTCTGAAAAGCTGGGATGGTTTGTGTCTTCAAAGGCATGGCAGTGTGGCTTGAAGTTAATGACTTGTACACCTCACAGTCATCATCATAATATAATAATAATAATAATAATAATAATAATAATAATAATAATAATAATAATAATAATAATTTAATATTTATACCCAGCCACTCTGGGCGGCTTCCAACAAAATATTAAAATAAAATAGTCTGTCAAACATTCAAAGCTTCCCAGAACCAGGCTGCCTCCAGATGTCTTCTAAATGTCAGGTAGCTGTTGATCTCTTTGACATCTGGTGGGAGGGGGTTCCACAGGGCTGGCACCACTACCCTGTAACTTGGCTTCTCGTAGGGAGGGAACCGCCAAAAGGCCCTCAGCGCTGGACCTCAGTGTCCAGGCAGAATGATGGGGGTGGAGGTGCTCCTTCAGGTATACTGCGCCTTTGAGGCCGTTTAGGGCTTTAAAGGTCAGCACCAACACTTTGAATTGTGCCCGGAAACATACTGAGAGCCAATGTAGGTCTTGGGGGCCACTCCCAGTCACCAGTCTAGCTGCCGCATTCTGGATTAGTTGTAGTTTCCGGGTCACCTTCAAAGGTAGCCCCACGTAGAGCGCATTGCAGTAGTCCAAGCGGGAGATAACCAGAGCATGCACCACTCTGGCGAGGCAATCCGCAGGCAGATAGGGTCTCAGCCTGCGTACTAGATGAAGCTGGTCAACAGCTGCCCTGGACACAGAATTGACCTGCGCCTCCATGGACACCATGAACTGAAAGGTCCCGGGGGCGTTACCCTGAGCCTCAGCCACAAGGAATGTGCAGCAGCAGAAAATGGTAACGCTGTTCTAGATTGCATCTATGGAAGTCCAGGGTCCTGATGAAAGGAAGTCCAAGTCCTACTCTCTCCTACCTTGGTCAGGCCACACCTGGAGTCCTGTGTCCAGTTCTGGGCACCATCATTGAAGAAGGATGTTGACAAGCTGGAATGTGTGCAGAGGAGGGCAACCAAGACAACCAAGGGTCTAGAAACTAAGATTGAAGAGAAACACTGGAAGGAGCTGGGTAGGTTTGGCCTGGAAAAGAGGAAACTGAGAGGAGATCTGACAGCCATCTTCCAATATCTTAAGGGCTGTCACATGGAAGAGGGAACAAGCTTGTTTTCTCCTGCTCTAGACGGTAGGACTCGAACCCATGGATTCAAGTTATAAGAAAGGAGATTCCAACTAAACATTCATAAAAACTTTCTGACAGTAAGGGCTGTTTGGCATTGGAACAGATTCCCATGAGAGGTGGTGGACTCTCCTTCCTTGGAGGTTTCCAAGCAGAGGTTGGATGGCCGTCTGCCATGGATGCTTTTGCTGAGATTGCTGCATCCCAGGGGGTTGGACTAGATGACCCTTGGTGTCCCTTCCAGCTATAAGTTTCTATGATTCTATGAAATTGATCTGGATTAATGACAGCCATCCACCAGTTTCATATGCAAAACTGCTTCCCACCCCACCCCCTTACTGATTAATATATATATATAAAATACATTAAAGTAGACAAATAATAACTTACAAAAAGGATCAATAAACGTGTCACCTTTATTATATAAACTGTTATCATAATCACATGTCAAAATTTCTTTTGTGAATGAAATAAAATGGTTTCAATCAGTTTTTAATAACCAACAATCAAATGTAGTGCTTGGGGTACAGCTTAGATCAATTCCCCCGATGTTCAGTGTCCAGGGGTTCAGTGCCTGGCACCCAGAAACTCATGGCAAAGGGGAGTCTGGCACCAAGTAACTCATAACATTTCACTTCCTTGCAAGCTAAGGAAAGCTTTTGATTGGCAGAAGACACTGGGCAGAAACAGAAAGAAACAGGGGGATGAGGGGGTCTAAGGGTAGATAACGGCAGAACAAATCCAGGCTCTTTCTCGTATTTTTCTTGATTTAAACAGGTGGTGTCTTCAGCGCATTCCCATCTGCCTATCCGAGCCAGTTCATCCTTTTCGGCCAGGAGACCGAGTTTGGGTTCGAGATTGGAAAGACGAACCACTGGCGGCTCGCTGGAAAGGTCCCTACACAGTTCTGCTGGCCACACCTACTGCGGTAAAGGTAGCGGAAGTAACCCCGTGGATTCATCATTCTCGTCTGAAGCGGTCTGAGGGTCATTGGAACTGTGAGCTGAACCCATCTAACCCTCTGAAGTTGAAGTTCACCAGGCAACCCTGCACCTAGCCCCTCCGGAAGCGGGCAGGAGCACGGTCAACGGGACTACAGGTCTGCTCTCACTGCACCCGGAAGCTAGTGAGTCTACGCACACCGGAAGATTGAGGAGCTGCACCGGCGTATGGGAGGACCCCTACCAGTAAAAATTTCAGTCAATCCCAGATTCCAGCCAGACTTTGCTCATAAGCCCTTAGTACAAATAACAATAAGAGGGATTGACAAAAGGGGGGACATCCATGACAAGTGGGTGGATTGGGTAACTGCATACGGTTGTTACATCCCTTTCTTCCTTTGGGAAGTCTACATACCATATTGGGCACAGGCAGGTCCAAGACAATAGTTCACACATAAGGGAAGGTACATGCCAGGGGAACCAAGGAGGGCCATACGAAGCTTCTCCTACCCACCACCCCAAGGAGCATTTCCCGGTGCTATACTGGTCACTGTACCTGTTTTCCCTCCACCACCCACAGGTCCCTTCAAGGTAGCAGTTGCAGAGTGTATACGGTGTGAGTTGACCTCACCAGTTCGACCAGAACCTGGGGACAAACAATAAGTCCACTGGGTGCGGCCGAGCGGGAGGCTATATCTCACTAAAGGGTATGTTCTGGTACCTGCTACCTTATATAGTTGTGGCAATTTCGCTTCTTCTGGTCCTGATCATTGTATTTTGTGCATACAAAAGGGATCACAGTATTAACATCGACCTAGAGCCGGAACTGATAAGGTTCAACCTTGAAGGCATACATGGGGAAAATGAAAATGAAGCTTCTGTTGATATTGATGTGCTTGTGGCTCCAGAGAGGCCCAATGGTAGTAGGTAATGTCTTTATAAACCATGCTGAACACATGTTCCAGATATATGGGGAGAATGCTACCCTATATTATGAACACCCGAGAAAGGTAGCAGACATGTCCCTTATACCAGGATTAATCAAGGATCCTGATGTTGTTTTGGCAGGCCTACTTTACAATCAGAGTGGTCTCTTTGCAGCCCCACCTACTGAAATGAATGACATCCCCTACCGATATATCAGATATACCAGAACCACAAAAGGTCTATGTTTTTGTTGTCATGCCACTGGAGTATGGAATTCCAAATGGAAGTATTGGCCCCAAGTTAAGTACCACATTGACAAAGGATGGCTGGGAAATTATACCCAATGCTCGGATAAATTTTGGCTTTGGGGTTCCCACAATGCCTCCTACCAGGGCAATACGACCTCGTCAGATTTATACCCATACTTTCCTCAATACTCTGTTAATTTCACCGGACAAGGGTCCATTTGTTCTGGTTGGATGATTAAAGATCCTAACCTCTGGTTTCTATATGATGGATTGGCGACAAATTTCCACCCAGGAAATTTCCAGTGTGTCGGTGTGGGGGCTTTCACCTTTCCGGTTGCAGTGGAGGTCAATCACAAGGTACCTCATCTTGCAAGCAGACGGAAAAGGGCGGCCCTAGGCGGACACTGTGAAGATGAAATTTATCTGACAAATTCTGTAGGGAGCGTTGGGGGTGGATTCATAGGATTCCTCTCAATGGGGATTTACCCAGGAATAGTTGCTGAGCAAAATAGAAAGGCACTGTTTGCTCTTACATGCAGGCTGGAGAAAACTATCAATGCCACCACCCATGTCTTGCG
Organism: Podarcis muralis; assembly: GCF_964188315.1. Taxonomy (NCBI): domain Eukaryota; kingdom Metazoa; phylum Chordata; class Lepidosauria; order Squamata; family Lacertidae; genus Podarcis; species Podarcis muralis. The sequence continues at coordinate 430,950 of NC_135659.1, forward strand.
CTCCTTGCAGTCAGAGGTTGAGGATTTGAACCAACTGACGATGACCCATAGATTGGTTTTGGACTACCTCCTTGCACGCTCAGGCGGTTTTTGTAAAATTGTCCCAAAAGGTCAATGCCAGGTTAAATTCCACGACCTCAACAAGACGATCGAGGACGAATTGGGAAAACTGCAGTCTCTGGTACTTGACAACACACCCACTCAGGATCCCTGGGGAAAGATATGGTCATGGATCCCAGGAGAGGGGTGGGTGCATGGCATTCTGACCGCCTTAACCATAGGAGGAATTGTTTTTCTGTTGTTTCTTTCTGTAATCCCTTGTTGTCTGTCTTTGCTTAGGGGAATGATAGCCCGCAATGTTAAGCATCTCACTGACCCTCAGATTCTGGCAATATACCGAGCTTTGCCACCAGTGCCAGATGAGCCAGAGGAAGACGATGGTTACGAGCGAATGCATAGGGAGCAGGTCCCAGTGCAGGAACAGGCCCCTTTGCAGGAAGCAACAGTTTATTCTGATGTCCTGAGTGGTGTTCAAGCTCAGGAGTCAGATGAATCTTCTCTCTGAGCTTGAAAAGGGGGGAATGAAGCAAGGGAAAAGGGCTACCCCTATGCTATCCATATAATCAAGTTATCAGTAACCAATATATCCAAATATGCTTACACGAATCAAGGATTACAGTACAAAAATCCATTTTGAATCAAAAGGGAAGCTGTGCTTAGCAAACTGCAAACTGCTTGAAACAGCAAAGTTAGGAGCTGACCTTTCCCCTAAACATCTGTGTACCCCGGACAAAGACATGAATCAGAGATTCTGGTACAAAATTCCCCTCAGATACAGGCTAAATTAATCCACAGAACAGGAAGAGCAAAACCACAAAATGACCAAGCTCCGGTCGGTCCTGTCATAACTAGGGGAAAGGTTAGACAGAGGGTCACTGCAAGAATCGGAAAGCAGAACTAAAACCCGGTGCTGACCGAGGTTTAACCAGGGGTCAGGTAGCGTGACAACCGCTTGCTGATTGGCTGATTCTCGCTGACAATATTGTGAGTCCTTCATGATTGTCTCGTGATCTATGATTTGCTGTGATTTGCTCAGGTATAAAGACCTCTGGATTTCTGTTAATCGGGGTCCCAGTTCTTTGGAAAAGATTCCAACTGGGTCCTTATTGCCCGGCAATAAACCTCACCTTCTTATTCTCCAATTGCTGCCTCTGGCTGATCCTTATTTTAACCTCACAACGAGTACACCTTTGCAACAGCTTCACCATTTTTCAAACTTCAGGGCTTGAACTTCCGAATCTTGGAACTCCTGGAATGCTCAGCGGCAGGGAGGTCTCTCTTCAGAGTCCAACAGTAGTCAGCCATCATGACTGCGTCCCAGCGACCCTGATACCTGGTCTCCATCTCTTTCATGTCCTGATGGAATCTCTCCCCCTGCTCGTCACTCATTGAACCCAGGTTCTCAGGAAACCGGTCCATATGTGAAAATAGGTAGTGCATCTTGACGCTCATGTTGCAGCCCAGGTTTCTGAAAGCAGTCAGCATGTTGTTGACAAGTTCTGCATAGTTTCTGACCTTATTGTTGCTTAGAAAGTTCTTCACTACCAGAACAAATGCCTTCCACGCTTCCAGTTCCATTTCCTTCATTGAGTTTCCGACCTCTGGATCTCTGATGAGCTGACGGATCTGAGGACCATCAAAGATGCCAGCTTTCAACTTCTCCATGGTCAATCCTGCCACAAGTGAAGCAGTCACCATCCTTGTCCAGAGCCTTTGGTGAACTGCTTGATTAAGCCGAGCTTGATGTGCAGCGGTGGGAAGAGTATTCTGTCTCTGTCCACCAGAGGGTCATTGATGACGTTCCTTTCTTTGCAAGGCACCAATTCCTCCCGCACAGGCCAGTCCTTCTTCGTGTAATGCTGAGCACGGTCCCTACTATCCCACATGCACAGAAAACATGGGTACTTATTGAAGCCAGACTGTTGTCCCAACAAAAAGTTCACCATCTTCAGGTCAACACAAATAAACCACTTATGCTGACCATAACCAATTTTCTCCAGCACATACTTCACTGCTTCATAGTTCTCCTTCAGTGTAGTCGAGTGAGCCAGGGGTATAGAGGCAAACTGGTTGCCGTTGTGTAGCAGAACACATTTCAGTGATCGCTTGCTGCTGTCAATGAACAGTCTCCAATCTTTGGGTTCGTACTGTGGCACTCCAAGCTTGAGCAGAAGCTGCGCAATATCTGCACAGTACACCAAGTCCTTCTCTTCTGAGAAAAAACGGAGGTACTCTTGATGCCTGTTGCGGAAGAAGCTGATGTCAGAGAGGAGTTTTTTCCCCTTCAATCTGGATGCCAACAGTTCGGCAGAGTCCTTTGACAAGCTGAGGTCGCGAACTAGATCATTCAACTCCTTTTGGGAAAATGGATGTGGAGCATCATCTTCAAGAACCACTTCTTCTTCATGTCCTTCAGCACTGGAGGTATCTTCGTCACTAATGTCAGGAAGTTCTCCGAAGACAGGCACTGGAATTTCATCACAATGGGGCAGGACTCTTGAGGAGGAGGAGAAAGGGGAGAGAACTGGAAGGGGAATATATGCTCTGCGCAAATGGCTGTGAACTCATGCTTGTTTTGTGAATCTATCACACTTGCTCCTTCTGCCACCCCGGATGGCAGAATAAAGCTTTTCTCTGAAACTATTCCTTGAGTGTCTGTTGACTCCCATTTCCCCGTCCCGGGCGCAAAGCTCTTCTCACCCGAGGCTAAAAAGGCTACAAGCAGAGTCTGTAACCTGAAGTGTATGTTAACCCGAGGTACCACTGTATCACTGAATTTGTCCATGGCAAGTCTGCGTTTATCTGCAGGTTGTTCAGATGTGGTGAGTTTGTAGAAGTCTTCAATCCAATCATAGAAGGGAAACGCATTTTTATTTTTCCAGCTCACCAGTATCAGTCTTTTTACTGTGGTAAGGGCACAGAGAGTCTGCTTGTATTGCCCCTTTGTCAGGTTCCATGTGCTGGGTGTATAATTCGAAAGGATATTTTGCTCGGTAAAGGTACATTTGGCCTCAGCGATGGGAGTCCAGCAAGGAATCATTTAGCTAGTGCAATGGAGGAGGAAGAGGTTGAAAATGCGAGACTTACTGGCACCTGTAGCAGCAGCAGCAGCAGCAGCTGGAGCATGGCCTGCAGTGCCACCTGGTGGCCCACCTCGGAACTTCCATGCCCATCCCAGATTTAAAGCTTTAGGCATGTGTTTTACACACACACACACACACACAAAGACACAAATAATAATTCACAAGCAGGAAATATCCCAAACAGCTCTTCCCCTGAAATATACTCGGAGTCGAGAGTGGATTTCATGCTCTATATTCAGCTCATAGCAGTGAGGAATGAAAGTTCCCCCACAATATCTGCTTTATATACATTATTTACACAATGGGCTGCACGTGATTGGCTAATTCTGGGATTCTCCTGTAGGCCAATCAGGTTGTGGATTCACTTCCACCTGGAGCTGGATTGGGTGGCTCCTGCGGACCAATCAGACTGCTGCATGTTGGATCCTATTGTTCTAGGACCAATCAGACTGTAGCATTATTATTTTTTAAAAGATATTTATTAAAGTTTCACAAGTAAAACACACTTCACCATACAAAAAAAAAAAAAAAAAAAAAAGAAAGAAAGAAAGAAAAAACCCCATTCAGACTCAAAAGAAAAACACAGTGAAAAACACAGTGAAAAAACCCATCAATAACAACAAGAAAAAGTTACCTAAACAAGCAATAAAAAGAAAGAAGAAAGAATCAATTTCTCATATGTTGTTCTCATAACCCTCTTTCCTGACTCCCTCACATCTCCCTTTTCTGCGTTCCTTTTTACAAAATCTTATTCAGCAATACCTCACCTTCTTTTAGATCTTACTTCAAGCTATACGTTTCCTATATTATGTCTCCAATTATTTCCCGTTATTTCCTTTTTTAAAAAAAACAAAAACTTGACATAATATTGTTCTGACTTCACATTTGTTCTATCAACCATTTTTACATACACCTTTCAACTATACCACTAATACCATGTTATCTTCCTCTCCCGCATCATTCTAACATTCATACAATTTACAATGCTTTTGCAAATATTCTTTAAATTTCTTCCAGTCCTCTTCCACCAGCTCTTCTCCCAGGTCTCGGATTCTGCCAGTCATTTCTGCCAATTCCATATAGTCTACCAGTTGCATTTGCCATTCTTCCAAGGTGGGTAAATCTTGAGTCTTCCAGTGCTTTGCGATAAGTATTCTTGCTGCTGTTGTTGCATACATAAAAAAAGTTCTATCCTTCTTTAACACCATTTGGCCAACAATGCCCAAAAGAAAGGCCTCTGGTTTCTTAGGGAAGGTATATTTAAATACCTTTTTCAGTTCATTATAGATCATTTCCCAGAAAGCCTTAACCCTGGGGCATGTCCACCAAAGGTGAAAAAAAGTTCCCTCAGTTTCTTTACATTTCCAACACTTATTATCTGGCAAATAGTATATTTTTGCAAGCTTGACTGGGGTCATGTACCACCTATATATCATTTTCATAATATTTTCTTTCAAGGCATTACATGCCATGAACCTTACTCCAGTGGTCCATAACCTTTCCCAGTCAGCAAACATAATATTATAACAAATGTCTTGAGCCCACTTTATCATAGCTGATTTAACCGTTTCATCTTGAGTGTTCCATTTTAACAGCAAGTTATACATTCTTGACAATACCTTGACTTTCGGTTCTAACAATTCAGTTTCTAATTTCGATTTATCCACCTGGAACCCTATTTTTTGGTCCTCATTAAAGACCTCCCTAATGTGACGATAATGTAACCAATCTCGCACTTTGTCTTTTAACCTCTCAAAACTTTGCATTCTCCAAGAGTCTCCATCATTCTCTAGTATCTCCCAATATTTTGGCCATTCGGCCTCCATATTAAGTCTTTTCTGAGCCTTAGCTTCCATTGGTGACAGCCACCTTGGGGTCTTATTTTCCAATAAATCTTTATATCTTGTCCAGACATTAAACACTGCTTTCCTAGCATTTTGGATCCTATTCAACTCAGTACATAACATCCCCACAAACCACCCCCAAATTCCCCAGCATAGGAATAGTGTGAGTGGAGGCTGGGTGCACCACATTGGAGACCCCAGGCGGAGTAGTAGGGGAATCTCATCCTTTACTTCCACACACGGGTGACAGGCCAAATCATCTGTCAGGATAGATATGGTGGCCACGATTTCGCTGAAAACCCGATGTCTTAGGATTCACAACAAAGCAACGGCAAACACCTGCTAAAGACCCCCTGAAATGTTTGGCAGTGAAAACCCCACATTTCATGACACCCCAAAAAATGAGCCTTCGGCGCCCTAACTGACGGGATCCCAATTTCTCCAAAAGTCAGACGTTGTCAGATTCACTCCAAAGTGGCGCCAAACACCCAGAGAATGCCCCCTGCAAGGTTTGGGGGTGAAAACACTACGTTTCACATCGCCCCACAAAATGAGCCCTCGACGCCGTAACCCACATGGTTGTCAGGGGCTGGACTGAGGAGGAATGGTGGGAGCCCCCCCCCCCACTCTCGAGGACCTGCTCCACAACTCCAATTTATAAAGATTATAATCCAAGTTAACGAGATCTTCTTGCAATTAGAGGTCAAGAGATATGTAAAAGTCAGTGCTTTATATGATTCAGCCACATGGTGGAGCAATACACAAAGATTAAAGAAGCCATGATAGCCAGCTCTGAAAAGCTGGGATGGTTTGTGTCTTCAAAGGCATGGCAGTGTGGCTTGAAGTTAATGACGTGTAACACCTCACAGTCATCGTCATAATTAATAATAATAATAATAATAATAATAATAATAATAATAATAATAATAATTTATTATTTATACCCAGCCGCTCTGGGCGGCTTCCAACAAAATATTAAAATAAAATACTCTGTCAAACATTCAAAGCTTCCCAGAACAGGGCTGCCTTCAGATGTCTTCTAAATGTCAGGTAGCTGTTTATCTCTCTGACATCTGGTGGGAGGGGGTTCCACAGGGCAGGCACCACTACCCTGTAACTTGGCATCTCGCAGGGAGGGAACTGCCAAAAGGCCCTCAGCGCTGGACCTCAATGTCCAGGCAGAATGATGGGGGTGGAGGCGCTCCTTCAGGTATACTGGGCCTTTGAGGCCGTTTAGGGCTTTAAAGGTCAGCACCAACACTTTGAATTGTGCCCGGAAACATACTGAGAGCCAATGTAGGTCTTGGGGGCCACTCCCAGTCACCAGTCTAGCTGCCGCATTCTGGATTAGTTGTAGTTTCTGGGTCACCTTCAAAGGTAGCCCCACGTAGAGCGCATTGCAGTAGTCCAAGCGGGAGATAACCAGAGCATGCACCACTCTGGCGAGGCAATCCGCAGGCAGATAGGGTCTCAGCCTGCGTACTAGATGAAGCTGGTCAACAGCTGCCCTGGACACAGAATTGACCTGCGCCTCCATGGACACCATGAACTGAAAGGTCCCGGGGGCGTTACCCTGAGCCTCAGCCACAAGGAATGTGCAGCAGCAGAAAATGGTAACGCTGTTCTAGATTGCATCTATGGAAGTCCAGGGTGCTGATGAAACAAAGTCCAAGTCCTACTCTCTCCTACCTTGGTCAGGCCACACCTGGAGTCCTGTGTCCAGTTCTGGGCACCATCATTTAAGAAGGATGTTGACAAGCTGGAATGTGTGCAGAGGAGGGCAACCAAGACAACCAAGGGTCTGGAAACTAAGATTGAAGAGAAACACTTGAAGGAGCTGGGGAGGTTTGGCCTGGAAAAGAGGAAACTGAGAGGAGATCTGACAGCCATCTTCCAATATCTTAAGGGCTGTCACATGGAAGAGGGAACAAGCTTGTTTTCTCCTGCTCTAGACGGTAGGACTCGAACCCATGGATTCAAGTTATAAGAAAGGAGATTCCAACTAAACATTCATAAAAACTTTCTGACAGTAAGGGCTGTTTGGCATTGGAACAGATTCCCATGAGAGGTGGTGGACTCTCCTTCCTTGGAGGTTACTAAGCAGAGGTTGGATGGCCGTCTGCCATGGATGCTTTTGCTGAGATTGCTGCATCCCAGGGGGTTGGACTAGATGACCCTTGGTGTCCCTTCCAGCTATAAGTTTTTATGATTCTATGAAATTGATCTGGATTAATGACAGCCATCCACCAGTTTCATATGCAAAACTGCTTCCCACCCCACCCCCTTACTGATTAATATATATAAAAAATACATTAAAGTAGACAAATAATAACTTACAAAAAGGATCAATAAACGTGTCACCTTTATTATATAAACTGTTATCATAACCACATGTCAAAATTTCTTTTGTGAATGAAATAAAATGGTTTCAATCAGTTTTTAATAACCAACAATCAAATGTAGTGCTTGGGGTACAGCTTAGATCAATTCCCCCGATGTTCAGTGTCCAGGGGTTCAGTGCCTGGCACCCAGAAACTCATGGCAAAGGGGAGTCTGGCACCAAGTAACTCATAACATTTCACTTCCTTGCAAGCTAAGGAAAGCTGTTGATTGGCCGAAGACACGGGGCAGAAACAGAAAGAAACAGGGGGATGAGGGGGTCTAAGGGTGAAGTCCTGTTCCTGTCCATCCTAATACTGGACAGATTATTACAGGATGTTGAGAAGGGTCATTTTTTACTATGAATTGAGAAACAGCAGCCATAGTCTAGGCCAGGAGTGTTTTTCATTGGTGACACCGCCATGTTGAAAAGTGTGTGTTTGCAAGGTGTTTCCTGTCCTGTCCAGAAATGCACCGTGCTGGATGAAGCCAGCTCTAGATCCTTCCTAAATAAATAAAATAAAAACCCACGGGAAGATATATTTGAAAAATTAATGTTAAGGGGAACAATTCACATTGTTAAGCAAGGTAGCTAAAGCAACAGGGTCAGGGCCTCCATTGTGACACGTCCCCCTGCTGAGTGACTTGGCTGAGGACTTTGGGAAGAGCAACTATTTGAGGATAGTTCAGGAGAAAGGAGGTGGTTTGTGAGAAGTAATGATGTTTTCCGGCAAAATAAAGATTTCTTCTTCTTGAGTGTAAGTAGGATGTCTAATTCTTTCTGCATTCTGCTTCTTTTGCTCTCCCTCAAGATTTAGAAACATAGGGCAGTAAGGCAGATCTGGAAAAAGCCTAGGTAAAGGTACAGGTACCCCTGACCGTTAGGTCCAGTCGCGGACGACTCTAGGGTTGCGCGCTCATCTCGCTCTGTAGGCTGAGGGAGCCGGCGTACAGCTTCCGGGTCATGTGGCCAGGATGACGAAGCCGCTTCTGGCAAAAGCAGAGCAGTGCACGGAAAGGCTGTTTACCTTCCCGACAGAACGGCACCTACCGTATTTTTCGCTCTATAGGACGCACCGGATCATAGGAGGGGGAGAACGGGGGGGGGGGATTCTCTCCCTCTCTGCTCAGTGTCCCTTCAGCGAAGCGGCAGGAGAAACGGAGCCCCTTCCATTTCTCTTCCCGCTTCACTGAAGGGGCGCTGCGCAGAGAGGGAAAACTGTGCAGCGCCTCTCCAGCGAAGCGTAGCCTGGAGAGCAAGAGGGATCGGTGTGCACCGACCCCTCTCGCTCTCCAGGCTTCAGGCGGCTATCCGCAAGCCCTCTGAGTGCAGCGGGAACTCCTGCTGCGCTTGGAAGGCTTGCGGATTGCTGCCTGAAGCCCCCAGAGCGCAGCCTTTGAAGCCTCCACAGAGCAGCGGGGTGAAGGCACCCCGCTGCCCTGCGGAGGCTTTGTGCAGCCACCCACAAGCTACAACAGTGAGACGGAGCGCCGCGCAGTGCTCTGCCTCACTGTTCTGGCTTCGGGGATGGCCTTTGAAGCCTCCGCAGGGCGGCAGGGTGCCTTCACCCCACTGCCCTGCGGAGGCTTTGCGCAGCTAACCCCAAGCTAGAACAGCGAGACGGAGCGCTGCGCAGCGCTCCTTCTGCCTGCTCTGGCTTTGGGCTTAGCTGCGCAGCCTGCATTCACTCCATATGGTGCACACAAATTTTCCCTTAATTTTTGTTTTTTTAATAATATATTTTTTATTAGCAAACCAATCAAATCACATTAGTTCCAAATTACAAAACCGAATTTTAAATTTTTGTTGGGGGTACCCATGCTTTGAGCTCTTAAAGGGATCCAATCATCTCTTATTTCTGCTGCTTTGATCATTTCCCCTTAATTTTTGGAGGGGGGAAATTGCGTCCTATAGAGCGAAAAATACGGTATTTATCTACTTCCACTTTGTGCTTTCGAACTGCTAGGTTGGCAGGTGCTGGGACCGAGCAGCGGGAGCTCACCCCGTCGCGGGGATTTGAACTGCCGACCTTCTGATCAGCAAGCCCTAGGCTCTGTGGCCACCCGTGTCCCTACGGAAAAAGCCTATCGCAGACCAAATCCCCCTTCCAAACCTGGTATGTAAGGGCTTCCGGTTTTTCCGCCCTCCGTTGTGGATGTGCTTAGCGGGTTCTCCGCGCCTAGCAGCTGTTAGAGGGAACTTTGGGGGGCAACGCGGAGGCTACACGACCCCCAAAAAGGCTCTGGGCGTGGCCCAGGGCTGACATTGTCCGGCAGTGTGAAAAAAGGAACCCTTCGAAGCCCACTTCCTAACCAGGAGGTGAGTCGACAGAGAGTACCTAGACGCAAGGACACGAGCAATCCTCAGCAGCAAGCCTCAAAGTCCCAAAGGGTAAGAACGGCAGCTAACAAGGAGAGCTTGAGGAGAAGAGGGTCTGTGAGACTTATTTATACAAACTGAACTGCTCAGAAACAGACCCAAAAGACTAGCACATAAAGAGTAAAGAACGGGAGATTTTATCTTAAACATATTGGAAATCTTTCTCATTATACGTAAGCATAAGCAAAGATTTCTCTAACAAGTACCAGTAAGAAAAGGAAGACAGATTCAAATTTCACTCTGCAGCTGCAGTACTAGCCCATTAAAAGAAGCGGAATTCAAGGACTTAACTTGTTTTTTACTTTGAAGTGGCGTGAGCCCAGCAAAAGAGACTGAGTTAAAAGACTTGGATTGTCAGCGCTGTTTGTGGTAAAAGAGTGGAAGTTACTGGAAAACAAAGGTAAAAGAGAAGGCAACACTTTTAATATTGAACTTATATTAAACACTAACCTATAAAGATGGCAAAGATGGCATAGCGTGGTCTAGGAGAAACGGCTGGACTAATTGGAGAATCGGGAAGAGAAGAAAAGTGGCGAAAGGAGGGGCAGAACTGCACAAAAGAGGAAAGGGACTATAAAATTAAAGATGAGCATCTTTAGTTTGTTTCATACAAAGATTACCATAATAAAGGACCAAAGTGGTAAGGACCTAACAGAAGCAGAAGACATCAAGAAGAGGTGGCAAGAATACACAGAGGAATTATACCAGAAAGATATGGATGTCTCGTACACCCCAGGTAGTGTGGTTGACCTTGAGCCAGACATCCTGGAAAGTGAAGTCAAATGGGCCTTAGAAAGCACTGCAAATAACAAGGCCAGTGGAAGTGATGGTATTCCAGCTGAACTATTTAAAATTTTAAAAGATGATGCTGTTAAGGTGCTACACTCAATATGCCAGCAAATTTGGAAAACTCAGCAGTGGCCAGAAGATTGGAGAAGATCAGTCTACATCCCAATCCCAAAGAAGGGCAGTGCCAAAGAATGCTCCAACTACCGCACAATTGCACTCATTTCACACGCTAGCAAGGTTATGCTTAAAATTCTACAAGGAAGGCTCAAGCAGTATGTGGATCGAGAACTCCCAGAAGTGCAAGCTGGATTTAGAAGAGGCAGAGGAACCAGAGACCAAATTGCAAACATGCGCTGGATTATGGAGAAAGCTAGAGAGTTCCAGAAAGACATCTACTTCTGCTTCATTGACTATGCAAAAGCCTTTGACTGTGTCGACCACAGCAAACTATGGCAAGTTCTTAAAGAAATGGGAGTGCCTGATCACCTCATCTGTCTCCTGAGAAATCTCTATGTGGGACAAGAAGCTACAGTTAGAACTGGATATGGAACAACTGATTGGTTCAAAATTGGGAAAGGAGTACGACAAGGCTGTATATTGTCTCCCTGCTTATTTAATTTATATGCAGAATACATCATGCGAAAGGCTGGGCTGGATGAATCCCAAGCTGGAATTAAGATTGCCGGAAGAAATATCAACAACCTCAGATATGCAGATGACACAACCTTGATGGCAGAAAGTGAGGAGGAATTAAAGAACCTTTTAATGAGGGTGAAAGAGGAGAGCACAAAATATGGTCTGAAGCTCAACATCAAAAAAACGAAGATCATGGCCACTGGTCCCATCACCTCCTGGCAAATAGAAGGGGAAGAAATGGAGGCAGTGAGAGATTTTACTTTCTTGGGCTCCATGATCACTGCAGATGGTGACAGCAGCCACGAAATTAAAAGACGCCTGCTTCTTGGGAGAAGGGCAATGACAGGCCTAGACAGCATCTTGAGAAGTAGAGACGTCACCTTGCCAACAAAGGTCCGTATAGTTAAAGCCATGGTTTTCCCAGTAGTGATGTATGGAAGTGAGAGCTGGACCATAAAGAAGGCTGATCGCCGAAGAATTGATGCTTTTGAATTATGGTGCTGGAGAAGACTCTTGAGAGTCCCATGGACTGCAAGAAGATCAAACGCATCCATTCTTAAGGAAATCAGCCCTGAGTGCTCACTGGAAGGACAGATCGTGAAGCTGAGGCTCCAGTACTTTGGCCACCTCATGAGAAGAGAAGACTCCCTGGAGAAGACACTGATGTTGGGAAAGATGGAGGGCACAAGGAGAAGGGGGCGACAGAGGACGAGATGGTTGGATAGTGTTTTCAAGGTTACCAGCATGAGTTTGACCAAACTGCGGGAGGTAGTGGAGGACAGAGGTGCCTGGCATGCTCTGGTTCATGGGGTCACGAAGAGTCGGACACGACTAAACGACTAAACAACAACATCTTTAGTTTGAGGAGGTAGTTTGTGAGAAAGGAAATACGTTTTCTGGTGTAATGAAGAGACTTTCTTCATATAAAGTATAAGTAGGATTCCTAATTCCTTCTGCATTCTGTTTCTTTTACTATCCCTCAAGATTCAGAAACATAGGGAACCAAGTCATGGTTAGATTAGTTTATAAAGATTGGCTGCGTGAGCTGCTGGTCTCCTGCTGTCACGTGCCAAAGACCCATCCCCTGGTCTGTGAGGAGGAGGAGGAAGAGATATTGGAAGAGAAATGGGAGGATGAAGTGATGGTTATGAAGATCAGAAGGAATCTTTAGTGAAGGTGAAAACAATTTATATAAGACCAAGCGACCAGGGGATGGATGCCACCGATATATAGATGGGGAGTGTTGATCTTTGTTCTTGAGGAACAGGGAGGCCAGAGAGAATCTGGAACACTGGGATGGGGGGGGCAGCTCCCTGATTCAAGAAGAGTTCAGGGATGGGATGAGGAAGGGAGGAAGGGAGAATAACGCAAGCCACCTGGAGATCCTTGCAGGAAAGATGGGCCATCAATGTAGTAATCAATGAAAAAATTAAGAATTCTTTCTCTTCATTTCTCTTCATTTCTCAGAACGATGGGGGTGGAGGCGCTCCTTCAGGTATACTGGGCCTTTGAGGCCGTTTAGGGCTTTAAAGGTCAGCACCAACACTTTGAATTGTGCCCGGAAACATACTGAGAGCCAATGTAGGTCTTGGGGGCCACTCCCAGTCACCAGTCTAGCTGCCGCATTCTGGATTAGTTGTAGTTTCCGGGTCACCTTCAAAGGTAGCCCCACGTAGAGCGCATTGCAGTAGTCCAAGCGGGAGATAACCAGAGCATGCACCACTCTGGCGAGGCAATCCGCAGGCAGATAGGGTCTCAGCCTGCGTACTAGATGAAGCTGGTCAACAGCTGCCCTGGACACAGAATTGACCTGCGCCTCCATGGACACCATGAACTGAAAGGTCCCGGGGGCGTTACCCTGAGCCTCAGCCACAAGGAATGTGCAGCAGCAGAAAATGGTAATGCTGTTCTAGATTGCATCTATGGAAGTCCAGGGTCCTGGTGAAAGGAAGTCCAAGTCCTACTCTCTCCTACCTTGGTCAGGCCACACCTGGAGTCCTGTGTCCAGTTCTGGGCACCATCATTTAAGAAGGATGTTGACAAGCTGGAATGTGTGCAGAGGAGGGCAACCAAGACAACCAAGGGTCTGGAAACTAAGATTGAAGAGAAACACTGGAAGGAGCTGGGTAGGTTTGGCCTGGAAAAGGGGAAACTGAGAGGAGATCTGACAGCCATCTTCCAATATCTTAAGGGCTGTCACATGGAAGAGGGAACAAGCTTCTTTTCTCCTGCTCTAGATGGTAGGATTCGAACCCATGGATTCAAGTTATAAGAAAGGAGATTCCAACTAAACATTCATAAAAACTTTCTGACAGTAAGGGCTGTTTGGCATTGGAACAGATTCCCATGAGAGGTGGTGGACTCTCCTTCCTTGGAGGTTACTAAGCAGAGGTTGGATGACCATCTGCCATGGATGCTTTTGCTGAGATTGCTGCATCACAGGGGGTTGGACTGGATGACCCTTGGTGTCCCTTCCAGCTATAAGTTTCTATGATTCTATGAAATTGATCTGGATTAATGACAGCCATCCACCAGTTTCTTTATGCAAAACTGCTTCCCACCCCACCCCCTTACTGATTAATATATATAAAAAATACATTAAAGTAGACAAATAATAACTTATAAAAAGGATCAATAAACGTGTCACCTTTATTATATAAACTGTTATCATAATCACATGTCAAAATTTCTTTTGTGAATGAAATAAAATGGTTTCAATCAGTTTTTAATAACCAACAATCAAATGTAGTGCTTGGGGTACAGCTTAGATCAATTCCCCAGATGTTCAGTGTCCAGGGGTTCAGTGCCTGGCACCCAGAAACTCAGGGCAAAGGGGAGTCTGGCACCAAGTAACTCATAACATTTCACTTCCTTGCAAGCTAAGGAAAGCTTTTGATTGGCAGAAGACACTGGGCAGAAACAGAAAGAAACAGGGGGATGAGGGGGTCTAAGGGTGAAGTCCTGCTCCTGTCCATCCTAATACTGGACAGTTTATTACAGGATGTTGAGAAGGGTCATTTTTTACTATTAATTGAGAAACAGCAGCCATAGTCTAGGCCAGGAGTGTTTTTCCTTGGTGACACCGCCATGTTGAAAAGTGTGTGTTTGCAAGGTGTTTCCTGTCCTGTCCAGAAATGCACCGTGCTGGATGAAGCCAGCTCTAGATCCTTCCTAAATAAATAAAATAAAAACCCACTGGAAGATATATTTGAAAAATTAATGTTAAGGGGAACAATTCACATTGTTAAGCAAGGTAGCTAAAGCAACAGGGTCAGGGCCTCCATTGTGACACGTCCCCCTGCTGAGTGACTTGGCTGAGGACTTTGGGAAGAGCAACTATTTGAGGATAGTTCAGGAGAAAGGAGGTGGTTTGTGAGGAGTAATGATGTTTTCCGGCAAAATAAAGATTTCTTCTTCTTGAGTGTAAGTAGGATGTCTAATTCTTTCTGCATTCTGCTTCTTTTGCTCTCCCTCAAGATTTAGAAACATAGGGCAGTAAGGCAGATCTGGAAAAAGCCTAGGTAAAGGTACAGGTACCCCTGACCGTTAGGTCCAGTCGCGGACGACTCTAGGGTTGCGCGCTCATCTCGCTCTATAGGCTGAGGGAGCCGGCGTACAGCTTCCGGGTCATGTGGCCAGGATGACGAAGCCGCTTCTGGCAAAAGCAGAGCAGTGCACGGAAAGGCTGTTTACCTTCCCGACAGAACGGCACCTACCGTATTTTCCGCTCTATAGGACGCACCGGACCATAAGACGCACCGGATCATAGGAGGGGGAGAACGGGGGGGGGGGGATTCTCTCCCTCTCTGCTCAGTGTCCCTTCAGCGAAGCGGCAGGAGAAACGGAGCCCCTTCCATTTCTCCTCCCGCTTCACTGAAGGGGCGCTGCGCAGAGAGGGAAAACTGTGCAGCACCTCTCCAGCGAAACGTAGCCTGGAGAGCAAGAGGGATCGGTGTGCACCAACCCCTCTCGCTCTCCAGGCTTCAGGCGGCTATCCGCAAGCCTTCTGAGTGCAGCGGGAACTCCTGCTGCGCTTGGAAGGCTTGCGGATAGCTGCCTGAAGCCCCCAGAGCGCAGCCTTTGAAGCCTACGCAGAGCAGCGGGCTGAAGCCATCCCCAAGCTAGAACAGTGAGACGGAGCACCGCGCAGTGAGCTCCGACTCACTGTTCTGGCTTCGGGGACGGCCTTTGAAGCCTCCGCAGGGCGGCAGGGTGCCTTCACCTCGCTGCCCTGCGGAGGCTTTGCGCAGCTAACCCCAAGCTAGAACAGCGAGATGGAGCGCTGCGCAGCGCTCCTTCTGCCTGCTCTGGCTTTGGGCTTAGCTGCGCAGCCTGCATTCACTCCATAGGGCGCACACAAATTTTCCCTTAATTTTTGTTTTTTTAATAATATATTTTTTATTAGCAAACCAATCAAATCACATTAGTTCCAAATTACAAAACCGAATTTTAAATTTTTGTTGGGGGTACCCATGCTTCGAGCTCAGAAAGGGATCCAATCATCTCTTATTTCTGCTGCTTTGATCATTTCCCCTTAATTTTTGGAGGGGGAAAAGTGCGTCCTATAGAGTGAAAAATACGGTATTTATCTACTTCCACTTTCGAACTGCTAGGTGACTTCAGATGGCTATCCGCAAGCCTTCGAAGTACAGCGGGAACTCCTGCTGCGCTCCAAAAGCTTGCGGATAGCTGCCTGAAGCCAACGGGTGCAGCCTTTGAAGCCTCTGCAGAGCAGCGGGGTGAAGGCACCCCGCTGTCCTGCGGAGGCTTTGCGCAGCCATCCCCAAGCTAGAACAGTGAGACGGAGCACTGCGCAGCGCTCCGCCTCACTGTTCTGGCTTCGGGGACGGCCTTTGAAGCCTTCGCAGGGCAGCAGGGTGCCTTCATCCGGCTGCCCTGCGGAGGCTTTGCGCAGCTAACCCCAAGCTAGAACAGCGAGATGGAGCGCTGCGCAGCGCTCCTTCTGCCTGCTCTGGCTTTGGGCTTAGCTGCGCAGCCTGCATTCACTCCATAGGGCGCACACAAATTTTCCCTTAATTTTTGTTTTTTTAATAATATAATTTTTATTAGCAAACCAATCAAATCACATTAGTTCCAAATTACAAAACCGAATTTTAAATTTTTGTTGGGGGTACCCATGCTTCGAGCTCAGAAAGGGATCCAATCATCTCTTATTTCTGCTGCTTTGATCATTTCCCCTTAATTTTTGGAGGGGGAAAAGTGCGTCCTATAGAGTGAAAAATACGGTATTTATCTACTTCCACTTTCGAACTGCTAGGTGACTTCAGATGGCTATCCGCAAGCCTTCGAAGTACAGCGGGAACTCCTGCTGCGCTCCAAAAGCTTGCGGATAGCTGCCTGAAGCCAACGGGTGCAGCCTTTGAAGCCTCTGCAGAGCAGCGGGGTGAAGGCACCCCGCTGTCCTGCGGAGGCTTTGCGCAGCCATCCCCAAGCTAGAACAGTGAGACGGAGCACTGCGCAGCGCTCCGCCTCACTGTTCTGGCTTCGGGGACGGCCTTTGAAGCCTTCGCAGGGCAGCAGGGGGCCTTCACCCTGCTGCCCTGCGGAGGCTTTGCGCAGCTAACCCCAAGCTAGAACAGCGAGACGGAGCGCTGCGCAGCGCTCCTTCTGCCTGCTCTGGCTTTGGGCTTAGCTGCGCAGCCTGCATTCACTCCATAGGGCGCACACAAATTTTCCCTTAATTTTTGTTTTTTTATAATATATTTTTTATTAGCAAACCAATCAAATCACATTAGTTCCAAATTACAAAACTGAATTTTAAATTTTTGTTGGGGGTACCCATGCTTTGAGCTCTTAAAGGGATCCAATCATCTCTTATTTCTGCTGCTTTGATCATTTCCCCTTAATTTTTGGAGGGGGGAAATTGCGTCCTATAGAGCGAAAAATACGGTATTTATCTACTTCCACTTTGTGCTTTCGAACTGCTAGGTTGGCAGGAGCTGGGACCGAGCAGCGGGAGCTCACCCCGTCGCGGGGATTCGAGCTGCCGACCTTCTGATCAGCAAGCCCTAGGCTCTGTGGCCACCTGTGTCCCTACGGAAAAAGCCTATCACAGACCAAATCCCCCTCCCAAACCTGGTATGTAAGGGCTTCCGGTTTTTCCGCCCTCCGTTGTGGATGTGCTTCACGGGTTCTCCGCGCCTAGCAGCTGTTAGAGGGAACTTTGGGGGGCAACGCGGAGGCTACACGACCCCCAAAAAGGCTCTGGCCGTGGCCCAGGGTTGACATTGTCCGGCAGCGTCAAAAAGGGAACCCTTCGAAGCCCACGTCCTAACCAGGAGGTGAGTCGACAGAGAGTACCTAGACGCAAGGATACGAGCAATCCTCAGCAACAAGCCTCAAAGTCCCAAAGGGTAAGAACGGCAGCTAACAAGGAGAGCTTGAGGAGAAGAGGGTCTGTGATCCAATCATCTCTTATTTCTGCTGCTTTGATCATTTCCCCTTAATTTTTGGAGGGGGGAAATTGCGTCCTATAGAGCGAAAAATACGGTATTTATCTACTTCCACTTTGTGCTTTCGAACTGCTAGGTTGGCAGGTGCTGGGACCGAGCAGCGGGAGCTCACCCCGTCGCGGGGATTCGAACTGCCGACCTTCTGATCAGCAAGCCCTAGGCTCTGTGGCCACCCGTGTCCCTACGGAAAAAGCCTATCGCAGACCAAATCCCCCTTCCAAACCTGGTATGTAAGGGCTTCCGGTTTTTCCGCCCTCCGTTGTGGATGTGCTTCGCGGGTTCTCCGCGCCTAGCAGCTGTTAGAGGGAATTTTGGGGGGCAACGCGGAGGCTACACGACCCCCAAAAAGGCTCTGGGCGTGGCCCAGGGCTGACATTGTCCGGCAGTGTCAAAAAAGGAACCCTTCAAAGCCCACGTCCTAACCAGGAGGTGAGTCGACAGAGAGTACCTAGACGCAAGGACACGAGCAATCCTCAGCAGCAAGCCTCAAAGTCCCAAAGGGTAAGAACGGCAGCTAACAAGGAGAGCTTGAGGAGAAGAGGGTCTGTGAGACTTATTTATACAAACTGAACTGCTCAGAAACAGACCCAAAAGACTAGCACATAAAGAGTAAAGAACGGGAGATTTTATCTTAAACATATTGGAAATCTTTCTCATTATACGTAAGCATAAGCAAATATTTCTCTAACAAGTACCAGTAAGAAAAGGAAGACAGATTCAAATTTCACTCTGCAGCAGCAGTACTAGCCCATTAAAAGAAGCGGAATTCAAGGACTTAACTTGTTTTTTACTTTGAAGTGGCATGAGCCCAGCGAAAGAGACTGAGTTAAAAGACTTGGATTGTCAGCGCTGTTTGTGGTAAAAGAGTGGAAGTTACTGGAAAACAAAGGTAAAAGAGAAGGCAACACTTTTAATATTGAACTTATATTAAACACTAACCTATAAAGATGGCAAAGATGGCGTAGCGTGGTCTAGGAGAAGGAGGAGGTGGTTTGTGAGAAAGGAAATACGTTTTCTGGTGTAATGAAGAGACTTTCTTCATCTAAAGTATAAGTAGGATTCCTAATTCCTTCTGCATTCTGTTTCTTTTACTATCCCTCAAGATTCAGAAACATAGGGAACCATGTCATGGTTAGATTAGTTTATAAAGATTGGCTGCGTGAGCTGCTGGTCTCCTGCTGTCACGTGCCAAAGATCCATCCCCTGGTCTGTGAGGAGGAGGAGGAGGAAGAGATATTGGAAGAGAAATGGGAGGATGAAGTGATGGTTATGAAGATCAGAAGGAATCTTTAGTGAAGGTGAAAATAATTTATGTAAGACCAAGTGACCAGGGGATGGATGCCACTGATACCAATTTAGATGGGGAGTGTTGATCTTTGTTCATCAGGAACAGGGAGGCCAGAGAAAATCCCGCTCGCTGGGGAGCGGGGAGGCAGCTCCCTCATTCAAGAAGAATTCAAGGATGGGATGAGGACTTTGGGATGAGAAACTATTTGAGGATAGTTCAGACGAGAGGAGGAAGATTTTGAGGAAGCAAACATGTTTTTTAGCGCAACGAATTGACTTTCTTCATCTAAAGCGTAAGTAGAATGCCCAAATCACTGTGCTACATGAAAAGGAAGAGGTATCGAACTTTTTAAAATAAACAAAGCAAAACTGCTTAACCCACTAAAATATATATTTTTAAAAATGAACATTAAAGGGAGCCATGTCCCTTGTAAAGCCAGGTAGCTAAAGTGACGGTGTCATGTCCTCCATTGTGACACGTTCTCCGGCTGACTGACTTGGCTGACAACTTTGGGAAGAGCAACTATTTGAGGATAGTTCAAATAAAATAGGTTGTTGGTGTGAATTGTGTTTTCTGAAAAATGAAAATTTATTCATCTCGTGTATACGTAGGATCTCTTATTCTTCCTGCATTTTGCTTCATTTGCTATCCCTCAAGATTCAGATATATAAGGAACCATATCATGGTTAGATTAATTTTTAAAGATTGACCTCAGGACCCTCTTAGATCCTTTGAGGGAAATGGCTTGCCTTCTCCCTTGCGGGCATCACCACAAGAAAGGGATCTCCCAGTTCTGGAGGGTCTCTTGACAAGATGCCCTCCTCTCTGGTTTCAGCTGCTTGCTGCAATCGCCATGAGAGGTTTCTGAAAGTAGGTTTATCTGCCAGATAAAGAGTATCAAGGAAGCATCTAGAACCCATTTCCTGACTATTTCCCCTCTTCTTCCCTAGATTCTGCAGTCTGA
Organism: Podarcis muralis; assembly: GCF_964188315.1. Classification (NCBI taxonomy): domain Eukaryota; kingdom Metazoa; phylum Chordata; class Lepidosauria; order Squamata; family Lacertidae; genus Podarcis; species Podarcis muralis. The sequence continues at coordinate 450,846 of NC_135659.1, forward strand.
GAAGGCTGGGTGAGCTGCTGGTCTCCTGCTGTCGTGCCACAAAAATCCATCCCCTGGTCTGTGAGGAGGAGGACACAGTGAGTGTAATGAAGGATGGAAAGGAAAGAAGGGTAAAGGTGAGAACGATCTACGTAAGGCCAAGGGACCAGAGGATGGATACCACAGATGCTACTACCAATGGTGAGTGTTGATCTTTGTTCAGGAGGAACAGGGAGGCCAGAGAGAATCTGGATCACTGAGGGTGGGGGGAGGCAGCTCCCTCATTCAAGAAGAGTTCAGGGATGGGATGAGGAAGGGAGGAAGGGAGAATAACGCAAGCCACCTGGAGATCCTTGCAGGAAAGATGGGTCATCAATGTAATAATTAATGAAAAAATTAAGAATCTTTTCTCTTCATTTCTCTTCAGGCAGTGATAGCAGTGAGGCCAGCAGCTCCAGTACAGCTCTACCCCGCTCCAAGACCCAGTTCTCCCTTCGCCCAAAATCCAAGTATCTAAATAAATTAATAATAGGGGTGCGGGTGGCGCTGTGGGTTAAACCACAGAGCCTAGGACTTGCCTATCAGAAGGTCGGCGGTTCGAATCCCCACGACGGAGTGAACTCCCGTTGCTCGGTCCCTGCTCCTGCCAACCTAGCAGTTCGAAAGCACGTCAAAGGGCAAGTAGATAAATAGGTAATGCTCCGGCGGGAAGGTAAAGGGCGTTTCCGTGCGCTGCTCTGGTTCAGAAGCAGCTTAGTCATGCTGGCCACATGACCCGGAAGCTGTTCATGACCGGTCCGCCATTAAAGCGCTGCAACCCCAGAGTCGGCCACGACTGGACCTAATGGTCAGGGGTCCCTTTACCTTTATATATTTCAAAAACACTGAGTCTCCAGTGTGGTCTCTCGTCACAAGGAAACAGACTTTATAAAGAGGCAACCTTTCAAACTTCTTATAAATGGAAACTGGGGAAAGCCCCCTCCAAAAGAATAGACTGTGCCCAGTGACTAGCTGATACACATGCCTGTTCAGTTGACGCTCTAGATGCCAACTCAGTTGTTCTCCAAGGCTGTTGAAAGAGAGAATGGCCAGTGTGGCAGGCTGTGCGAGCTGCTGGCCTCCTGCTGTCGTGCCCCTAAAATCCACCCCCTGGTCTCCGAGGAGGAGGAGGAAGAGATATTGGAAGAGAAATGGAATGAGGAAGTAAATATAATTAAAGAAAGGGAGAATAGCGTAAGCCACCTGGAGATCCTTGAAGGAAAGATGGGTTGTCAACAGAATAATCAATGGAAAGATTAAAAATATTTTCTCTTCTTCTCTCTTCCGGGCAGCGACAGCAGTGAGGCCAGCAACTCCAGCACAGATCTCCCTCCCCACCAAGACCCAGTCCCCCCCTTCCCCACAAACCCAAATAGAAAAAAAAAAATCATCATCATCCTTATTATTCTAATCAAGTTCCTTTACAAACATGCTATTCTGTGATCATCCTTTTATCCTAGGCGGTGCTTTTTCCTACGTTTGTGAGCATGAGTGGAAATCCTGAGTCTCGCTGCAGGAGTCGACAGTTTGGCTCCTTCCCTTGTTGTTGCTCCTAGATGGAACTGCGCATGTGCGAAGACAAGACAGAGCCTTCCAAACTGGATCAAGAAACGTGTCACCCGTTGTCTGAAAACCACTGTCCTAATCACATGCCAGATTGTCTTTTTTGAATGAAATAAAATGCTTTCAAATAGTTTTTTAATGTTGGCATTTGTCTGTCTTGAGAATCAATGGAGTGTGCCTACGGGGGTGAGGTCAAAAGTCAAGCAACAGTGTCAGCAGTCCCAAAGTGACCTCTCCAGGGAGCAAGACTGGGCAGTGTGTCTGGAGGTCCTGGGCTTCCCAGATGACAAGAGTTAGGCACCAGTTGGGCTGCAGGAGATGTCAGAAGGGGTTGTAAACGGCGCCATCCAACCGCCTGAGGGACTCCACTCCATATTTGTGTAGGCTTTACTCCTTAGCCTTTTCAGCTCCCAAAGATATCCCACAAGGCAAATTAGGATCAGAGTTTTCCTTCTCTTCGATGGGCTATCTTTATAGGTGGATGAGCCCCATCTGCCCCTCACTTCCCTCCACAGCATTGCAGAAACCACCTTCTTGACCACTGGGCCCACGCTTGGTCTTGTCCGCTCAATCTGCTGGAGCCTGTCTTGGCACACAGGGGAAGTTCCTGAGCATTTGAGACTCCTTGGCTGCCCTCACCTGGTTTAGGTGGCCAGTCAAACTGTTCCCAGGATGTGGCCTCTTTCACATGCTGACCGTTTCTAGGAGCAAGAGAACAAACTTTTTATTAAAGAATGGAAATGGTTGAATGAATAGTTACAAACTGTAAACAGATAAGAACATTGGCAGGATTATTGGAATAACCTGCAGTTTAATAAGATTATCTATTTAAAGCAGATGCATAAATGAAGAAATTGAGGTAATTTGGATATGCATAAGATATGAAGAATCAATTTAAGGAACTGCAGAAAGAGGGGGAAGGAAGTCAAGTTTTGAAATGTTAAAATGACTGCAAAATTATTGAAATGTATAAACTTGAAAATCATATTTTTTTTTAAAAAAAATATTTCGCCAAAAATCAGACGTCATCCGTCTCACTCCCAACTGGAGCCAAAGGACACAGGCCTGGCCAGGACAGCTTTCCAGTTATAGCTTTTGCGGTGATGACGTATGTAAGCCTCAACTGTCCTGCATCTACTCCAGCTGAGGAATAACACACCTCCTCCCGAAGCTAGCGAGCCCCACCTGGGCTGTGGGTCCTTGCCTTCCGTCCCTCCCAACTGACAGTTGTTAGTTCTGGAATCCTGAGCTTGAGGGGGGGTACATCCCATTTCGCCCCGTGGGACACTCACCACCCCTTAGCCACCTGCCTTTGGCGCTGCAGCAGTGATGGCTTTGGTCCCTGAAAGAGCATGAAAGATCTCTCCCAAATCTCAATACATACTTTGCTCTCCTGGACATCTTGCAAGACTTCAATGAGATCTCACAAGATCTTGCAGAAAATCTCCAATCTGTTTAGCTGCAAGCACACTCCTTTAAAAAATTTTTCTTATTTTGTACAAATTTCTCAATCTAACAGATTTGCACATAGGATTCTGTATCCCATGAAACGGCACATCTGTTTTGTTCTATTGTTACATTATTTGTGGCCTTCTAACACTTTGGGAGAAGCCTTCTCTCCCTTTTCCCTTAAAAAATCAGGATCTATGCTTTACACTCAGCAGGAAGGCCCATTTAAAAGGAAACATGTAGTTGTTTTGCTGCTGCTTTTTTGTGTTCTCAGGTGTCCAAGTTAGCCTCCTGGCCCTGCTCCTCCACTATACCACAGCAACATCCCCCACTAGGAATCCCTACTTGGGCTTTCATTGGCCATCAGCAATATCCGGTGGAGCCAGGTGGAGAGAAATGCCCCATCTTGCCCATCTTTGGGGTTTCAAGAGGTATAGCCTCTGTGCATGTACAGAATTCATGATTCAGCAAATGTATAAGACCACTGAAAGAGTTATTTCCTCTGATTAAATTACCAAAGGAAGAAAGCAGGATTGGCTTTTCTCCCCAGGGACACAAGGAAGGGGAAGCTGTATGTTTAAGAAATCAAATTCCCCAAGGGCTGAAACTCTGTTCAGCCAGTTAAAAAACCCAAATTCTCTCCGTACAGTGCTTCACATCTGGCGGGCAGGGCTTGTGTGCTTTGCTCATGATCCCTTGGATGTCCTGAGGCTGATAGAGCAGCAGCCGTAAGTCTTGGGGCTCTGGGAGTGAGACATTGTCCTCAGAAGGCAAAGAGTAACTGAGGTTCCCTTTTCTCTCCCTTGGAGGCCCTGAACCAGGAGTTGGCCAGTTCAGGGCCTCCATGGGAGAGAAAAGGGGGGCCAGCACTTGTGCTCAAATGAGCTTTCATACGCGGTCATCCTGCCCCACACTCACATTCCAAAATATCTGCATGCTCACCTATCCAAGAGGTGGTTGGTCTTGGGCTGGGGGGTCCCAGAAGGCAGAATAAGTTGAGAAGCAAAGCCCAAGAAGTTGGAGGCATCCTCTTCGCATCCACCCAAACCCAATCTAAACAGCTTTGCTCCAGAACCAGCCCCTCCCTTCAGTTCTGTTCAGTTCAGAATGTCAGTTAAGAGGGACCACCTGTATTTTCTTGATTCTTGCCTGAGGTCATAATGGGCATGCACACTGGTATCTGTTTACCTGTAAGCACACACCTTTAGTTTATCTTTTTAAAAATAAAAATAAAATACTAGTTTCTCAGTCTACCAGCTTTGCACAAAACAGCAGCCGTTTTGTGATCCATGGCAGTGAAAACCCCACGTTTTATGGCGCCCCCCCAAAAAAAAATGAGGCTTCAGTGCCCTAACCCACAGGGTCACGATTTCTCCAAAGGTCCAATGTCATCTGATTCACTCCAAAGCAGCACCAAACACCCAGAGAATGCCCCCTGCAACATTGGGGGGGGGGCTTTGAAAACACTACATTTCCCATTGTTAGAGTGGCATACGAAGGATGAACAAGTTAAATCAGTGATGATAGATTGGGCAAGCCATGTAGGACATAACATAATGTTTGAGGATTGGGAAAGATTGTGGAAGAAAGGCGTCAAGTTCACTGCATGTACTGTACTAAAGGAAAACATAATGAAAATGATGTATAGATGGTATCTGACCCCTGTTAAATTAGCAAAGATTTATCATAACTGTGATAACCATTGATGGAAATGTAAAGAAAACGAAGGTACTTTCTATCATATGTGGTGGACCTGCCCCAAGGTGAAAGACTTCTGGGAAAAGATTTATAATGAATTGAAAAAAATGTTGAAATATACATTTATAAAGAAACCAGAGGCCTTTCTTCTTGGAATAACAGGTTTGGAATTGCCCCCAAAAGATGTTAAATTATACACTGGGCAACAATTTTTTACCTTTTGAATGTTGTCTAGATTTCTACAATTGATTTAGGATCTTTTTGCACTGCTGAATCAGGAAATGGCACCCGTTTCTCTCCATCAGGTCAGGTTGTTGTGCTTTGTTGATTTGTAAAAAATCAGATCTTGTGACAAAATCGATTACATTTTGTGGCATTATCAGCTGATTTTTGTCAACACATATCATCCTAAATATGTTTTTAAGAGAAAATAATGTTTTTCCAACAACATATATTGATTACCTGATAGAAACATCGATTACTGTAAACTGAATGGTGGGCATTGATAAAGGTAAGTACACATAAATTGCATGTTGCTTCACCATTTTTCAAACTTCAGGGCTTGAACTTCCGTTTCTTGGAACTCCTGGAATGCTCAGCGGCAGGGAGGTCTCTCTTCAGAGTCCAACAGTAGTCAGCCATCATGACTGCGTCCCAGCGACCCTGATACCTGGTCTCCATCTCTTTCATGTCCTGATGGAATCTTTCCCCCTGCTCGTCACTCATTGAACCCAGGTTCTCAGGAAACCGGTCCATATGTGAAAATAGGTAGTGCATCTTGACGCTCATGTTGCAGCCCAGGTTTCTGAAAGCAGTCAGCATGTTGTTGACAAGTTCTGCATAGTTTCTGACCTTAATGTTGCTTAGAAAGTTCTTCACTACCAGAACAAATGCCTTCCACGCTTCCAGTTCTATTTCCTTCATTGAGTTTCCGAACTCTGGATCTCTGATGAGCTGACGGATCTGAGGACCGTCAAAGATGCCAGCTTTCAACTTCTCCATGGTCAATCCTGGCACAAGTGAAGCAGTCACCATCCTTGTCCAGAGCCTTTGGTGAACTGCTTGATTAAGCCGAGCTTGATGTGCAGCGGTGGGAAGAGTATTCTGTCTCTGTCCACCAGAGGGTCGTTGATGACGTTCCTTTCTTTGCAAGGCACCAATTCCTCCTGCACAGGCCAGTCCTTCTTCGTGTAATGCTGAGCACGGTCCCTACTATCCCACATGCACAGAAAACATGGGTACTTGTTGAAGCCAGACTGTTGTCCCAACAAAAAGTTCACCATCTTCAGGTCAACACAAATAAACCACTTATGCTGACCATAACCAATTTTCTCCAGCACATACTTCACTGCTTCATAGTTCTCCTTCAGTGTAGTCGAGTGAGCCAGGGGTATAGAGGCAAACTGGTTGCCGTTGTGTAGCAGAACACATTTCAGTGATCGCTTGCTGCTGTCAATGAACAGTCTCCAATCTTTGGGTTCGTACTGTGGCACTCCAAGCTTGAGCAGAAGCTGCGCAATATCTGCACAGTACACCAAGTCCTTCTCTTCTGAGAAAAAACGGAGGTACTCTTGATGCCTGTTGCGGAAGAAGCTGATGTCAGAGAGGAGTTTTTCCCCCTTCAATCTGGATGCCAACAGTTTGGCAGAGTCCTTTGACAAGCTGAGGTCGCGAACTAGATCATTCAACTCCTTTTGGGAAAATGGATGTGGAGCATCATCTTCAAGAACCACTTCTTCTTCGTGTCCTTCAGCACTGGAGGCATCTTTGTCACTAATGTCAGGAAGTTCTCCGAAGACAGGCACTGGAATTTCATCACAATGGGGCAGGACTCTTGAGGAGGAGGAGAAAGGGGAGGGAACTGGAAGGGGAATATATGCTCTGCGCAAATGGCTGTGAACTCATGCTTGTTTTGTGAATCTATAACACTTGTTCCTTCTGCCACCCCGGATGGCAGAATAAAGCTTTTCTCTGAAACTATTCCTTGAGTGTCTGTTGACTCCCATTTCCCCGTCCCGGGCGCAAAGCTCTTCTCACCCGAGGCTAAAAAGTCTACAAGCAGAGTCTGTAACCTGAAGTGTATGTTAACCCGAGGTACCACTGTATCATTGAATTTGTCCATGGCAAGTCTGCGTTTATCTGCAGGTTGTTCATATGTGGTGAGTTTGTAGAAGTCTTCAATCCAATCATAGAAGGGAGACGCATTTTTATTTTTCCAGCTCACCAGTATCAGTCTTTTTACTGTGGTAAGGGCACAGAGAGTCCACTTGTATTGCCCCTTTGTCAGGTTCCATGTGCTGGGTGTATAATTCGAACGGATATTTGTCTCGGTAAAGGTACATTTGGCCTCAGCGATGGGAGTCCAGCAAGGAATCATTTAGCCAGTGCAATGGAGGAGGAAGAGGTTGAAAATGCGAGACTTACTGGCACCTGTAGCAGCAGCAGCAGCAGCAGCTGGAGCATGGCCTGCAGTGCCACCTGGTGGCCCACCTCGGAACTTCCATGCCCATCCCAGATTTAAAGCTTTAGGCATGTGTTTTACACACACACACACACACACACACAAATAATAATTCACAAGCAGGAAATATCCCAAACAGCTCTTCCCCTGAAATATACTCGGAGTCGAGAGTGGATTTCATGCTCTATATTCAGCTCATAGTAGCGAGGAATGAAAGTTCCCCCACAATCGTGAAAAAGGCCCAAAAAACGTTAAAGGACTACTTTGAGATAAATTTGAACACTACAGTAGAAAAAAGAACGATCTGGGACGCTAGCAAAGCGGTCATGAGAGGGTTTCTCATACAACAAAATTCAATCAAGAAAAAGCTCTGGAATGGAAAGAAGGAGAAAATATTGGAGAAGATACATCAGGGAGAGAAAAAATTGAGAACCAACCCAAAGTCAAAGGAGGTGCTGAGAGAAATCAAATTCCATCAAGCACAATATTCTAAATTAATAAATCAAGAAATTGAATGGAAAATTAAACAGATGAAGCAAAGATCGTTTGAATCAGCAAATAAATGTGGAAAGCTGCTAGCTTGGCAGCTGAAAAAAAGGCAAAAGTTAAATACAGTTACAAATCTAGAGATTGAAGGAAGAATGGTTCAGAAACCAGAAGAAATCAGGAAGTGCTTCCACAGATATTTTAAAGAACTGTATGCACAGGGGCCCCAGAAACAATTTGAGATAGATCAATTCTTAAAGACAAATGGATTACCAAAAATTACTCAAGACAAAAGAGTAATCTTGAATTCTAAAATAACTTCACAGGAAATTGAAGGTGCCATTCAAAGTATGCAACTAGGCAAATCTCCAGGCCCGGATGGGCTTACCTCCAAATACTATAAGACTCTGAAGGACTATTTGATACAACCTTTGATGGAGGTATGCAACCAGATCATGGATGGGAAGAGGGCACCAGAAACGTGGAAAGAAGCCTTCATCACATTGATACCTAAGTCAGAATCTGAAAAGACCCAGCTAAAGAACTACCGTCCCATCTCACTCCTGAATGTGGATTACAAAATATTTGCAGACATTTTGGCAAGTAGACTTAAAAAGGTCCTAAATGAAGTAATTCACAAGGATCAAGCAGGCTTTCTCCCTGGTAGACATTTATATGAAAACACCAGAAACATCATTGACATTTTAGAACTCTTGCAAACCAACAGGAATACAAGGGCGGTGTTAATCTTTATCGATGTGGAGAAAGCATTTGACAATATATCTTGGATGTTTATGAAGAAAAACTTGGAAGGGATGGGAGTGGGACGGGGGTTCGAAAATGGAATAGAAGCAATTTATTCAGAGCAAAAAGCCAAATTGATAGTGAACAATGTGGTGACGGAGGAATTTAAAATTGAAAAAGGGACACGACAAGGGTGCCCTCTATCCCCTCTTTTATTTATATCAGTCCTGGAGGTGCTATTGAACATGATTAGGGAGGACCGGTTGGTACAAGGGATAGAGGTCGGAGTGAAACAATATAAATTGAAAGCTTTTGCAGATGACTTAGTTTTGACATTACAGGAGCCAGAACCCAGTACAAAAAGAGTTCTAGAACTTATAGCAGAGTTTGGTCGGGTGGCGGGATTTAAGTTGAACAAACAAAAGACTAAAGTTCTGACCAAAAATTTGACATCTACAGAAACAGAGGGGTTCCAGAGAGAAACAGAATTAAATGTGGTTAATAAAGTGAAATACCTAGGGATTTACTTGTCTTCCAAAAACTTGAATTTATTTAGAGATAACTATGAAAAATGTTGGTTGGAAATTAAAAAGGATCTAGAAATTTGGTCAAGACTGAAACTTTCCTTGTTAGGTAGAATTGCAGCTATAAAGATGAATGTATTGCCGAAAATGTTATTTTTGTTCCAAACCCTACAGATCGTGGACAGAGTGGAATGTTTTGGGAAATGGCAGAAGGAAATATCTAGGTTTGTCTGGCAGGGCAAAAAGCCTCGAATAAAGTTTAAAATACTAACTGACTCGAAAGAAAGAGGAGGGTTTGCCCTGCCGGACTTGAGGTTATATTATGAAGCTGCAGCCTTCTGCTGGCTGAAGGATTGGCTCTTGTTAGAAAACACTGATGTCCTAGATCTGGAAGGTTTTGATAATGCTTTTGGTTGGCATGCATATTTATGGTATGACAAGGTTAAAGTTCACAAATTGTTCAAAAACCATATTGTCAGAAAAGCAATTTTTGCAGTCTGGATGAAATATAAAGACTTATTAGAGAGTAAAACCCCGAGGTGGCTATCACCGATGGAGGCCAAGGCTCGAAAAAGGCCCAATATGGAGGCCCATTGGCCGAAATATTGGGAAATAATTGAAAAAATTGGAGACAATTGGAAGCTGCAGAGCCAGGACAAACTAAAAAATAAGGTGCGAGACTGGTTACATTATGCTCAAATTCAAGAGGTTTTTAAAATGGATAAAAAAGTTGGTTTCCAAGTGGAAAAATCGAATTTGGAGACAGAACTGCTAGAACCAAAAACTAAGATATTATCGAGAATGTATAACTTGCTGCTTAAATGGAATACACAGGATGAGACAGTTAAATCTGCCATGATAAAATGGGCACAGGATGTTGGACATAACATTATGTTTGAAGACTGGGAAAGGTTATGGAACACCGGAATAAAATTCACGGCATGTAGTGCCCTGAAAGAAAATATTATGAAAATGATATACCGGTGGTACATGACCCCAGTCAAGCTAGCTAAGATATATCACCTGTCTGATAATAAATGTTGGAAATGTAAGGAGGCAGAAGGGACATTCTTTCATCTCTGGTGGACCTGCCCAAAAGTGAAGGCTTTCTGGGAAATGATTTATAATGAATTGAAAAAGGTATTTAGGTATACCTTCCCTAAGAAACCAGAGGCCTTCCTGCTGGGCATGGTGGACCAGAAAGTGTCAAAGAAAGACAGAACGTTGTTTATGTATGCCAGCACAGCAGCAAGAATACTCATCGCAAAGAACTGGAAGACACAAGATCTACCCACGTTGGAGGAATGGCAGACGCAGTTGATGGACTACATGGAGTTAGCTGAAATGACCGGCAGAATCCGAGATTTGGATGAGGAATCGGTTGAGGCGGACTGGAAAAAATTTAAAGACTACTTGCAAAAATATTATAAGTTGTATGAACCCTAAGATAGTGCATGTTATTGGAAATGTTATGCTTTAGCAAATATGATTAAGCAAATGGCAAAATAAGTGATAAAAGAGAAAAGAGGACAAAGTGAACCAAACATATTACGTTTATTTTAAAGGTATCAAATTTGAGATACAATATATTGAATACGGATACATAATAATTGAAAGTTGTAACAAGGTTTGAAATAAGGTAACAAATTGCTGACATTGATATTACAAAGAATGCAGATTTGGAAGGTGTGGGGAAGTACAATGGTTTTTTTTCTTTTTCTTTTGTTAAAAAAATAATCAAAAAATTGTTTCTTGTATTTGATTTATTCTGTATTGTTTGGAATGCACAAAATTATGAAAAGAAACGCAATAAAAAATATTTTAAAAAAAAATTAAAGTTCCCCCACAATATCTGCTTTATATACATTATTTACACAATGGGCTGCACGTGATTGGCTAATTCTGGGATTCTCCTGTAGGCCAATCAGGTTGTGGATTCACTTCCACCTGGAGCTGGATTGAGTGGCTCCTGCGGACCAATCAGACTGCTGCATGTTGGATCCTATTGTTCTAGGACCAATCAGACTGTAGCATTTTGGATCCTATTCAACTCAGTACATAACATCCCCACAAACCACCCCCAAATCCCCCAGCATAGGAATAGTGTGAGTGGAGGCTGGGTGCACCACATTGGAGACCCCAGGCGGAGTAGTAGGGGAATCTCATCCTTTACTTCCACACAAGGGTGACAGGCCAAATCATCTGTCAGGATAGATATGGTGGCCACGATTTCGCTGAAAACCCGAGTTCTTAGGATTCACAACAAAGCAACGGCAAACACCTGCTAAAGACCCCCTGAAATGTTTGGCGGTGAAAACCCCACATTTCATGGCACCCCCAAAAATGAGCCTTTGGCGCCCTAACTCATGGGATCCCAATTTCTCCAAAAGTCAGACGTTGTCAGATTCACTCCAAAGTGGCGCCAAACACCCAGAGAATGCCCCCTGCAAGGTTTGGGGGTGAAAACACTACGTTTCACATCGCCCCACAAAATGAGCCCTCGACGCCGTAACCCACATGGTTGTCAGGGGCTGGACTGAGGAGGAATGGTGGGAGCCCCCCCCCCACTCTCGAGGACCTGCTCCACAACTCCAATTTATAAAGATTATAATCCAAGTTAACGAGATCTTCTTGCAATTAGAGGTCAAGAGATATGTAAAAGTCAGTGCTTTATATGATTCAGCCACATGGTGGAGCAATACACAAAGATTAAAGAAGCCATGATAGCCAGCTCTGAAAAGCTGGGATGGTTTGTGTCTTCAAAGGCATGGCAGTGTGGCTTGAAGTTAATGACTTGTAACACCTCACAGTCATCATCATAATATAATAATAATAATTTATTATTTATACCCAGCCACTCTGGGCGGCCTCCAACAAAATATTAAAATAAAAAAGTCTGTCAAACATTCAAAGCTTCCCAGAACAGGGCTGCCTTCAGATGTCTTCTAAATGTCAGGTAGCTGTTTATCTCTCTGACATCTGGTGGGAGGGGGTTCCACAGGGCAGGCACCACTACCCTGTAACTTGGCTTCTCGTAGGGAGGGAACCGCCAAAAGGCCCTCAGCGCTGGACCTCAGTGTCCAGGCAAAATGATGGGGGTGGAAGCGCTCCTTCAGGTATACTGGGCCTCTGAGGCCGTTTAGGGCTTTAAAGGTCAGCACCAACACTTTGAATTGTGCCCGGAAACATACTGAGAGCCAATGTAGGTCTTGGGGGCCACTCCCAGTCACCAGTCTAGCTGCCGCATTCTGGATTAGTTGTAGTTTCCGGGTCACCTTCAAAGGTAGCCCCACGTAGAGCGCATTGCAGTAGTCCAAGCGGGAGATAACCAGAGCATGCACCACTCTGGCGAGGCAATCCGCAGGCAGATAGGGTCTCAGCCTGCGTACTAGATGAAGCTGGTCAACAGCTGCCCTGGACACAGAATTGACCTGCGCCTCCATGGACACCATGAACTGAAAGGTCCCGGGGGCGTTACCCTGAGCCTCAGCCACAAGGAATGTGCAGCAGCAGAAAATGGTAACGCTGTTCTAGATTGCATCTATGGAAGTCCAGGGTCCTGATGAAACAAAGTCCAAGTCCTACTCTCTCCTACCTTGGTCAGGCCACACCTGGAGTCCTGTGTCCAGTTCTGGGCACCATCATTTAAGAAGGATGTTGACAAGCTGGAATGTGTGCAGAGGAGGGCAACCAAGACAACCAAGGGTCTGGAAACTAAGATTGAAGAGAAACACTTGAAGGAGCTGGGGAGGTTTGGCCTAGAAAAGAGGAAACTGAGAGGAGATCTGACAGCCATCTTCCAATATCTTAAGGGCTGTCACATGGAAGAGGGAACAAGCTTGTTTTCTCCTGCTCTAGATGGTAGGACTCGAACCCATGGATTCAAGTTATAAGAAAGGAGATTCCAACTAAACATTCATAAAAACTCTCTGACAGTAGGGATGGTTGGCATTGGAACAGATTCCCATGAGAGGTGGTGGACTCTCCTTCCTTGGAGGTTACTAAGCAGAGGTTGGGTGGCCGTCTGCCATGGATGCTTTTGCTGAGATTGCTGCATCACAGGGGGTTGGACTAGATGACCCTTGGGGTCCCTTCCAGCTATAAGTTTTTAATAACCAACAATCAAATGTAGTGCTTGGGGTACAGCTTAGATCAATTCCCCCGATGTTCAGTGTCCAGGGGTTCAGTGCCTGGCACCCAGAAATTCATGGCAAAGGGGAGTCTGGCACCAAGTAACTCATAACATTTCACTTCCTTGCAAGCTAAGGAAAGCTGTTGATTGGCAGAAGACACTGGGCAGAAACAGAAAGAAACAGGGGGATTAGGGGGTCTAAGGGTGAAGTCCTGCTCCTGTCCATCCTAATACTGGACAGATGATTACAGGATGTTGAGAAGGGTCATTTTTTACTATTAACTGAGAAACAGCAGCCATAGTCTAGGCCAGGAGTGTTTTTCCTTGGTGACACCGCCATGTTGAAAAGTGTGTGTTTGCAAGGTGTTTCCTGTCCTGTCCAGAAATGCACCGTGCTGGATGAAGCCAGCTCTAGATCCTTCCTAAATAAATAAAATAAAAACCCACTGGAAGATCTATTTGAAAAATTAATGTTAAGGGGAACAATTCACATTGTTAAGCAAGGTAGCTAAAGCAACAGGGTCAGGGCCTCCATTGTGACACATCCCCCTGCTGAGTGACTTGGCTGAGGACTTTGGGAAGAGCAACTACTTGAGGATAGTTCAGGAGAAAGGAGGTGGTTTGTGAGAAGTAATGATGTTTTCCGGCAAAATAAAGATTTCTTCTTCTTGAGTGTAAGTAGGATGTCTAATTCTTTCTGCATTCTGCTTCTTTTGCTCTCCCTCAAGATTTAGAAACATAGGGCAGTAAGGCAGATCTGGAAAAAGCCTAGGTAAAGGTACAGGGACCCCTGACCGTTAGGTCCAGTCGCGGACGACTCTAGGGTTGCGCGCTCATCTCGCTCTATAGGCTGAGGGAGCCAGCGTACAGCTTCCGGGTCATGTGGCCAGGATGACGAAGCCGCTTCTGGCAAAAGCAGAGCAGTGCACGGAAAGGCTGTTTACCTTCCCGACAGAACGGCACCTACCGTATTTTTCGCTCTATAGGACGCACCGGACCATAAGACGCACCGGATCATAGGAGGGGGAGAACGGGGGGGGGGGATTCTCTCCCTCTCTGCTCAGTGTCCCTTCAGCGAAGCGGCAGGAGAAACGGAGCCCCTTCGATCTCTCCTCCCGCTTCACTGAAGGGGCGCTGCGCAGAGAGGGAAAACTGTGCAGCGCCTCTCCAGTGAAGCGTAGCCTGGAGAGCAAGAGGGATCGGTGTGCACCGACCCCTCTCGCTCTCCAGGTTTCAGGCGGCTATCCGCAAGCCTTCTGAGTGCAGCGGGAACTCCTGCTGCGCTTGGAAGGCTTGCGGATAGCTGCCTGAAGCCCCCAGAGCGCAGCCTTTGAAGCCTACGCAGAGCAGCGGGGTGAAGGCACCCCGCTGCCCTGTGGAGGCTTTGTGCAGCCATCCCCAAGCTAGAACAGTGAAACGGAGCACCGCGCAGTGAGCTCCTTCTCACTGTTCTGGCTTCGGGGACGGCCTTTGAAGACTCCGCAGGGCGGCAGGGTGCCTTCATCCGGCTGCCCTGCGGAGGCTTTGCGCAGCTAACCCCAAGCTAGAACAGCGAGATGGAGCGCTGCGCAGCGCTCCTTCTGCCTGCTCTGGCTTTGGGCTTAGCTGCGCAGCCTGCATTCACTCCATAGGGCGCACACAAATTTTCCCTTAATTTTTGTTTTTTTAATAATATATTTTTTATTAGCAAACCAATCAAATCACATTAGTTCCAAATTACAAAACCGAATTTTAAATTTTTGTTGGGGGTACCCATGCTTCGAGCTCAGAAAGGGATCCAATCATCTCTTATTTCTGCTGCTTTGATCATTTCCCCTTAATTTTTGGAGGGGGAAAAGTGCGTCCTATAGAGTGAAAAATACGGTATTTATCTACTTCCACTTTCGAACTGCTAGGTGACTTCAGATGGCTATCCGCAAGCCTTCGAAGTACAGCGGGAACTCCTGCTGCGCTCCAAAAGCTTGCGGATAGCTGCCTGAAGCCAACGGGTGCAGCCTTTGAAGCCTCTGCAGAGCAGCGGGGTGAAGGCACCCCGCTGTCCTGCGGAGGCTTTGCGCAGCCATCCCCAAGCTAGAACAGTGAGACGGAGCACTGCGCAGCGCTCCGCCTCACTGTTCTGGCTTCGGGGACGGCCTTTGAAGCCTTCGCAGGGCAGCAGGGGGCCTTCACCCTGCTGCCCTGCGGAGGCTTTGCGCAGCTAACCCCAAGCTAGAACAGCGAGACGGAGCGCTGCGCAGCGCTCCTTCTGCCTGCTCTGGCTTTGGGCTTAGCTGCGCAGCCTGCATTCACTCCATAGGGCGCACACAAATTTTCCCTTAATTTTTGTTTTTTTTATAATATATTTTTTATTAGCAAACCAATCAAATCACATTAGTTCCAAATTACAAAACTGAATTTTAAATTTTTGTTGGGGGTACCCATGCTTTGAGCTCTTAAAGGGATCCAATCATCTCTTATTTCTGCTGCTTTGATCATTTCCCCTTAATTTTTGGAGGGGGGAAATTGCGTCCTATAGAGCGAAAAATACGGTATTTATCTACTTCCACTTTGTGCTTTCGAACTGCTAGGTTGGCAGGAGCTGGGACCGAGCAGCGGGAGCTCACCCCGTCGCGGGGATTCGAGCTGCCGACCTTCTGATCAGCAAGCCCTAGGCTCTGTGGCCACCTGTGTCCCTACGGAAAAAGCCTATCACAGACCAAATCCCCCTCCCAAACCTGGTATGTAAGGGCTTCCGGTTTTTCCGCCCTCCGTTGTGGATGTGCTTCACGGGTTCTCCGCGCCTAGCAGCTGTTAGAGGGAACTTTGGGGGGCAACGCGGAGGCTACACGACCCCCAAAAAGGCTCTGGCCGTGGCCCAGGGTTGACATTGTCCGGCAGCGTCAAAAAGGGAACCCTTCGAAGCCCACGTCCTAACCAGGAGGTGAGTCGACAGAGAGTACCTAGACGCAAGGATACGAGCAATCCTCAGCAACAAGCCTCAAAGTCCCAAAGGGTAAGAACGGCAGCTAACAAGGAGAGCTTGAGGAGAAGAGGGTCTGTGAGACTTATTTATACAAACTGAACTGCTCAGAAACAGACCCGAAAGACTAGCACATAAAGAGTAAAGAACGGGAGATTTTATCTTAAACATATTGGAAATCTTTCTCATTATACGTAAGCATAAGCAAAGATTTCTCTAACAAGTACCAGTAAGAAAAGGAAGACAGATTCAAATTTCACTCTGCAGCAGCAGTACTAGCCCATTAAAAGAAGCGGAATTCAAGGACTTAACTTGTTTTTTACTTTGAAGTGGCATGAGCCCAGCAAAAGAGACTGAGTTAAAAGACTTGGATTGTCAGCGCTGTTTGCGGTAAAAGAGTGGAAGTTACTGGAAAACAAAGGTAAAAGAGAAGGCAACACTTTTAATATTGAACTTATATTAAACACTAACCTATAAAGATGGCAAAGATGGCATAGCGTGGTCTAGGAGAAACGGCTGGACTAATTGGAGAATCGGGAAGAGAAGAAAAGTGGCGAAAGGAGGGGCAGAACTGCACAAAAGAGGAAAGGGACTATAAAATTAAAGATGAGCATCTTTAGTTTGAGGAGGTAGTTTGTGAGAAAGGAAATACGTTTTCTGGTGTAATGAAGAGACTTTCTTCATATAAAGTATAAGTAGGATTCCTAATTCCTTCTGCATTCTGTTTCTTTTACTATCCCTCAAGATTCAGAAACATAGGGAACCAAGTCATGGTTAGATTAGTTTATAAAGATTGGCTGCGTGAGCTGCTGGTCTCCTGCTGTCACGTGCCAAAGATCCATCCCCTGGTCTGTGAGGAGGAGGAAGAAGAGATATTGGAAGAGAAATGGGAGGATGAAGTGATGGTTATGAAGATCAGAAGGAATCTTTAGTGAAGGTGAAAACAATTTATGTAAGAACAAGCGACCAGGGGATGGATGCCACCGATATATAGATGGGGAGTGTTGATCTTTGTTCTTGAGGAACAGGGAGGCCAGAGAGAATCTGGATCACTGGGATGGGGGGAGGCAGCTCCCTGATTCAAGAAGAGTTCAGGGATGGGATGAGGAAGGGAGGAAGGGAGAATAACGCAAGCCACCTGGAGATCCTTGCAGGAAAGATGGGCCATCAATGTAGTAATCAATGAAAAAATTAAGAATTCTTTCTCTTCATTTCTCTTCATTTCTCTTCATTTCTCTTCATTTCTCTTCAGGCAGCGATAGCAGTGAGGCCAGCAGCTCCAGTACAGCTCTACCCCACTCCAAGACCCAGTTCTCCCTTCGCCCAAAACCCAAGTATCTAAATAAATAAATAATAGGGATGCAGGTGGCGCTGTGGGTTAAACCACAGAGCCTAGGACTTGCCTATCAGAAGGCTGGCAGTTCGAATCCCCATGACGGAGTGAACTCCCGTTGCTCGGTCCCTGCTGCTGCCAACCTAGCAGTTCGAAAGCACATCAAAGGGCAAGTAGATAAATAGGTAATGCTCCGGCAGGAAGGTAAAGAGCGTTTCCGTGCGCTGCTCTGGTTCAGAAGCAGCTTAGTCATGCTGGCCACATGACCCGGAAGCTGTTCATGACCGGTCCGCCAATAAAGCAAGATGAGCGCTGCAACCCCAGAGTCGGCCACGACTGGACCTAATGGTCAGGAGTCCCTTTACCTTGATATATTTCAAAAACACTGAGTCTCCAGTGTGGTCTCTCGTCACAAGGAAACAGACTTTATAAAGAGGCAACCTTTCAAACTTCTTATAAATGGAAACTGGGGAAAGCCCCCTCCAAAAGAATAGACTGTGCCCAGTGACTAGCTGATCCACATGCCTGTTCAGTTGACGCTCTAGATGCCTACTCAGTTGTTCTCCAAGGCTGTTGAAAGAGAGAATGGCCAGTGTGGCAGGCTGTGTGAGCTGCTGGCCTCCTGCTGTTGTGCCCCTAAAATCCACCCCCTGGTCTCCGAGGAGGAGGAGGAAGAGATATTGAAAGAGAAACGGAATGAGGAAGTAAGTATAATTAAAGAAAGGGAGAATAGCGTAAGCCACCTGGAGATCCTTGAAGGAAAGATGGGTTGTCAACATAATAATAAATGGAAAGATTAAAAATATTTTCTCTTCTTCTCTCTTCCGGGCAGCGACAGCAGTGAGGCCAGCAACTCCAGCACAGATCTCCCTCCCCACCAAGACCCAGTCCCCCCCTTCCCCACAAACCCAAATAGAAAAATAAAATAAAAATCATCATCATCATCATTATTCTAATCAAGTTCCTTTACAAACATGCTATTCTGTGATCATCCTTTTATCCTAGGTGGTGCTTTTTCCTACGTTTGTGAGCATGAGTAGAAATCCTGAGTCTCGCTGCAGGAGTCGACAGTTTGGCTCCTTCCCTTGTTGTTGCTCCTAGATGGAACTGCGCATGTGTGAAGACAAGACAGAGACTTCCAAACTGGATCAATAAACGTGTCACCCGTTGTCTGAAAACCACTGTCCTAATCACATGCCATATTGTCTTTTGTGAATGAAATAAAATTCTTTCAAATAGTTTTTTAATGTTGGCATTTGTCTGTCTTGAGAAGCAATGGAGTGCGCCTCCAGGGGTGAGGTCAAAAGTCAAGCAACGGTGTCAGCAGTCCCAAAGTGACCTCTCCAGGGAGCAAGACTGGGCAGTGTGTCTGGAGGTCCTGGGCTTCCCAGATGACAAGACTCCCTCTCTTGGCCTTGCAGATGGGTCTCCAAGGAAAGCAGAGTTAGGCACCAGTTGGGCTGCAGGAGTTGTCAGAAGGGGTTGTAAACGGCGCCATCCAACCGCCTGAGGGACTCCACTCCAGATTTGTGTAGGCTTTACTCCTTAGCGTTTTCAGCTCCCAAAGATATCCCACAAGGCAAATTAGGATCAGAGTTTTCCTTCTCCTTGATGGGCTATCTTTATAGGTGGATGAGCCCCATCTGCTCCTCACTTCCCTCCACAGCATTGCAGAAACCACCTTCTTGACCACTGGGCCCACGATTGGTCTTGTCCGCTCAATCTGCTGGAGCCTGTCTTTGCACACAGGGGAAGTTCCTGAGCATTTGAGACTCTTTGGCTGCCCTCACCTGGTTTAGGTGGTCAGTCAAACCGTTCCCAGGATGTGGCCTCTGTCGCATGCTGACCGTTTCTAGGAGCAAGAGAACAAACTTTTTATTAAAGAATGGAAATGGTTGAATGAATAGTTACAAAGTGTAAACAGATAAGAACATTGGCAGGATTATTGGAATAACCTGCAGTTGAATAAGATTATCTATGTAAAGCAGATGCATAAATGAAGAAATTGAGGTAATTTGGATATGCATAAGATATGAAGAATCAATTTAAAGAACTGCAGAAAGAGGGGGAAGGAAGTCAAGTTTTGAAATGTTAAAATGACTGCAAAATTATTGAAATGTATAAACTTGAAAATCATAATTTTTTAAAAAACAAATATTTCGCCAAAAATCAGACGTCATCCGTCTCACTCCCAACTGGAGCCAAAGGACACAGGCCTGGCCAGGACAGCTTTCCAGTTATAGCTTTTGCGGTGATGAGGCATGTGAGCCTCAACTGTCCTGCATCTACTCCAGCTGAGGAATCACACACCTCCTCCCCAAGCTAGCGAGCCCCACCTGGGCTGTGGGTCCTTGCCTTCCGTCCCTCCCAACTGACAGTTGTTAGTTCTGGAATCCTGAGCTTGAGGGGGGGGGTACATCCCATTTCGCCCCGTGGGACACTCACCACCCCTTAGCCACCTGCCTTTGGCGCTGCAGCAGTGATGGCTTTGGTCCCTGAAAGAGCATGCAAGATCTCTCCCAAATCTCAATACATATTTTGCTCTCCTAGACATCTTGCAAGACTTCAATGAGATCTCACAAGATCTTGCAGAAAATCTCCAATCTGTTTACCTGCAAGCACACACCTTTATTTTTTTTTTTCTTATTTAGTACAAATTTCTCAATCTAACAGATTTGCACATAGGATTCTGTATCACATGAAACGGCACATTTGTTTTGTTCTATTGTTACATTATTTGTGGCCTTCTAACACTTTGGGAGAAGCCTTCTCTCCCTTTTCCCTTAAAAAATGAGGATCTATGCTTTACACTCAGCAGGAAGGCCCATTTAAAAGGAAACACGTAGTTGTTTTGCTGCTGCTTTTTTGTGTTCTCCGGTGTCCAAGTTAGCCTCCTGGCCCTGCTCCTCCACTATACCACAGCAACATCCCCCACTAGGAATCCCTACTTGGCCTTTCATTGGCCATCAGCAATATCCGGTGGAGCCAGGTGGAGAGAAATGCCCCATCTTGCCCATCTTTGGGGTTTCATAGCCTCTGTGCATGTACAGAATTCATGATTCAGCAAATCTATTAGACCATTAAAAGAGTTATTTCCTCTGATTAAATTACCAAAGGAAGAAAGCAGGATTGGCTTTTCTCCCCAGGGACACAAGGAAGGGGAAGGTGTATGTTTAAGAAATCAAATTCCCCAAGGGCTGAAACTCTTTTCAGCCAGTTAAAAAACCCAAATTCTCTCCGTACAGTGCTTCACATCTGGCGGGCAGGGCTTGTGTGCTTTACTCATGATCCCTTGGATGTCCTGAGGCTGTTAGAGCAGCAGCCGTAAGTCTTGGGGCTCTGGGAGTGAGACATTGTCCTCCGAAGGCAAAGAGTAACTGAGGTTCCCTTTTCTCTCCCTTCAGGGCCTCCATGGGAGAGAAAAGGGGGGCCAGCACTTGTGCTCAAATGAGCTTTCATACGCGGTCATCCTGCCCCACACTCACATTCCAAAATATCTGCATGCTCACCTATCCAAGAGGTGGTTGGTCTTGGGCTGGGGGGTCCCAGAAGGCAGAATAAGTTGAGAAGCAAAGCCCAAGAAGTTGGAGGCATCCTCTTCGCATCCACCCAAACCCAATCTAAACAGCTTGGCTCCAGAACCAGCCCCTCCCTTCAGTTCTGTTCAGTTCAGAATGTCAGTTAAGAGGGACCACCTGTATTTTCTTGATTCTTGCCTGAGGTCATAATGGGCATGCACACTGGTATCTGTTTACCTGTAAGCACACACCTTTAGTTTATCTTTTTAAAAATAAAAATAAAATACTAGTTTCTCAGTCTACCAGCTTTGCACAAAACAGCAGCCGTTTTGTGATCCATGGCAGTGAAAACCCCACGTTTTATGGCGCCCCCCCCCAAAAATGAGGCTTCAGTGCCCTAACCCACAGGGTCACGATTTCTCCAAAGGTCCAATGTCATCTGATTCACTCCAAAGCAGCACCAAACACCCAGAGAATGCCCCCTGCAACATTGGGGGGGGGGCTTTGAAAACACTACATTTCCCATTGTTAGAGTGGCATACGAAGGATGAACAAGTTAAATCAGTGATGATAGATTGGGCAAGACATGTAGGACATAACATAATGTTTGAGGATTGGGAAAGATTGTGGAAGAAAGGCGTCAAGTTCACTGCATGTACTGTACTAAAGGAAAACATAATGAAAATGATGTATAGATGGTATCTGACCCCTGTTAAATTAGCAAAGATTTATCATAACTGTGATAACCATTGATGGAAATGTAAAGAAAACGAAGGTACTTTCTATCATATGTGGTGGACCTGCCCCAAGGTGAAAGACTTCTGGGAAAAGATTTATAATGAATTGAAAAAAATGTTGAAATATACATTTATAAAGAAACCAGAGGCCTTTCTTCTTGGAATAACAGGTTTGGAATTGCCCCCAAAAGATGTTAAATTATACACTGGGCAACAATTTTTTACCTTTTGAATGTTGTCTAGATTTCTACAATTGATTTAGGATCTTTTTGCACTGCTGAATCAGGAAATGGCACCCGTTTCTCTCCATCAGGTCAGGTTGTTGTGCTTTGTTGATTTGTAAAAAATCAGATCTTGTGACAAAATCGATTACATTTTGTGGCATTATCAGCTGATTTTTGTCAACACATATCATCCTAAATATGTTTTTAAGAGAAAATAATGTTTTTCCAACAACATATATTGATTACCTGATAGAAACATCGATTACTGTAAACTGAATGGTGGGCATTGATAAAGGTAAGTACACATAAATTGCATGTTGCTTCACCATTTTTCAAACTTCAGGGCTTGAACTTCCGTTTCTTGGAACTCCTGGAATGCTCAGCGGCAGGGAGGTCTCTCTTCAGAGTCCAACAGTAGTCAGCCATCATGACTGCGTCCCAGCGACCCTGATACCTGGTCTCCATCTCTTTCATGTCCTGATGGAATCTTTCCCCCTGCTCGTCACTCATTGAACCCAGGTTCTCAGGAAACCGGTCCATATGTGAAAATAGGTAGTGCATCTTGACGCTCATGTTGCAGCCCAGGTTTCTGAAAGCAGTCAGCATGTTGTTGACAAGTTCTGCATAGTTTCTGACCTTAATGTTGCTTAGAAAGTTCTTCACTACCAGAACAAATGCCTTCCACGCTTCCAGTTCTATTTCGTTCATTGAGTTTCCGAACTCTGGATCTCTGATGAGCTGACGGATCTGAGGACCGTCAAAGATGCCAGCTTTCAACTTCTCCATGGTCAATCCTGGCACAAGTGAAGCAGTCACCATCCTTGTCCAGAGCCTTTGGTGAACTGCTTGATTAAGCCGAGCTTGATGTGCAGCGGTGGGAAGAGTATTCTGTCTCTGTCCACCAGAGGGTCGTTGATGACGTTCCTTTCTTTGCAAGGCACCAATTCCTACTGCACAGGCCAGTCCTTCTTCGTGTAATGCTGAGCACGGTCCCTACTATCCCACATGCACAGAAAATATGGGTACTTGTTGAAGCCAGACTGTTGTCCCAACAAAAAGTTCACCATCTTCAGGTCAACACAAATAAACCACTTATGCTGACCATAACCAATTTTCTCCAGCACATACTTCACTGCTTCATAGTTCTCCTTCAGTGTAGTCGAGTGAGCCAGGGGTATAGAGGCAAACTGGTTGCCGTTGTGTAGCAGAACACATTTCAGTGATCGCTTGCTGCTGTCAATGAACAGTCTCCAATCTTTGGGTTCGTACTGTGGCACTCCAAGCTTGAGCAGAAGCTGCGCAATATCTGCACAGTACACCAAGTCCTTCTCTTCTGAGAAAAAACGGAGGTACTCTTGATGCCTGTTGCGGAAGAAGCTGATGTCAGAGAGGAGTTTTCCCCCCTTCAATCTGGATGCCAACAGTTCGGCAGAGTCCTTTGACAAGCTGAGGTCGCGAACTAGATCATTCAACTCCTTTTGGGAAAATGGATGTGGAGCATCATCTTCAAGAACCACTTCTTCTTCGTGTCCTTCAGCACTGGAGGCATCTTCGTCACTAATGTCAGGAAGTTCTCCGAAGACAGGCACTGGAATTTCATCACAATGGGGCAGGACTCTTGAGGAGGAGGAGAAAGGGGAGGGAACTGGAAGGGGAATATATGCTCTGCGCAAATGGCTGTGAACTCATGCTTGTTTTGTGAATCTATCACACTTGCTCCTTCTGCCACCCCGGATGGCAGAATAAAGCTTTTCTCTGAAACTATTCCTTGAGTGTCTGTTGACTCCCATTTCCCCGTCCCGGGCGCAAAGCTCTTCTCACCCGAGGCTAAAAAGGCTACAAGCAGAGTCTGTAACCTGAAGTGCATGTTAACCCGAGGTACCACTGTATCATTGAATTTGTCCATGGCAAGTCTGCGTTTATCTGCAGGTTGTTCAGATGTGGTGAGTTTGTAGAAGTCTTCAATCCAATCATAGAAGGGAGACGCATTTTTATTTTTCCAGCTCACCAGTATCAGTCTTTTTACTGTGGTAAGGGCACAGAGAGTCCGCTTGTATTGCCCCTTTGTCAGGTTCCATGTGCTGGGTGTATAATTCGAACGGATATTTTGCTCGGTAAAGGTACATTTGGCCTCAGCGATGGGAGTCCAGGAAGGAATCATTTAGCCAGTGCAATGGAGGAGGAAGAGGTTGAAAATGCGAGACTTACTGGCACCTGTAGCAGCAGCAGCTGGAGCATGGCCTGCAGTGCCACCTGGTGGCCCACCTCGGAACTTCTATGCCCATCCCTGATTTAAAGCTTTAGGCACGTGTTTTACACACACACACACACACACACACACACACACAAACACACAAATAATAATTCACAAGCAGGAAATATCCCAAACAGCTCTTCCCCTGAAATATACTCGGAGTCGAAAGTGGATTTCATGCTCTATATTCAGCTCATAGTAGCGAGGAATGAAAGTTCCCCCACAATATCTGCTTTATATACATTATTTACACAATGGGCTGCACGTGATTGGCTAATTCTGGGATTCTCCTGTAGCCCAATCAGGTTGTGGATTCACTTCCACCTGGAGCTGGAATGAGTGGCTCCTGTGGTCCAATCAGACTGCTGCATGTTGCATCCTATTGTTCTAGGACCAATCAGATTGTAGCATTTTGGATCCTATTCTACTCAGTACATAACATCCCCACAAACCACCCCAAATCCCCCAGCATAGGAATAGTGTGAGTGGAGGCTGGGTGCACCACATTGGAGACCCCAGGCAGAGTAGTAGGGGAATCTCATCCTTTACTTCCACACAAGGGTGACAGGCCAAATCATCTGTCAGGATAGATATGGTGGCCACGATTTCGCTGAAAACCCGATGTCTTAGGATTCACAACAAAGCAACGGCAAACACCTGCTAAAGACCCCCTGAAATGTTTGGCAGTGAAAACCCCACATTTCATGGCACCCCCAAAAATGAGCCTTTGGCGCCCTAACTCATGGGATCCCAATTTCTCCAAAATTCAGACGTTGTCCAATTCACTCCAAAGTGGCGCCAAACACCCAGACAATGCCCCCTGCAAGGTTTGGGGGTGAAAACACTACGTTTCACATCGCCCCACAAAATGAGCCCTCGACGCCGTAACCCATATGGTTGTCAGGGGCTGGACTGAAGAGGAATGGTGGGAGCCCCCCCCCCCAAAGGACCTGCTCCCCAACTCCAATTTATAAAGATTATAATCCAAGTTAACGAGATCTTCTTGCAATTAGAGGTCAAGAGATATGTAAAAGTCAGTGCTTTATATGATTCAGCCACATGGTGGAGCAATACACAAAGATTAAAGAAGCCATGATAGCCAGCTCTGAAAAGCTGGGATGGTTTGTGTCTTCAAAGGCATGGCAGTGTGGCTTGAAGTTAATGACTTGTAACACCTCACAGTCATCATCATAATATAATAATAATAATAATAATAATAATAATAATAATAATAATAATAATAATAATAATAATAATTTATTATATATACCCAGCCACTCTGGGCGGCTTCCAACAAAATATTAAAATAAAAAAGTCTGTCAAACATTCAAAGCTTCCCAGAACAGGGCTGCCTTCAGATGTCTTCTAAATGTCAGGTAGCTGTTGATCTCTTTGACATCTGGTGGGAGGGGGTTCCACAGGGCAGGCACCACTACCCTGTAACTTGGCTTCTCGTAGGGAGGGAACCGCCAAAAGGCCCTCAGCGCTGGACCTCAGTGTCCAGGCAGAACGATGGGGGTGGAGGCGCTCCTTCAGGTATACTGGGCCTTTGAGGCCGTTTAGGGCTTTAAAGGTCAGCACCAACACTTTGAATTGTGCCCGGAAACATACTGAGAGCCAATGTAGGTCTTGGGGGCCACTCCCAGTCACCAGTCTAGCTGCCGCATTCTGGATTAGTTGTAGTTTCCAGGTCACCTTCAAAGGTAGCCCCACGTAGAGCGCATTGCAGTAGTCCAAGCGGGAGATAACCAGAGCATGCACCACTCTGGCGAGGCAATCCGCAGGCAGATAGGGTCTCAGCCTGCGTACTAGATGAAGCTGGTCAACAGCTGCCCTGGACACAGAATTGACCTGCGCCTCCATGGACACCATGAACTGAAAGGTCCCGGGGGCGTTACCCTGAGCCTCAGCCACAAGGAATGTGCAGCAGCAGAAAATGGTAACGCTGTTCTAGATTGCATCTATGGAAGTCCAGGGTCCTGATGAAACAAAGTCCAAGTCCTACTCTCTCCTACCTTGGTCAGGCCACACCTGGAGTCCTGTGTCCAGTTCTGGGCACCATCATTTAAGAAGGATGTTGACAAGCTGGAATGTGTGCAGAGGAGGGCAACCAAGACAACCAAGGGTCTGGAAACTAAGCTTGAAGAGAAACACTGGAAGGAGCTGGGTAGGTTTGGCCTGGAAAAGATGAAACTGAGAGGAGATCTGACAGCCATCTTCCAATATCTTAAGGGCTGTCACATGGAAGAGGGAACAAGCTTGTTTTCTCCTGCTCTAGAAGGTAGGACTCGAACCCATGGATTCAAGTTATAAGAAAGGAGATTCCAACTAAACATTCATAAAAACTTTCTGACAGTAAGGGCTGTTTGGCGTTGGAACAGATTCCCATGAGAGGTGGTGGACTCTCCTTCCTTGGAGGTTACTAAGCAGAGGTTGGGTGGCCGTCTGCCATGGATGCTTTTGCTGAGATTGCTGCATCACAGGGGGTTGGACTAGATGACCCTTGGTGTCCCTTCCAGCTATAAGTTTCTATGATTCTATGAAATTGATCTGGATTAATGACAGCCATCCACCAGTGTCATATGGAAAACTGCTTCCCACCCCACCCCCTTACTGATTAATATATATAAAAAATACATTAAAGTAGACAAATAATAACTTACAAAAGGATCAATAAACGTGTCACCTTTATTATATAAACGGTTATCATAATCACATGTCAAAATTTCTTTTGTGAATGAAATAAAATGGTTTCAATCAGTTTTTAATAACCAACAATCAAATGTAGTGCTTGGGGTACAGCTTAGATCAATTCCCCCGATGTTCAGTGTCCAGGGGTTCAGTGCCTGGCACCCAGAAACTCAGGGCAAAGGGGAGTCTGGCACCAAGTAACTCATAACATTTCACTTCCTTGCAAGCTAAGGAAAGCTTTTGTTTGGCAGAAGACACTGGGCAGAAACAGAAAGAAACAGGGAGATGAGGGGGTCTAAGGGTGAAGTCCTGCTCCTGTCCATCCTAATACTGGACAGTTTATTACAGGATGTTGAGAAGGGTCATTTTTTACTATTAATTGAGAAACAGCAGCCATAGTCTAGGCCAGGAGTGTTTTTCCTTGGTGACACCGCCATGTTGAAAAGTGTGTGTTTGCAAGGTGTTTCCTGTCCTGTCCAGAAATGCACTGTGCTGGATGAAGCCAGCTCTAGATCCTTCCTAAATAAAAATAAATAAAAACCCACTGGAAGATATATTTGAAAAATTAATGTTAAGGGGAACAATTCACATTGTTAAGCAAGGTAGCTAAAGCAACAGGGTCAGGGCCTCCATTGTGACACGTCCCCCTGCTGAGTGACTTGGCTGAGGACTTTGGGAAGAGCAACTATTTGAGGATAGTTCAGGAGAAAGGAGGTGGTTTGTGAGGAGTAATGATGTTTTCCGGCAAAATAAAGATTTCTTCTTCTTGAGTGTAAGTAGGATGTCTAATTCTTTCTGCATTCTGCTTCTTTTGCTCTCCCTCAAGATTTAGAAACATAGGGCAGTAAGGCAGATCTGGAAAAAGCCTAGGTAAAGGTACAGGGACCCCTGACCGTTAGGTCCAGTCGCGGACGACTCTAGGGTTGCGCGCTCATCTCGCTCTATAGGCTGAGGGAGCCGGCGTACAGCTTCCGGGTCATGTGGCCAGGATGACGAAGCCGCTTCTGGCAAAAGCAGAGCAGTGCACGGAAAGGCTGTTTACCTTCCCGACAGAACGGCACCTACCGTATTTTTGGCTGTATAGGACGCACCGGACCATAAGACGCACCGGATCATAGGAGGGGGAGAACGGGGGGGTGAGGAATTCTCTCCCTCTCTGCTCAGTGTCCCTTCAGCGAAGCGGCAGGATAAACGGAGCCCCTTCGATTTCTCCTCCCGCTTCACTGAAGGGGCGCTTC
Source organism: Podarcis muralis (assembly GCF_964188315.1). NCBI lineage: Eukaryota > Metazoa > Chordata > Lepidosauria > Squamata > Lacertidae > Podarcis > Podarcis muralis. The sequence continues at coordinate 478,875 of NC_135659.1, forward strand.
GCAGAGAGGGAAAACTGTGCACCGACCCCTCTCGCTCTCGAGGCTTCAGGCGGCTATCCGCAAGCCTTCTGAGTGCAGCGGGAACGCCTGCTGCGCTTGGAAGGCTTGCGGATAGCTGCCTGAAGCCCCCAGAGCGCAGCCTTTGAAGCCTCCACAGAGCAGCGGGCTGAAGCCATCCCCAAGCTAGAACAGTGAGACGGAGCACCGCGCAGTGAGCTCCGACTCACTGTTCTGGCTTCGGGGACGGCCTTTGAAGCCTCCGCAGGGCGGCAGGGTGCCTTCACCCCGCTGCCCTGCGGAGGCTTTGCGCAGCTAACCCCAAGCTAGAACAGCGAGATGGGGCGCTGTGCAGCGATCCTTCTGCCTGCTCTGGCTTTGGGCTTAGCTGCGCAGCCTGCATTCACTCCATAGGGCGCACACAAATTTTCCCTTAATTTTTGTTTTTTTTATAATATATTTTTTATTAGCAAACCAATCAAATCACATTACTTCCAAATTACAAAACCGAATTTTAAATTTTGGTTGGGGGTACCCATGCTTCGAACTCAGAAAGGGATCCAATCATTTCTTATTTCTGCTGCTTTGATTATTTCCCCTTAATTTTTGGAGGGGGAAAAGTGCGCCCTATAGAGTGAAAAATACGGTATTTTTCTACTTCCACTTTTGAACTGCTAGGTGACTTCAGATGGCTATCCACAAGCCTTCGAAGTACAGCGGGAACTCCTGCTGCGCTCCGAAAGCTTGCGGATAGCTGCCTGAAGCCAACGGAGTGCAGCCTTTGAAGCCTCTGCAGAGCAGCGGGGTGAAGGCACCCCGCTGTCCTGAGGAGGCTTTGCGCAGCTAACCCCAAGCTAGAACAGCGAGACGGAGCGCTGCGCAGCGCTCCTTCTGCCTGCTCTGGCTTTGGGCTTAGCTGCGCAGCCTGCATTCACTCCATAGGGCGCACACAAATTTTCCCTTAATTTTTGTTTTTTTTTATAATATATTTTTTATTAGCAAACCAATCAAATCACATTACTTCCAAATTACAAAACCGAATTTTAAATTTTTGTTGGGGGTACCCATGCTTTGAGCTCTTAAAGGGATCCAATCATCTCTTATTTCTGCTGCTTTGATCATTTCCCCTTTATTTTTGGAGGGGGGAAATTGCGTCCTATAGAGCGAAAAATACGGTATTTATCTACTTCCACTTTGTGCTTTCGAACTGCTAGGTTGGCAGGTGCTGGGACCGAGCAGCGGGAGCTCACCCCGTCGCGGGGATTCGAACTGCCGACCTTCTGATCAGCAAGCCCTAGGCTCTGTGGCCACCCGTGTCCCTACGGAAAAAGCCTATCGCAGACCAAATCCCCCTTCCAAACCTGGTATGTAAGGGCTTCCGGTTTTTCCGCCCTCCGTTGTGGATGTGCTTCGCGGGTTCTCCGCGCCTAGCAGCTGTTAGAGGGAATTTTGGGGGGCAACGCGGAGGCTACACGACCCCCAAAAAGGCTCTGGGCGTGGCCCAGGGCTGACATTGTCCGGCAGTGTCAAAAAAGGAACCCTTCAAAGCCCACGTCCTAACCAGGAGGTGAGTCGACAGAGAGTACCTAGACGCAAGGACACGAGCAATCCTCAGCAGCAAGCCTCAAAGTCCCAAAGGGTAAGAACGGCAGCTAACAAGGAGAGCTTGAGGAGAAGAGGGTCTGTGAGACTTATTTATACAAACTGAACTGCTCAGAAACAGACCCAAAAGACTAGCACATAAAGAGTAAAGAACGGGAGATTTTATCTTAAACATATTGGAAATCTTTCTCATTATACGTAAGCATAAGCAAAGATTTCTCTAACAAGTACCAGTAAGAAAAGGAAGACAGATTCAAATTTCACTCTGCAGCAGCAGTACTAGCCCATTAAAAGAAGCGGAATTCAAGGACTTAACTTGTTTTTTACTTTGAAGTGGCATGAGCCCAGCGAAAGAGACTGAGTTAAAAGACTTGGATTGTCAGCGCTGTTTGTGGTAAAAGAGTGGAAGTTACTGGAAAACAAAGGTAAAAGAGAAGGCAACACTTTTAATATTGAACTTATATTAAACACTAACCTATAAAGATGGCAAAGATGGCGTAGCGTGGTCTAGGAGAAGGAGGAGGTGGTTTGTGAGAAAGGAAATACGTTTTCTGGTGTAATGAAGAGACTTTCTTCATCTAAAGTATAAGTAGGATTCCTAATTCCTTCTGCATTCTGTTTCTTTTACTATCCCTCAAGATTCAGAAACATAGGGAACCATGTCATGGTTAGATTAGTTTATAAAGATTGGCTGCGTGAGCTGCTGGTCTCCTGCTGTCACGTGCCAAAGATCCATCCCCTGGTCTGTGAGGAGGAGGAGGAAGAGATATTGGAAGAGAAATGGGAGGATGAAGTGATGGTTATGAAGATCAGAAGGAATCTTTAGTGAAGGTGAAAATAATTTATGTAAGACCAAGCGACCAGGGGATGGATGCCACTGATACCAATTTAGATGGTGAGTGTTGATCTTTGTTCATCAGGAGCAGGGAGGCCAGAGAAAATCCCGCTCGCTGGGGAGCGGGGAGGCAGCTCCCTGATTCAAGAAGAATTCAAGGATGGGATGAGGACTTTGGGATGAGAAACTATTTGAGGATAGTTCAGACGAGAGGAGGAAGATTTTGAGGAAGCAAACATGTTTTTTAGCGCAACGAATTGACTTTCTTCATCTAAAGCGTAAGTAGAATGCCCAAATCACTGTGCTACATGAAAAGGAAGAGGTATCGAACTTTTTAAAATAAACAAAGCAAAACTGCTTAACCCACTAAAATATATATTTTTAAAAATGAACATTAAAGGGAGCCATGTCCCTTGTAAAGCCAGGTAGCTAAAGTGACGGTGTCATGTCCTCCATTGTGACACGTTCTCCGGCTGACTGACTTGGCTGACAACTTTGGGAAGAGCAACTATTTGAGGATAGTTCAAATAAAATAGGTTGTTGGTGTGAATTGTGTTTTCTGAAAAATGTAAATTTATTCATCTCGTGTATATGTAGGATCTCTTATTCTTCCTGAATTTTGCTTCATTTGCTATCCCTCAAGATTCAGATATATAAGGAACCATATCATGGTTAGATTAATTTTTAAAGATTGACCTCAGGACCCTCTTAGATCCTTTAAGGGAAATGGCTTGCCTTCTCCCTTGCGGGCATCACCACAAGAAAGGGATCTCCCAGTTCTGGAGGGTCTCTTGACAAGATGCCCTCCTCTCTGGTTTCAGCTGCTTGCTGCAATCGCCATGAGAGGTTTCTGAAAGTAGGTTTATCTGCCAGATAAAGAGTATCAAGGAAGCATCTAGAACCCATTTCCTGACTATTTTCCCTCTTCTTCCCTAGATTCTGCAGTCTGAGAAGGCTGGGTGAGCTGCTGGTCTCCTGCTGTCGTGCCACAAAAATCCATCCCCTGGTCTGTGAGGAGGAGGACACAGTGAGTGTAATGAAGGATGGAAAGGAAAGAAGGGTAAAGGTGAGAACGATCTACGTAAGGCCAAGGGACCAGAGGATGGATACCACAGATGCTACTACCAATGGTGAGTGTTGATCTTTGTTCAGGAGGAACAGGGAGGCCAGAGAGAATCTGGATCACTGAGGGTGGGGGGAGGCAGCTCCCTCATTCAAGAAGAGTTCAGGGATGGGATGAGGAAGGGAGGAAGGGAGAATAACGCAAGCCACCTGGAGATCCTTGCAGGAAAGATGGGTCATCAATGTAATAATTAATGAAAAAATTAAGAATCTTTTCTCTTCATTTCTCTTCAGGCAGTGATAGCAGTGAGGCCAGCAGCTCCAGTACAGCTCTACCCCGCTCCAAGACCCAGTTCTCCCTTCGCCCAAAATCCAAGTATCTAAATAAATTAATAATAGGGGTGCGGGTGGCGCTGTGGGTTAAACCACAGAGCCTAGGACTTGCCTATCAGAAGGTCGGCGGTTCGAATCCCCACGACGGAGTGAACTCCCGTTGCTCGGTCCCTGCTCCTGCCAACCTAGCAGTTCGAAAGCACGTCAAAGGGCAAGTAGATAAATAGGTAATGCTCCGGCAGGAAGGTAAAGGGCGTTTCCGTGTGCTGCTCTGGTTCAGAAGCAGCTTAGTCATGCTGGCCACATGACCCGGAAGCTGTTCATGACCGGTCCGCCATTAAAGCGCTGCAACCCCAGAGTCGGCCACGACTGGACCTAATGGTCAGGGGTCCCTTTACCTTTATATATTTCAAAAACACTGAGTCTCCAGTGTGGTCTCTCGTCACAAGGAAACAGACTTTATAAAGAGGCAACCTTTCAAACTTCTTATAAATGGAAACTGGGGAAAGCCCCCTCCAAAAGAATAGACTGTGCCCAGTGACTAGCTGATCCACATGCCTGTTCAGTTGACGCTCTAGATGCCTACTCAGTTGTTCTCCAAGGCTGTTGAAAGAGAGAATGGCCAGTGTGGCAGGCTGTGCGAGCTGCTGGCCTCCTGCTGTCGTGCCCCTAAAATCCACCCCCTGGTCTCCGAGGAGGAGGAGGAAGAGATATTGGAAGAGAAATGGAATGAGGAAGTAAATATAATTAAAGAAAGGGAGAATAGCGTAAGCCACCTGGAGATCCTTGAAGGAAAGATGGGTTGTCAACAGAATAAGAAATGGAAAGATTAAAAATATTTTCTCTTCTTCTCTCTTCCGAGCAGCGACAGCAGTGAGGCCAGCAACTCCAGCACAGATCTCCCTCCCCACCCAGACCCAGTCCCCCCCTTCCCCACAAACCCAAATAGAAAAAAAAAAAAATCATCATCATCCTTATTATTCTAATCAAGTTCCTTTACAAACATGCTATTCTGTGATCATCCTTTTATCCTAGGCGGTGCTTTTTCCTACGTTTGTGAGCATGAGTGGAAATCCTGAGTCTCGCTGCAGGAGTCGACAGTTTGGCTCCTTCCCTTGTTGTTGCTCCTAGATGGAACTGCGCATGTGCGAAGACAAGACAGAGACTTCCAAACTGGATCAAGAAACGTGTCACCCGTTGTCTGAAAACCACTGTCCTAATCACATGCCAGATTGTCTTTTTTGAATGAAATAAAATGCTTTCAAATAGTTTTTTAATGTTGGCATTTGTCTGTCTTGAGAAGCAATGGAGTGTGCCTACGGGGGTGAGGTCAAAAGTCAAGCAACAGTGTCAGCAGTCACCAGTCACCAGTTGGGCTGCAGGAGATGTCAGAAGGGGTTGTAAACGGCGCCATCCAACCGCCTGAGGGACTCCACTCCAGATTTGTGTAGGCTTTACTCCTTAGCCTTTTCAGCTCCCAAAGATATCCCACAAGGCAAATTAGGATCAGAGTTTTCCTTCTCCTCGATGGGCTATCTTTATAGGTGGATGAGCCCCATCTGCCCCTCACTTCCCTCCACAGCATTGCAGAAACCACCTTCTTGACCACTGGGCCCACGCTTGGTCTTGTCCGCTCAATCTGCTGGAGCCTGTCTTGGCACACAGGGGAAGTTCCTGAGCATTTGAGACTCCTTGGCTGCCCTCACCTGGTTTAGGTGGCCAGTCAAACCGTTCCCAGGATGTGGCCTCTGTCACATGCTGACCGTTTCTAGGAGCAAGAGAACAAACTTTTTATTAAAGAATGGAAATGGTTGAATGAATAGTTACAAACTGTAAACAGATAAGAACATTGGCAGGATTATTGGAATAACCTGCAGTTTAATAAGATTATCTATTTAAAGCAGATGCATAAATGAAGAAATTGAGGTAATTTGGATATGCATAAGATATGAAGAATCAATTTAAGGAACTGCAGAAAGAGGGGGAAGGAAGTCAAGTTTTGAAATGTTAAAATGACTGCAAAATTATTGAAATGTATAAACTTGAAAATCATAATTTTTTTAAAAAAAAATATTTCGCCAAAAATCAGACGTCATCCGTCTCACTCCCAACTGGAGCCAAAGGACACAGGCCTCGCCAGGACAGCTTTCCAGTTATAGCTTTTGCGGTGATGACGTATGTAAGCCTCAACTGTCCTGCATCTACTCCAGCTGAGGAATCACACACCTCCTCCCGAAGCTAGCGAGCCCCACCTGGGCTGTGGGTCCTTGCCTTCCGTCCCTCCCAACTGACAGTTGTTAGTTCTGGAATCCTGAGCTTGAGGGGGGGTACATCCCATTTCGCCCCGTGGGACACTCACCACCCCTTAGCCACCTGCCTTTGGCGCTGCAGCAGTGATGGCTTTGGTCCCTGAAAGAGCATGCAAGATCTCTCCCAAATCTCAATACATATTTTGCTCTCCTGGACATCTTGCAAGACTTCAATGAGATCTCACAAGATCTTGCAGAAAATCTCCAATCTGTTTAGCTGCAAGCACACACCTTTAAATTTTTTTTCTTATTTTGTACAAATTTCTCAATCTAACAGATTTGCACATAGGATTCTGTATCCCATAAAACGGCACATCTGTTTTGTTCTATTGTTACATTATTTGTGGCCTTCTAACACTTTGGGAGAAGCCTTCTCTCCCTTTTCCCTTAAAAAATCAGGATCTATGCTTTACACTCAGCAGGAAGGCCCATTTAAAAGGAAACATGTAGTTGTTTTGCTGCTGCTTTTTTGTGTTCTCAGGTGTCCAAGTTAGCCTCCTGGCCCTGCTCCTCCACTATACCACAGCAACATCCCCCACTAGGAATCCCTACTTCGGCTTTCATTGGCCATCAGCAATATCCGGTGGAGCCAGGTGGAGAGAAATGCCCCATCTTGCCCATCTTTGGGGTTTCAAGAGGTATAGCCTCTGTGCACGTACAGAATTCATGATTCAGCAAATGTATTAGACCATTGAAAGAGTTATTTCCTCTGATTAAATTACCAAAGGAAGAAAGCAGGATTGGCTTTTCTCCCCAGGGACACAAGGAAGGGGAAGCTGTATGTTAAAGAAATCAAATTCCCCAAGGGCTGAAACTCTTTTCAGCCAGTTAAAAAACCCAAATTCTCTCCGTACACTGCTTCACATCTGGCGGGCAGGGCTTGTGTGCTTTGCTCATGATCCCTTGGGTGTCCTGAGGCTGATAGAGCAGCAGCCGTAAGTCTTGGGGCTCTGGGAGTGAGACATTGTCCTCAGAAGGCAAAGAGTAACTGAGGTTCCCTTTTCTCTCCCTTGGAGGCCCTGAACCAGGAGCTGGCCAGTTCAGGGCCTCCATGGGAGAGAAAAGGGGGGCCAGCACTTGTGCTCAAATGAGCTTTCATACGCGGTCATCCTGCCCCACACTCACATTCCAAAATATCTGCATGCTCACCTATCCAAGAGGTGGTTGGTCTTGGGCTGGGGGGTCCCAGAAGGCAGAATAAGTTGAGAAGCAAAGCCCAAGAAGTTGGAGGCATCCTCTTCGCATCCACCCAAACCCAATCTAAACAGCTTTGCTCCAGAACCAACCCCTCCCTTCAGTTCTGTTCAGTTCAGAATGTCAGTTAAGAGGGACCACCTGTATTTTCTTGATTCTTGCCTGAGGTCATAATGGGCATGCACACTGGTATCTGTTTACCTGTAAGCACACACCTTTAGTTTATCTTTTTAAAAATAAAAATAAAATACTAGTTTCTCAGTCTACCAGCTTTGTACAAAATAGCAGCCGTTTTGTGATGCATGGCAGTGAAAACCCCACGTTTTATGGCTCCCCCCCCAAAAAAAAATGAGGCTTCAGTGCCCTAACCCACAGGGTCACGATTTCTCCAAAGGTCCAATGTCATCTGATTCACTCCAAAGCAGCACCAAACACCCAGAGAATGCCCCCTGCAACATTGGGGGGGGGGCTTTGAAAACACTACATTTCCCATTGTTAGAGTGGCATACGAAGGATGAACAAGTTAAATCAGTGATGATAGATTGGGCAAGACATGTAGGACATAACATAATGTTTGAGGATTGGGAAAGATTGTGGAAGAAAGGGGTCAAGTTCACTGCATGTACTGTACTAAAGGAAAACATAATGAAAATGATGTATAGATGGTATCTGACCCCTGTTAAATTAGCAAAGATTTATCATAACTCTGATAACCATTGCTGGAAAGGTAAAGAAAACGAAGGTACTTTCTATCATATGTGGTGGACCTGCCTCAAGGTGAAAGACTTCTGGGAAAAGATTTATAATGAATTGAAAAAAATGTTGAAATATACATTTATAAAGAAACCAGAGGCCTTTCTTCTTGGAATAACAGGTTTGGAATTGCCCCCAAAAGATGTTAAATTATACACTGGGCAACAATTTTTTACCTTTTGAATGTTGTCTAGATTTCTACAATTGATTTAGGGTCTTTTTGCACTGCTGAATCAGGAAATGGCATCCGTTTCTCTCCATCAGGTCAGGTTGTTGTGCTATGTTGATTTGTAAAAAATCAGATCTTGTGACAAAATCGATTACATTTTGTGGCATTATAAGCTGATTTTTGTCAACACATATGATCCTAAATTTGAAAAAACAAAAATATTTTTCCTTCCAGTAGCACCTTAAAGACCAACTAAGTTAGTTCTTGGTATGAGCTTTCGTGTGCATGCACATTTCTTCAGATACTTCAGATATCTGTAACATCCTAAATATGTTTTTAAGAGAAAATAATGTTTTTCCAACAATATATATTGATTACCTGAAAGAAACATCGATTACTGTAAACTGAATGGTGGGTATTGATAAAGGTAAGTACACATAAATTGCATGTTGCTTCACCATTTTTCAAACTTCAGGGCTTGAACTTCCGTTTCTTGGAACTCCTGGAATGCTCAGCGGCAGGGAGGTCTCTCTTCAGAGTCCAACAGTAGTCAGCCATCATGACTGCGTCCCAGCGACCCTGATACCTGGTCTCCATCTCTTTCATGTCCTGATGGAATCTCTCCCCCTGCTCGTCACTCATTGAACCCAGGTTCTCAGGAAACCGGTCCATATGTGAAAATAGGTAGTGCATCTTGACGCTCATGTTGCAGCCCAGGTTTCTGAAAGCAGTCAGCATGTTGTTGACAAGTTCTGCATAGTTTCTGACCTTATTGTTGCTTAGAAAGTTCTTCACTACCAGAACAAATGCCTTCCACGCTTCCAGTTCCATTTCGTTCATTGAGTTTCGGAACTCTGGATCTCTGATGAGCTGACGGATCTGAGGACCGTCAAAGATGCCAGCTTTCAATTTCTCCATGGTCAATCCTGGCACAAGTGAAGCAGTCACCATCCTTGTCCAGAGCCTTTGGTGAACTGCTTGATTAAGCCGAGCTTGATGTGCAGCGGTGGGAAGAGTATTCTGTCTCTGTCCACCAGAGGGTCGTTGATGACGTTCCTTTCTTTGCAAAGCACCAATTCCTCCCGCACAGGCCAGTCCTTCTTCGTGTAATGCTGAGCACGGTCCCTACTATCCCACATGCACAGAAAACATGGGTACTTGTTGAAGCCAGACTGTTGTCCCAACAAAAAGTTCACCATCTTCAGGTCAACACAAATAAACCACTTATGCTGACCATAACCAATTTTCTCCAGCACATACTTCACTGCTTCATAGTTCTCCTTCAGTGTAGTCGAGTGAGCCAGGGGTATAGAGGCAAACTGGTTGCCGTTGTGTAGCAGAACACATTTCAGTGATCGCTTGCTGCTGTCAATGAACAGTCTCCAATCTTTGGGTTCGTACTGTGGCACTCCAAGCTTGAGCAGAAGCTGCGCAATATCTGCACAGTACACCAAGTCCTTCTCTTCTGAGAAAAAACGGAGGTACTCTTGATGCCTGTTGCGGAAGAAGCTGATGTCAGAGAGGAGTTTTTCCCCCTTAAATCTGGATGCCAACAGTTTGGCAGAGTCCTTTGACAAGCTGAGGTCGCGAACTAGATCATTCAACTCCTTTTGGGAAAATGGATGTGGAGCATCATCTTCAAGAACCACTTCTTCTTCGTGTCCTTCAGCACTGGAGGCATCTTTGTCACTAATGTCAGGAAGTTCTCCGAAGACAGGCACTGGAATTTCATCACAATGGGGCAGGACTCTTGAGGAGGAGGAGAAAGGGGAGGGAACTGGGAGGGGAATATATGCTCTGCGCAAATGGCTGTGAACTCATGCTTGTTTTGTGAATCTATAACACTTCTGCCACCCCGGATGGCAGAATAAAGCTTTTCTCTGAAACTATTCCTTGAGTGTCTGTTGACTCCCATTTCCCCGTCCCGGGCGCAAAGCTCTTCTCACCCGAGGCTAAAAAGGCTACAAGCAGAGTCTGTAACCTGAAGTGTATGTTAACCCGAGGTACCACTGTATCATTGAATTTGTCCATGGCAAGTCTGCGTTTATCTGCAGGTTGTTCAGATGTAGTGAGTTTGTAGAAGTCTTCAATCCAATCATAGAAGGGAGACGCATTTTTATTTTTCCAGCTCACCAGTATCAGTCTTTTTACTGTGGTAAGGGCACAGAGAGTCCACTTGTATTGCCCCTTTGTCAGGTTCCATGTGCTGGGTGTATAATTCGAATGGATATTTTGCTCGGTAAAGGTACATTTGGCCTCAGCGATGGGAGTCCAGCAAGGAATCATTTAGCCAGTGCAATGGAGGAGGAAGAGGTTGAAAATGCGAGACTTACTGGCACCTGTAGCAGCAGCAGCAGCAGCTGGAGCATGGCCTGCAGTGCCACCTGGTGGCCCACCTCGGAACTTCCATGCCCATCCCAGATTTAAAGCTTTAGGCATGTGTTTTACACACACATACACACACACACACACACAAATAATAATTCACAAGCAGGAAATATCCCAAACAGCTCTTCCCCTGAAATATACTCGGAGTCGAGAGTGGATTTCATGCTCTATATTCAGCTCATAGTAGCGAGGAATGAAAGTTCCCCCACAATATCTGCTTTATATACATTATTTACACAATGGGCTGCACGTGATTGGCTAATTCTGGGATTCTCCTGTAGGCCAATCAGGTTGTGGATTCACTTCCACCTGGAAATGGATTGGGTGGCTCCTGCGGACCAATCAGACTGCTGCATTGTTCTAGGACCAATCAGACTGCTGCATGTTGGATCCTATTGTTCTAGGACCAATCAGACTGTAGCATTTTGGATCCTATTCAACTCAGTACATAACATCCCCACAAACCACCCCCAAATCCCCCAGCATAGGAATAGTGTGAGTGGAGGCTGGGTGCACCACATTGGAGACCCCAGGCGGAGTAGTAGGGGAATCTCATCCTTTACTTCCACACAAGGGTGACAGGCCAAATCATCTGTCAGGATAGATATGGTGGCCACGATTTCGCTGAAAACCCGATGTCTTAGGATTCACAACAAAGCAACGGCAAACACCTGCTAAAGACCCCCTGAAATGTTTGGCGGTGAAAACCCCACATTTCATGGCACCCCCAAAAATGAGCCTTTGGCGCCCTAACTCACGGGATCCCAATTTCTCCAAAAGTCAGACGTTGTCCAATTCACTCCAAAGTGGCGCCAAACACCCAGAGAATGCCCTCTGCAAGGTTTGGGGGTGAAAACACTACGTTTCACATCGCTCCACAAAATGAGCCCTCGACGCCGTAACCCACATGGTTGTCAGGGGCTGGACTGAGGAGGAATGGTGGGAGCCCCCCCCCCCTCTCGAGGACCTGCTCCACAACTCCAATTTATAAAGATTATAATCCAAGTTAACGAGATCTTCTTGCAATTAGAGGTCAAGAGATATGTAACAGTCAGTGCTTTATATGATTCAGCCACATGGTGGAGCAATACACAAAGATTAAAGAAGCCATGATAGCCAGCTCTGAAAAGCTGGGATGGTTTGTGTCTTCAAAGACATGGCAGTGTGGCTTGAAGTTAATGACTTGTACACCTCACAGTCATCATCATAATATAATAATAATAATAATAATAATAATAATAATAATAATAATAATAATAATAATAATAATAATTTAATATTTATACCCAGCCACTCTGGGCGGCTTCCAACAAAATATTAAAATAAAGTAGTCTGTCAAACATTCAAAGCTTCCCAGAACCAGGCTGCCTCCAGATGTCTTCTAAATGTCAGGTAGCTGTTGATCTCTTTGACATCTGGTGGGAGGGGGTTCCACAGGGCTGGCACCACTACCCTGTAACTTGGCTTCTCGTAGGGAGGGAACCGCCAAAAGGCCCTCAGCGCTGGACCTCAGTGTCCAGGCAGAATGATGGGGGTGGAGGTGCTCCTTCAGGTATACTGGGCCTTTGAGGCCGTTTAGGGCTTTAAAGGTCAGCACCAACACTTTGAATTGTGCCCGGAAACATACTGAGAGCCAATGTAGGTCTTGGGGGCCACTCCCAGTCACCAGTCTAGCTGCCGCATTCTGGATTAGTTGTAGTTTCCGGGTCACCTTCAAAGGTAGCCCCACGTAGAGCGCATTGCAGTAGTCCAAGCGGGAGATAACCAGAGCATGCACCACTCTGGCGAGGCAATCCGCAGGCAGATAGGGTCTCAGCCTGCGTACTAGATGAAGCTGGTCAACAGCTGCCCTGGACACAGAATTGACCTGCGCCTCCATGGACACCATGAACTGAAAGGTCCCGGGGGCGTTACCCTGAGCCTCAGCCACAAGGAATGTGCAGCAGCAGAAAATGGTAACGCTGTTCTAGATTGCATCTATGGAAGTCCAGGGTCCTGATGAAAGGAAGTCCAAGTCCTACTCTCTCCTACCTTGGTCAGGCCACACCTGGAGTCCTGTGTCCAGTTCTGGGCACCATCATTGAAGAAGGATGTTGACAAGCTGGAATGTGTGCAGAGGAGGGCAACCAAGACATCCAAGGGTCTGGAAACTAAGATTGAAGAGAAACACTGGAAGGAGCTGGGTAGGTTTGGCCTGGAAAAGAGGAAACTGAGAGGAGATCTGACAGCCATCTTCCAATATCTTAAGGGCTGTCACATGGAAGAGGGAACAAGCTTGTTTTCTCCTGCTCTAGACGGTAGGACTCAAACCCATGGATTCAAGTTATAAGAAAGGAGATTCCAACTAAACATTCATAAAAACTTTCTGACAGTAAGGGCTGTTTGGCATTGGAACAGATTCCCATGAGAGGTGGTGGACTCTCCTTCCTTGGAGGTTTCCAAGCAGAGGTTGGGTGGCCGTCTGCCATGGATGCTTTTGCTGAGATTGCTGCATCCCAGGGGGTTGGACTAGATGACCCTTGGTGTCCCTTCCAGCTATAAGTTTCTATGATTCTATGAAATTGATCTGGATTAATGACAGCCATCCACCAGTTTCATATGCAAAACTGCTTCCCACCCCACCCCCTTACTGATTAATATATATATATAAAATATATTAAAGTAGACAAATAATAACTTACAAAAAGGATCAATAAACGTGTCACCTTTATTATATAAACGGTTATCATAATCACATGTCAAAATTTCTTTTGTGAATGAAATAAAATGGTTTCAATCAGTTTTTAATAACGAACAATCAAATGTAGTGCTTGGGGTACAGCTTAGATCAATTCCCCCGATGTTCAGTGTCCAGGGGTTCAGTGCCTGGCACCCAGAAACTCATGGCAAAGGGGAGTCTGGCACCAAGTAACTCATAACATTTCACTTCCTTGCAAGCTAAGGAAAGCTTTTGATTGGCAGAAGACACTGGGCAGAAACAGAAAGAAACAGGGGGATGAGGGGGTCTAAGGGTGAAGTCCTGCTCCTGTCCATCCTAATACTGGACAGATGATTACAGGATGTTGAGAAGGGTCATTTTTTACTATTAACTGAGAAACAGCAGCCATAGTCTAGGCCAGGAGTGTTTTTCCTTGGTGACACCGCCATGTTGAAAAGTGTGTGTTTGCAAGGTGTTTCCTGTCCTGTCCAGAAATGCACCGTGCTGGATGAAGCCAGCTCTAGATCCTTCCTAAATAAAAAAAATAAAAACCCACTGGAAGATATATTTGAAAAATTAATGTTAAGGGGAACAATTCACATTGTTAAGCAAGGTAGCTAAAGCAACAGGGTCAGGGCCTCCATTGTGACACGTCCCCCTGCTGAGTGACTTGGCTGAGGACTTTGGGAAGAACAACTATTTGAGGATAGTTCAGGAGAAAGGAGGTGGTTTGTGAGAAGTAATGATGTTTTCCGGCAAAATAAAGATTTCTTCTTCTTGAGTGTAAGTAGGATGTCTAATTCTTTCTGCGTTCTGCTTCTTTTGCTCTCCCTCAAGATTTAGAAACATAGGGCAGTAAGGCAGATCTGGAAAAAGCCTAGGTAAAGTTACAGGGACCCCTGACCATTAGGTCCAGTCGCGGACGACTCTAGGGTTGCGCGCTCATCTCGCTCTATAGGCTGAGGGAGCCAGCGTACAGCTTCCGGGTCATGTGGCCAGGATGACGAAGCCGCTTCTGGCAAAGGCAGAGCAGTGCACGGAAAGGCTGTTTACCTTCCCGACAGAACGGCACCTACCGTATTTTCCGCTCTATAGGACGCACCGGACCATAAGACGCACCGGATCATAGGAGGGGGAGAACGGGGGGGTGGGGAATTCTCTCCCTCTCTGCTCAGTGTCCCTTCAGCGAAGCGGCAGGAGAAACGGAGCCCCTTCGATTTCTCCTCCCGCTTCACTGAAGGGGCGCTGCGCAGAGGGAAAACTGTGCACCAACCCCTCTTGCTCTCCAGGCTTCAGGCGGCTATCCGCAAGCCTTCTGAGTGCAGCGGGAACTCCTGCTGCGCTTGGAAGGCTTACGGATAGCTGCCTGAAGCCCCCAGAGCGCAGCCTTTGAAGCCTTCGCAGAGCAGCGGGCTGAAGGCACCCCGGTGCCCTGCGGAGGCTTTGTGCAGCCATCCCCAAGCTAGAACAGTGAGATGGAGCACCGCGCAGTGAGCTCCGCCTCACTGTTCTGGCTTCGGGGACGGCCTTTGAAGCCTCCGCAGGGCGGCAGGGTGCCTTCACCCCGCTTCCCTGCGGAGGCTTTGCGCAGCTAACCCCAAGCTAGAACAGCGAGACGGAGCGCTGCGCAGCGATCCTTCTGCCTGCTCTGGCTTTGGGCTTAGCTGTGCAGCCTGCATTCACTCCATAGGGCGCACACAAATTTTCCCTTAATTTTTGTTTTTTTTATACTATATTTTTTATTAGCAAACCAATCAAATCACATTAGTTCCAAATTACAAAACCGAATTTTAAATTTTGGTTGGGGGTACCCATGCTTCGAGCTCAGAAAGGGATCCAATCATCTCTTATTTCTGCTGCTTTGATCATTTCCCCTTAATTTTTGGAGGGGGAAAAGTGCGTCCTATAGAGTGAAAAATACGGGATTTATCTACTTCCACTTTTGAACTGCTAGGTGACTTCAGATGGCTATCCGCAAGCCTTCGAAGTACAGCGGGAACTCCTGCTGCGCTCCGAAAGCTTGCGGATAGCTGCCTGAAGCCAACGGGTGCAGCCTTTGAAGCCTCTGCAGAGCAGAGGGGTGAAGGCACCCCGCTGTCCTGCGGAGGCTTTGCACAGCCATCTCCAAGCTAGAACAGTGAGACGGAGCGCTGCGCAGCGCTCCGCCTCACTGTTCTGGCTTTGGGGACGGCCTTTGAAGCCTCCGCAGGGCGGCAGGGTGCCTTCACCCCGCTGCCCTGCGGAGGCTTTGCGCAGCCATCCCCAAGCTAGAACAGCGAGACTGGCTTTGGGCTTAGCTGCGCAGCCTGCATTCACTCCATAGGGCGCACACAAATTTTCCCTTAATTTTTGTTTTTTTTTATAATATATTTTTTATTAGCAAACCAATCAAATCACATTAGTTCCAAATTACAAAACCGAATTTTAAATTTTTGTTGGGGGTACCCATGCTTTGAGCTCTTAAAGGGATCCAATCACCTCTTATTTCTGCTGCTTTGATCATTTCCCCTTAATTTTTGGAGGGGGGAAATTGCGTCCTATAGAGCGAAAAATACGGTATTTATCTACTTCCACTTTGTGCTTTCGAACTGCTAGGTTGGCAGGTGCTGGGACCGAGCAGGGGGAGCTCACCCCGTCGCGGGGATTCGAACTGCCGACCTTCTGATCAGCAAGCCCTAGGCTCTGTGGCCACCCGTGTCCCTACGGAAAAAGCCTATCCCAGACCAAATCCACCTTCCAAACCTGGTATGTAAGGGCTTCCGGTTTCTCCGCCCTCCGTTGTGGATGTGCTTCGCGGGTTCTCCGCACCTAGCAGCTGTTAGAGGGAACTTTGGGGGGCAACGCGGAGGCTACACGACCCCCGAAAAGGCTCTGGGCGTGGCCCAGGGCTGACATTGTCCGCCAGTGTCAAAAAAGGAACCCTTCGAAGCCCACGTCCTAACCAGGAGGTGAGTCGACAGAGAGTACCTAGACGCAAGGACACGAGCAATCCTCAGCAGCAAGCCTCAAAGTCCCAAAGGGTAAGAACGGCAGCTAACAAGGAGAGCTTGAGGAGAAGAGGGTCTGTGAGACTTATTTATACAAACTGAACTGCTCAGAAACAGACCCAAAAGACTAGCACATAAAGAGTAAAGAACGGGAGATTTTATCTTAAACATATTGGAAATCTTTCTCATTATACGTAAGCATAAGCAAAGATTTCTCTAACAAGTACCACTAACAGATGGGTAGCCGTGTTGGTCTGCCATAGTCAAAACAAAAAAAATTCCTTCCAGTAGCACCTTAAAGACCAACTAAGTTAGTTCTTGGTATGAGCTTTCGTGTGCATGCACACTTCTTCAGATACACAGTACCAGTAAGAAAAGGAAGACAGATTCAAATTTCACTCTGCAGCTGCAGTACTAGCCCATTAAAAGAAGCGGAATTCAAGGACTTAACTTGTTTTTTACTTTGAAGTGGCGTGAGCCCAGCAAAAGAGACTGAGTTAAAAGACTTGGATTGTCAGCGCTGTTTGTGGTAAAAGAGTGGAAGTTACTGGAAAACAAAGGTAAAAGAGAAGGCAACACTTTTAATATTGAACTTATATTAAACACTAACCTATAAAGATGGCAAAGATGGCATAGCGTGGTCTAGGAGAAACGGCTGGACTAATTGGAGAATCGGGAAGAGAAGAAAAGTGGCGAAAGGAGGGGTAGAACTGCACAAAAGAGGAAAGGGACTATAAAATTAAAGATGAGCATCTTTAGTTTGTTTCGTACAAAGATTACCATAATAAAGGACCAAAGTGGTAAGGACCTAACAGAAGCAGAAGACATCAAGAAGAGGTGGCAAGAATACACAGAGGAATTATACCAGATAGGGATGCGGGTGGCGCTGTGGGTAAAAGCCTCAGCGCCTAGGGCTTGCCGATCGAAAGGTCGGCGGTTCGAATCCCCGCGGCGGGGTGCACTCCAGTTGCTCGGTCCCAGCGCCTGCCAACCTAGCAGTTCGAAAGCACCCCCGGGTGCAAGTAGATAAATAGGGACCGCTTACCAGCGGGAAGGTAAACAGCGTTCCGTGTGCTGCGCTGGCTCGCCAGAGCAGCTTTGTCACGCTGGCCACGTGACCCGGAAGTGTCTCCGGACAGCGCTGGCCCCCGGCCTCTAGAGTGAGATGGGCGCACAACCCTAGAGTCTGTCAAGACTGGTCCGTACGGGCAGGGGTACCTTTACCTTTATGGATGTCTCGTACACCCCAGGTAGTGTGGTTGACCTTGAGCCAGACATCCTGGAAAGTGAAGTCAAATGGGCCTTAGAAAGCACTGCAAATAACAAGGCCAGTGGAAGTGATGGTATTCCAGCTGAACTATTTAAAATTTTAAAAGATGATGCTGTTAAGGTGCTACACTCAATATGCCAGCAAATTTGGAAAACTCAGCAGTGGCCAGAAGATTGGAGAAGATCAGTCTACATCCCAATCCCAAAGAAGGGCAGTGCCAAAGAATGCTCCAACTACCGCACAATTGCACTCATTTCACACGCTAGCAAGGTTATGCTTAAAATTCTACAAGGAAGGCTCAAGCAGTATGTGGATCGAGAACTCCCAGAAGTGCAAGCTGGATTTAGAAGAGGCAGAGGAACCAGAGACCAAATTGCAAACATGCGCTGGATTATGGAGAAAGCTAGAGAGTTCCAGAAAGACATCTACTTCTGCTTCATTGACTATGCAAAAGCCTTTGACTGTGTCGACCACAGCAAACTATGGCAAGTTCTTAAAGAAATGGGAGTGCCTGATCACCTCATCTGTCTCCTGAGAAATCTCTATGTGGGACAAGAAGCTACAGTTAGAACTGGATATGGAACAACTGATTGGTTCAAAATTGGGAAAGGAGTACGACAAGGCTGTATTTTGTCTCCCTGCTTATTTAATTTATATGCAGAATACATCATGCGAAAGGCTGGGCTGGATGAATCCCAAGCTGGAATTAAGATTGCCGGAAGAAATATCAACAACCTCAGATATGCAGATGACACAACCTTGATGGCAGAAAGTGAGGAGGAATTAAAGAACCTTTTAATGACGGTGAAAGAGGAGAGCGCAAAATATGGTCTGAAGCTCAACATCAAAAAAACGAAGATCATGGCCACTGGTCCCATCACCTCCTGGCAAATAGAAGGGGAAGAAATGGAGGCAGTGAGAGATTTTACTTTCTTGGGCTCCATGATCACTGCAGATGGTGACAGCAGCCACGAAATTAAAAGACGCCTGCTTCTTGGGAGAAGGGCAATGACAGGCCTAGACAGCATCTTGAGAAGTAGAGACGTCACCTTGCCAACAAAGGTCCGTATAGTTAAAGCCATGGTTTTCCCAGTAGTGATGTATGGAAGTGAGAGCTGGACCATAAAGAAGGCTGATCGCCGAAGAATTGATGCTTTTGAATTATGGTGCTGGAGAAGACTCTTGAGAGTCCCATGGACTGCAAGAAGATCAAACGCATCCATTCTTAAGGAAATCAGCCCTGAGTGCTCACTGGAAGGACAGATCGTGAAGCTGAGGCTCCAGTACTTTGGCCACCTCATGAGAAGAGAAGACTCCCTGGAGAAGACACTGATGTTGGGAAAGATGGAGGGCACAAGGAGAAGGGGGCGACAGAGGACGAGATGGTTGGATAGTGTTTTCAAGGTTACCAGCATGAGTTTGACCAAACTGCGGGAGGTAGTGGAGGACAGAGGTGCCTGGCATGCTCTGGTCCATGGGGTCACGAAGAGTCGGACACGACTAAACGACTAAACAACAACATCTTTAGTTTGAGGAGGTAGTTTGTGAGAAAGGAAATACGTTTTCTGGTGTAATGAAGAGACTTTCTTCATATAAAGTATAAGTAGGATTCCTAATTCCTTCTGCATTCTGTTTCTTTTACTATCCCTCAAGATTCAGAAACATAGGGAACCAAGTCATGGTTAGATTAGTTTATAAAGATTGGCTGCGTGAGCTGCTGGTCTCCTGCTGTCACGTGCCAAAGATCCATCCCCTGGTCTGTGAGGAGGAGGAGGAAGAGATATTGGAAGAGAAATGGGAGGATGAAGTGATGGTTATGAAGATCAGAAGGAATCTTTAGTGAAGGTGAAAACAATTTATGTAAGACCAAGCGACCAGGGGATGGATGCCACCGATATATAGATGGGGAGTGTTGATCTTTGTTCTTGAGGAACAGGGAGGCCAGAGAGAATCTGGATCACTGGGATGGGGGGAGGGAGCTCCCTGATTCAAGAAGAGTTCAGGGATGGGATGAGGAAGGGAGGAAAGGAGAATAACGCAAGCCACCTGGAGATCCTTGCAGGAAAGATGGGCCATCAATGTAGTAATCAATGAAAAAATTAAGAATTCTTTCTCTTCATTTCTCTTCATTTCTCTTCCAGGCAGCGATAGCAGTGAGGCCAGCAGCTCCAGTACAGCTCTACCCCACTCCAAGACCCAGTTCTCCCTTCGCCCAAAACCCAAGTATCTAAATAAATTAATAATAGGGATGTGGGTGGCGCTGTGGGTTAAACCACAGAGCCCAGGACTTGCCTATCAGAAGGCTGGCGGTTCGAATCCCCACAACGGAGTGAACTCCCGTTGCTCGGTCCCTGCTCCTGCCAACCTAGCAGTTCAAAAGCACGTCAATGTGCAAGTAGATCAATAGGTACTGCTACGGCGGGAAGGTAAAGGGCGTTTCCGTGCGCTGCTCTGGTTCAGAAGCAGCTTAGTCATGCTGGCCACATGACCCGGAATCTGTACATGACCGGTCCACCAATAAAGCGAGATGAGCGCTGCAACCCCAGAGTCGGCCACGACTGGACCTAATGGTCAGGGGTCCCTTTACCTTTATATATTTCAAAAACACTATGAGTCTCCAGTGTGGTCTCTCGTCACAAGGAGACCACACTTTATAAAGAGGCAACCTTTCAAACTTCTTATAAATGGAAACTGGGGAAAGCCCCCTCCAAAAGAATAGACTGTGCCCAGTGACTAGCTGATCCACATGCCTGTTCAGTTGACGCTCTAGATCAGTGTTTCCCAACCGGTGTTCCGCGGCACACTAGTGTGCCGCGAGATGTTGCCTGGTTTGCCGCGAGCGAGTCCAGAAAAGGTTGGGAAACACTGGTTTCTCTTTCAAAAAGGAAACGTGGGTTAAAGCGGCGACGCCGCCTCCCACTCACTTTCCTGCTCTGGCTTCCCTAACAGTTTTCCGAGTTGCGTCACTGGATCCAGCCCCCTTTTCCACATGTGACACGGGGCTGGAGGGAGGGAAAGAGGGCTTTACGTCGCGCACAAAGGCAGCCTCCTAGAAGCGCTCTGGGCCGGCGCCGTTTCGCCGAAGGCGCCGGAGGACCCCCACCCTCAGCTCCTTCAGAAAGGAAGCCCCGCCCCTCGGCTCCCTACGCCGCCAGGCAGCTCAGCTGACTGACGAGGACGTTCTGCGGCGGCGGCCGCCGCACAACCACCGCAGTTGCTGGCAGCGTCCGCAGCGCAATAAGTAACAGCGCCTGGTGCTGCCAACTCTTTCTCTCTCTCTCCCGCCCCGCCCCCAAGCTCTCGCGCGCCCCGCGTCAACATCGCCGCGCGCAGCTTCCCGAGCTCAAGGCCAGCCGCTGCACGCACACGCCGGCTCCTCATCGGCTCCGGTTGTTGCCTTTCTCCGCCGAGGTCGGTGGACCCCGAGCCTAGGCTTCCTTCCCGCACCCCGCTTTCCGAAGACCGCACACCAGTTGGGCCAGTACATATTCCCCTCCCATGACTGGAGCGGAATAGCCCTTTCTCTTCTTCCCCAACCCTTGTCGTTGGAGGAGTCCCTCAGTCCCTCGCTTTGCTGCCTCCTCCCCCCCCACCCCCAAAGCTTGGAGGTTCCCCGGCAAGGGGGAGGGAAAAAAATTGAAAGTTACACTTTCGTGCGTACCTCCCGGCATGACGCTGCGCGCTGACGTCACGGGGCTGTAATGGTGGTGTGCCTCGAGATTTTTTTCATCAAACAAGTGTGCCTTTGCCCAAAAAAGGTTGGGAAACACTGCTCTAGATGCCTACTCAGTTGTTCTCCAAGGCTGTTGAAAGAGAGAATGGCCAGTGTGGCAGGCTGTGCGAGCTGCTGGCCTCCTGCTGTCGTGCCCCTAAAATCCACCCCCTGGTCTGCGAGGAGGAGGAGGAAGAGATATTGGAAGAGAAATGGAATGAGGAAGTAAATGTAATTAAAGAAAGGGAGAATAGCGTAAGCCACCTGGAGATCCTTGAAGGAAAGATGGGTTGTCAACAGAATAAGAAATGGAAAGATTAAAAATATTTTCTCTTCTTCTCTCTTCCGGGCAGCGACAGCAGTGAGACCAGCAACTCCAGCACAGATCTCCCTCCCCACCAAGACCCAGTCCCCCCCTTCCCCACAAACCCAAATAGAAAAATAAAATAAAAATCATCATCATCATCATTATTCTAATCAAGTTCCTTTACAAACATGCTATTCTGTGATCATCCTTTTATCCTAGGCGGTGCTTTTTCCTACGTTTGTGAGCATGAGTGGAAATCCTGAGTCTCGCTGCAGGAGTTGACAGTTTGGCTCCTTCCCTTGTTGTTGCTCCTAGATGGAACTGCGCATGTGCAAAGACAAGACAGAGACTTCCAAACTGGATCAATAAACGTGTCACCCGTTGTCTGAAAACCACTGTCCTAATCACATGCCAGATTGTATTTTGTGAATGAAATAAAATTCTTTCAAATAGTTTTTTAATGTTGGCATTTGTCTGTCTTGAGAAGCAATGGAGTGCGCCTCCGGGGGTGAGGTCAAAAGTCAAGCAACGGTGTCAGCAGTCCCAAAGTGACCTCTCCAGGGAGCAAGACTGGGCAGTGTGTCTGGAGGTCCTGGGCTTCCCAGATGACAAGACTCCCTCTCTTGGCCTTGCAGATGGGTCTCCAAGGAAAGCAGAGTTAGGCACCAGTTGGGCTGCAGGAGTTGTCAGAAGGGGTTGTAAACGGCGCCATCCAACCGCCTGAGGGACTCCACTCCAGATTTGTGTAGGCTTTACTCCTTAGCCTTTTCAGCTCCCAAAGATATCCCACAAGGCAAATTAGGATCAGAGTTTTCCTTCTCCTCGATGGGCTATCTTTATAGGTGGATGAGCCCCATCTGCCCCTCACTTCCCTCCACAGCATTGCAGAAACCACCTTCTTGACCACTGGGCCCACGCTTGGTCTTGTCCGCTCAATCTGCTGGAGCCTGTCTTGGCACACAGGGGAAGTTCCTGAGCATTTGAGACTCCTTGGCTGCCCTCACCTGGTTTAGGTGGCCAGTCAAACCGTTCCCAGGATGTGGCCTCTGTCACATGCTGACCGTTTCTAGGAGCAAGAGAACAAACTTTTTATTAAAGAATGGAAATGGTTGAATGAATAGTTACAAACTGTAAACAGATAAGAACATTGGCAGGATTATTGTAATAACCTGCAGTTTAATAAGATTATCTATTTAAAGCAGATGCATAAATGAAGAAATTGAGGTAATTTGGATATGCATAAGATATGAAGAATCAATTTAAAGAACTGCAGAAAGAGGGGGAAGGAAGTCAAGTTTTGAAATGTTAAAATGACTGCAAAATTATTGAACTGTATAAACTTGAAAATCATAATTTTTTTTAAAAAAAAATATTTCGCCAAAAATCAGACGTCATCCGTCTCACTCCCAACTGGAGCCAAAGGACACAGGCCTGGCCAGGACAGCTTTCCAGTTATAGCTTTTGCGGTGATGAGGCATGTGAGCCTCAACTGTCCTGCATCTACTCCAGCTGAGGAATCACACACCTCCTCCCCAAGCTAGCAAGCCCCACCTGGGCTGTGGGTCCTTGCCTTCCGTCCCTCCCAACTGACAGTTGTTAGTTCTGGAATCCTGAGCTTGAGGGGGGGTACATCCCATTTCGCCCCGTGGGACACTCACCACCCCTTAGCCACCTGCCTTTGGCGCTGCAGCAGTGATGGCTTTGGTCCCTGAAAGAGCATGCAAGATCTCTCCCAAATCTCAATACATATTTTGCTCTCCTAGACATCTTGCAAGACTTCAATGAGATCTCACAAGATCTTGCAGGAAATCTCCAATCTGTTTACCTGCAAGCACACACCTTCATTTATTTTTTCTTATTTAGTACAAATTTCTCAATCTAACAGATTTGCACATAGGATTCTGTATCACATGAAACGGCACCTTTGTTTTGCTCTATTGTTACATTATTTGTGGCCTTCTAACACTTTGGGAGAAGCCTTCTCTCCCTTTTCCCTTAAAAAATGAGGATCTATGCTTTACACTCAGCAGGGAGGCCCATTTAAAAGGAAACATGTAGTTGTTTTGCTGCTGCTTTTTTGTGTTCTCAGGTGTCCAAGTTAGCCTCCTGGCCCTGCTCCTCCACTATACCACAGCAACATCCCCCACTAGGAATCCCTACTTGGCCTTTCATTGGCCATCAGCAATATCCGGTGGAGCCAGGTGGAGAGAAATGCCCCATCTTGCCCATCTTTGGGGTTTCAAGAGGTATAGCCTCTGTGCATGTACAGAATTCATGATTCAGCAAATCTATTAGACCATTGAAAGAGTTATTTCCTCTGATTAAATTACCAAAGGAAGAAAGCAGGATTGGCTTTTCTCCCCAGGGACACAAGGAAGGGGAAGGTGTATGTTTAAGAAATCAAATTCCCCAAGGGCTGAAACTCTGTTCAGCCAGTTAAAAAACCCAAATTCTCTCCGTACAGTGCTTCACACCTGGCGGGCAGGGCTTGTGTGCTTTGCTCATGATCCCTTGGATGTCCTGAGGCTGATAGAGCAGCAGCCGTAAGTCTTGGGGCTCTGGGAGTGAGACATTGTCCTCAGAAGGCAAAGAGTAACTGAGGTTCCCTTTTCTCTCCCTTGGAGGCCCTGAACCAGGAGCTGGCCAGTTCAGGGCCTCCATGGGAGAGAAAAGGGGGGCCAGCACTTGTGCTCAAATGAGCTTTCATACGCGGTCATCCTGCCCCACACTCACATTCCAAAATATCTGCATGCTCACCTATCCAAGAGGTGGTTGGTCTTGGGCTGGGGGGTCCCAGAAGGCAGAATAAGTTGAGAAGCAAAGCCCAAGAAGTTGGAGGCATCCTCTTCGCATCCACCCAAACCCAATCTAAACAGCTTGGTTCCAGAACCAGCCCCTCCCTTCAGTTCTGTTCAGTTCAGAATGTCAGTTAAGAGGGACCACCTGTATTTTCTTGATTCTTGCCTGAGGTCATAATGGGCATGCACACTGGTATCTGTTTACCTGTAAGCACACACCTTTAGTTTATCTTTTTAAAAATAAAAATAAAATACTAGTTTCTCAGTCTACCAGCTTTGCACAAAACAGCAGCCGTTTTGTGATCCATGGCAGTGAAAACCCCACGTTTTATGGCGCCCCCCCAAAAAAAAATGAGGCTTCAGTGCCCTAACCCACAGGGTCACGATTTCTCCAAAGGTCCAATGTCATCTGATTCACTCCAAAGCAGCACCAAACACCCAGAGAATGCCCCCTGCAACATTGGGGGGGGGGGCTTTGAAAACACTACATTTCCCATTGTTAGAGTGGCATACGAAGGATGAACAAGTTAAATCAGTGATGATAGATTGGGCAAGACATGTAGGACATAACATAATGTTTGAGGATTGGGAAAGATTGTGGAAGAAAGGCGTCAAGTTCACTGCATGTACTGTACTAAAGGAAAACATAATGAAAATGATGTATAGATGGTATCTGACCCCTGTTAAATTAGCAAAGATTTATCATAACTGTGATAACCATTGATGGAAATGTAAAGAAAACGAAGGTACTTTCTATCATATGTGGTGGACCTGCCCCAAGGTGAAAGACTTCTGGGAAAAGATTTATAATGAATTGAAAAAAATGTTGAAATATACATTTATAAAGAAACCAGAGGCCTTTCTTGTTGGAATAACAGGTTTGGAATTGCCCCCAAAAGATGTTCAATTATACACTGGGCAACAATTTTTTACCTTTTGAATGTTGTCTAGATTTCTACAATTGATTTAGGGTCTTTTTGCACTGCTGAATCAGGAAATGGCATCCGTTTCTCTCCATCAGGTCAGGTCGTTGTGCTTTGTTGATTTGTAAAAAATCAGATCTTGTGACAAAATCGATTACATTTTGTGGCATTATCAGCTGATTTTTGTCAACACATATCATCCTAAACATGTTTTTAAGAGAAAATAATGTTTTTCCAACAACATCTATTGATTACCTGATAGAAACATCGATTACTGTAAACTGAATGCTGGGCATTGAGAAAGGTAAGTACACATAAATTGCATGTTGCTTCACCATTTTTCAAACTTCAGGGCTTGAACTTCCGTTTCTTGGAACTCCTGGAATGCTCAGCGGCAGGGAGGTCTCTCTTCAGAGTCCAACAGTAGTCAGCCATCATGACTGCGTCCCAGCGACCCTGATACCTGGTCTCCATCTCTTTCATGTCCTGATGGAATCTCTCCCCCTGCTCGTCACTCATTGAACCCAGGTTCTCAGGAAACCGGTCCATATGTGAAAATAGGTAGTGCATTTCGACGCTCATGTTGCAGCCCAGGTTTCTGAAAGCAGTCAGCATGTTGTTGACAAGTTCTGCATAGTTTCTGACCTTATTGTTGCTTAGAAAGTTCTTCACTACCAGAACAAATGCCTTCCACGCTTCCAGTTCCATTTCGTTCATTGAGTTTCGGAACTCTGGATCTCTGATGAGCTGACGGATCTGAGGACCGTCAAAGATGCCAGCTTTCAACTTCTCCATGGTCAATCCTGGCACAAGTGAAGCAGTCACCATCCTTGTCCAGAGCCTTTGGTGAACTGCTTGATTAAGCCGAGCTTGATGTGCAGCGGTGGGAAGAGTATTCTGTCTCTGTCCACCAGAGGGTCGTTGATGACGTTCCTTTCTTTGCAAGGCACCAATTCCTCCCGCACAGGCCAGTCCTTCTTCGTGTAATGCTGAGCACTGTCCCTACTATCCCACATGCACAGAAAACATGGGTACTTGTTGAAGCCAGACTGTTGTCCCAACAAAAAGTTCACCATCTTCAGGTCAACACAAATAAACCACTTATGCTGACCATAACCAATTTTCTCCAGCACATACTTCACTGCTTCATAGTTCTCCTTCACTGTAGTCGAGTGAGCCAGGGGTATAGAGGCAAACTGGTTGCCGTTGTGTAGGAGAACACATTTCAGTGATCGCTTGCTGCTGTCAATGAACAGTCTCCAATCTTTGGGTTCTTAGTTGGAACATCAACGGTGGTAACTCCCCGGAAGAAAGGAGAAGAATATTTCACATATTAAGGAAAGAGCAATTGGACATTATCTGCTTGCAGGAAACGCATGTGACTAGGCTCCACAGGAAAGTGTTAGTCAACAAGAGATTAGGCCAAGAGTTTATATCATCGGACAGAGTCAAGAAAAGAGGAGTGGTGATTTACGCAAAGGAGAGCCTAGCACCAAAATTTTTATTTAAAGATGAGCAAGGAAGAATCTTGGCAATTGAGATACAAGCACAAGGCGAAAAGGTTTTGATATTGGGAATTTATGCTCCAAATGAGGGGAAGTCAGAATTTTATAAGAAGCTGCATGAGACATTGCTGGATTTTTTGGATTACAATAACATCATCATAATGGGTGATATGAATGGGGTGGTATCTACCAACATGGACAAATCACAAAACCAAAACTTGACAAAAGACGGCAGACTACCTAAAACTTTTTTTGAGCTAACTGACAATCTGGACTTGATTGACATTTGGAGGACAAAGAACCCCCTAGGAAGAGAAGGAACATTCTTCTCTGAAGCTTATCTGTCATGGACAAGAATCGACCAAATATGGATAACTCGAGGACTGGCACCGAAGACTAGAAAAGTGGAAATCTGCCCAAAAACTTGCTCCGACCATAACGCTATGAAAATGGAAATGAGACTAACTCCAACCGGCTCCTTCAGATGGAGAATGAATGACACCTTGTTTAGAGATCAGGAAGTTATTAAGAAGGCCCAAAAGACATTAAGAGACTATTTTGAAATAAATCTGAACACTACAGTGGAAAAAAGAGTAATCTGGGACGCAAGCAAAGCTGTTATGAGGGGGTTTTTGATACAACAGAACTCCATTAAGAAAAAAGCACAGAATGAGAGAAAAGATAAGATTTTGGAGAAAATAAGAGAAGGAGAGAAAAAGTTGAGACTGAAACCAAAGTCGCAGGAGATTTTGAGATAAATTAAATTTCATCAAGCTCAATATACCAAATTGGTAAATCAAGAAGTGGAGTGGAAAATCAAATTAATGAAACAAAAGACATTTGAGTCAGCAAATAAATGTAGGAAGCTGCTAGCATGGCAGCTGAAGAAGAGACAAAAACTGAACACGGTGACAAATTTAGAAAATGAAGGGAGAAATATACAAAACCCCGAAGAGATTAGAAAGTGTTTCCAGAGATACTTTAAACAACTCTATACGCAAGGGCCACAAAAAGAAACAGAGATTGATCAATTTCTAAAGAAGAATGGACTACCAAAATTAACTCAGGAAAAGAGGTCAACCCTAAATTGCAAAACAACACAACAAGAAATTGAAGGTGCCATTCAGAATATGCAACTTGGCAAGTCTCCAGGGCCAGATGGACTTACCTCAAAATATTATAAGACATTGAAAGACTATCTGACACAACCACTTTTGGAGGTTTGTAATGAGATCTTGGAGGGGAAGAAGGCACCGGAATCGTGGAAAGAAGCTTTCATCACATTGATACCTAAATCGGAAACTGAAAAGACCCAACTTAAGAACTACCGTCCCATTTCGCTCCTGAATGTGGATTACAAAATTTTTGCTGACATTTTGGCAAGTAGATTTTAAAAAGTGCTAAACGAAGTAATTCATAAAGATCAGGCAGGCTTTCTCCCAGGTAGACATTTGTTTGATAACACGAGGAACATTATTGACATTTTGGAACTTTTACAGACGAATATCAATACTAAAGCAGTGTTAATTTTTATAGATGCGGAGAAAGCATTTGATAATATTTCATGGAAGTTTATGAAGAAAATTTTGGAAGGGATGGGAGTGGGACGGGGGTTCGAAAATGGAATAGAGGCAATTTATTCAGAGCAAAAAGCTAAACTGATAGTTAACAATGTGGTGACAGAAGAGTTTATGATCGAAAAAGGAACACGACAAGGTTGCCCTATCTCCCCTCTGTTATTTATCTCGGTTCTGGAGGTTCTTTTGAACATGATTAGAGGGGACCGGTTGGTGGAAGGGATACAGGTGGGAGCCAAACAGTACAAATTAAAGGCGTTTGCAGATGACTTGGTTTTAACATTACAGGAGCCAGAATCTAGTACGAAAAGAGCTTTAGAATTGATTCATGAATTTGGTCGGTTGGCAGGATTTAAATTAAACAAGCAGAAAACTAAGGTGTTGGAAAAAAAATTGACATCCATGGAAACAGAGAGGTTTCAGAAGGAGACTGATTTAAATGTGGTTTAAAAAGTGAAATACCTAGGGGTCAACTTGTCTGCGAAAAATTTGAATTTGTTTAAAGATAACTATGAAAAATGTTGGTCAGAAATTTAAAAAGACTTAGAAATTTGGACAAGATTGAAACTTTCCTTGTTGGGCCGAATAGCCGCTATAAAGATGAATGTGTTGCCAAAAATGTTGTTCTTGTTTCAGGCCCTACAGATCGTGGACAGAGTGGAATGTTTTGGAAAGTGGCAGAAAGATATTTCTAAGTTTATCTGGCAGGGCAAAAAGCCCAGAATAAAATTTAAAATTTTGACCGATGCAAAGGAAAGAGGGGGGTTTGCCCTGCCGGATTTAAGGTTGTATTATGAAGCTGCAGCTTTCTGCTGGATGAAAGATTGGTTACTCCTTGAGAACACTGATGTCCTGGATCTGGAGGGCGTTAATAATGCTTTTGGTTGGCATGCTTATTTGTGGTACGACAAGGTAAAGATTCATAAAACTTTCAAGAACCATATTGTCAGGAAAGCAATATTTAATGTCTGGTCAAAATACAAGGATTTGTTAGAAGACAAGACTCCAAGGTGGTTGTCACCTATGGAGGCTAAGGCTCGGAAAAGACTCAATATGGAGGCTGAATGGCCGAAATATTGGGAAATAATTGAAAAGGTCGGAGAAACCTGGAGGTTGCGGAGCTTGGAGAAACTGGAGGGTAAAGTGCGAGATTGGTTACATTATGCCCAGGTTAAGGAGGTTTTCAATATGGATAAAAAGATAGGATTCCAGGTGGAAAAATCGAAATTAGAAACAGAATTGTTAGAACCTAAGACCAAGGTAATTTCAAGAATGTATAATCTGCTGTTGAAATGGAACACACAAGATGAAACAGTTAAATCAGCTATGATAAAATGGGCACAGGATATTGGATATAACATCATGTTTGCTGACTGGGAAAGGTTATGGACCACCGGTGTGAAGTTTACGGCATGTAATGCTTTGAAAGAAAATATTATGAAAATGATATACAGGTGGTACATGACCCCAGTCAAGCTTGCAAAAATATATCACCTGCATGATAACAAATGTTGGAAATGTAAGGAGACTGAAGGAACGTTTTTTCACCTGTGGTGGACCTGCCCGAAAGTGAAGGCCTTCTGGGAAGTGATTTACAATGAGTTAAAAAAGGTATTTAAGTATACCTTCCCTAAGAAGCCAGAGGCCTTCCTTTTGGGTATTGTCGACCAGAAGGTGTTAAAAAAAGACAGAGTTTTTTTATGTATGCAACAACAGCAGCAAGAATACTCATTGCAAAATACTGGAAGTTACAAGATTTACCCACACTGGAAGAATGGCAAACGCAACTGATAGACTACATGGAGCTGGCTGAGATGACTGGCAGAATTCGAGACCTGGGAAAAGAGGAGGTGGAAGAGGACTGGAAGAAGTTTAAAGACTATTTACAAAAATTATATAAATTGCATGAATGTTAAGAAGGTGCATGAAAGGAAAGACTATGGCATCAGAAGTTTAAATGAGATATGGATGAGAATAAGTTGAAATACAAAGATGAGATTTGAAGTAAAGTTATGCCAAAACTAAGCACTTAAATATTTGATGGAAATACTTACTAGAGGCATAATACATTAGAATTAGAACATAAAATTGGAAAGAAGGTAATAATTTGCTAAACATAACTTTTCTATGGAGAACGCAGGAAAGGGAAATGTGAGGAAGTCCAGTTGGTTATGGAAAATATGTATGGAAAACTGTGAGTTTTTTCTTTTCTTCTTTACATATTGTTGATAGCTATGTGTTTTGTGTCTGATATATGTTTTGCTATCTTCTTCTCTTAAAAATTCAATAAAAATATTTTTTTTAAAAAACAATCTGGATGCCAACAGTTTGGCAGAGTCCTTTGACAAGTTGAGGTTGCGAACTAGATCATTCAACTCCTTTTGGGAAAATGGATGTGGAGCATCATCTTCAAGAACCACTTCTTCTTCGTGTCCTTCAGCACTGGAGGCATCTTCGTCACTAATGTCAGGAATTTCTCTGAAGACAGGCACTGGAATTTCATCACAATGGGGCAGGACTCTTGAGGAGGAGGAGAAAGGGGAGGGAACTGGGAGGGGAATATATGCTCTGCGCAAATGGCTGTGAACTCATGCTTGTTTTGTGAATCTATCACACTTGCTCCTTCTGCCACCCCGGATGGCAGAATAAAGCTTTTCTCTGAAACTATTCCTTGAGTGTCTGTTGACTCCCATTTCCCCGTCCCGGGCGCAAAGCTCTTCTCACCCGAGGCTAAAAAGTCTACAAGCAGAGTCTGTAACCTGAAGTGTATGTTAACCCGAGGTACCACTGTATCATTGAATTTGTCCATGGCAAGTCTGCGTTTATCTGCAGGTTGTTCATATGTGGTGAGTTTGTAGAAGTCTTCAATCCAATCATAGAAGGGAGACGCATTTTTATTTTTCCAGCTCACCAGTATCAGTCTTTTTACTGTGGTAAGGGCACAGAGAGTCCACTTGTATTGCCCCTTTGTCAGGTTCCATGTGCTGGGTGTACAATTCGAACGGATATTTTGCTCGGTAAAGGTACATTTGGCCTCAGCGATGGGAGTCCAGGAAGGAATCATTTAGCTAGTGCAATGGAGGAGGAAGAGGTTGAAAATGCGAGACTTACTGGCACCTGTAGCAGCAGCAGCAGCAGCTGGAGCATGGCCTGCAGTGCCACCTGGTGGCCCACCTCGGAACATCCATGCCCATCCCAGATTTAAAGCTTTAGGCATGTGTTTTACACACACATAAACACACACACACAAACACACACACACACACACATACAAATAATAATTCACAAGCAGGAAATATCCCAAACAGTTCTTCCCCTGAAATATACTCGGAGTCGAGAGTGGATTTCATGCTCTATATTCAGCTCATAGTAGCGAGGAATGAAAGTTCCCCCACAATATCTGCTTTATATACATTATTTACACAATGGGCTGCACGTGATTGGCTAATTCTGGGATTCTCCTGTAGGCCAATCAGGTTGTGGATTCACTTCCACCTGGAGCTGGATTGAGTGGCTCCTGCGGACCAATCAGACTGCTGCATGTTGGATCCTATTGTTCTAGGACCAATCAGACTGTAGCATTTTGGATCCTATTCAACTCAGTACATAACATCCCCACAAACCACCCCCAAATCCCCCAGCATAGGAATAGTGTGACTGGAGGCTGGGTGCACCACATTGGAGACCCCAGGCGGAGTAGTATACCTGAAGGAGCGTCTCCACCCCCATCATTCAGCCCGGACACTGAGATCCAGCGCCGAGGGCCTTCTGGCGGTTCCCTCATTGCGAGAAGTGAGGCTACAGGGAACCAGACAGAGGGCCTTCTCGGTAGTGGCGCCCACCCTGTGGAACGCCCTCCCATTAGATGTCAAAGAGATAAATAATTACCTGATATTCAGAAGACATCTTAAGGCAGCCTTGTTCAGGGAAGTTTTTAATATGTAACGCTGTACTGTTTTTAACACTGATTGGGAGCCGCCCAGAGTGGCTGGGGAAACTCAGCCAGATGGGCGGGGTATAAATAATAAATTATTATTATTATTAGTAGTAGTAGTAGTAGGGGAATCTCATCCTTTACTTCCACACAAGGGTGACAGGCCAAATCATCTGTAAGGATAGATATGGCGGCCACGATTTTGCTGAAAACCCGATGTCTTAGGATTCACAACAAAGCAACGGCAAACACCTGCTAAAGACCCCCTGAAATGTTTGGCGGTGAAAACCCCACATTTCATGGCACCCCCAAAAATGAGCCTTTGGCGCCCTAACTCACGGGATCCCAATTTCTCCAAAAGTCAGACGTTGTCCAATTCACTCCAAAGTGGCGCCAAACACCCAGAGAATGCCCCCTGCAAGGTTTGGGGGTGAAAACACTAAGTTTCACATCGCCCCACAAAATGAGCCCTCGACGCCGTAACCCACATGGTTGTCAGGGGCTGGACTGAGGAGGAATGGTGGGAGCCCCCCCCCTCTCGAGGACCTGCTCCACAACTCCAATTTATAAAGATTATAATCCAAGTTAACGAGATCTTCTTGCAATTAGAGGTCAAGAGATATGTAAAAGTCAGTGCTTTATATGATTCAGCCACATGGTGGAGCAATACACAAAGATTAAAGAAGCCATGATAGCCAGCTCTGAAAAGCTGGGGTGGTTTGTGTCTTCAAAGGCATGGCAGTGTGGCTTGAAGTTAATGACTTGTAACACCTCACAGTCATCATCATAATATAATAATAACAATTTATTATTTATACCGAGCCACTCTGGGCGGCTTCCAACAAAATATTAAAATAAAAAAGTCTGTCAAACATTCAAAGCTTCCCAGAACAGGGCTGCCTTCAGATGTCTTCTAAATGTCAGGTAGCTGTTGATCTCTTTGACATCTGGTGGGAGGGGGTTCCACAGGGCAGGCACCACTACCCTGTAACTTGGCTTCTCGTAGGGAGGGAACCGCCAAAAGGCCCTCAGCGCTGGACCTCAGTGTGCAGGCAGAATGATGGGGGTGGAGGCGCTCCTTCAGGTATACTGGGCCTTTGAGGCCGTTTAGGGCTTTAAAGGTCATCACCAACACTTTGAATTGTGCCCGGAAACATACTGAGAGCCCATGTAGGTCTTGGGGGCCACTCCCAGTCACCAGTCTAGTTGCCGCATTCTGGATTAGTTGTAGTTTCCGGGTCACCTTCAAAGGTAGCCCCACGTAGAGCGCATTGCAGTAGTCCAAGCGGGAGATAACCAGAGCATGCACCACTCTGGCGAGGCAATCCGCGGGTAGATAGGGTCTCAGCCTGCGTACTAGATGAAGCTGGTCAACAGCTGCCCTGGACACAGAATTGACCTGCGCCTCCATGGACACCATGAACTGAAAGGTCCCGGGGGCGTTACCCTGAGCCTCAGCCACAAGGAATGTGCAGCAGCAGAAAATGGTAACGCTGTTCTAGATTGCATCTATGGAAGTCCAGGGTCCTGATGAAAGGAAGTCCAAGTCCTACTCTCTCCTACCTTGGTCAGGCCACACCTGGAGTCCTGTGTCCAGTTCTGGGCATCATCATATAAGAAGGATGTTGACAAGCTGGAATGTGTGCAGAGGAGGGCAACCAAGACAACCAAGGGTCTGGAAACTAAGATTGAAGAGAAACACTGGAAGGAGCTGGGGAGGTTTGGCCTGGAAAAGAGGAAACTGAGAGGAGATCTGACAGCCATCTTCCAATATCTTAAGGGCTGTCACATGGAAGAGGGAACAAGCTTCTTTTCTCCTGCTCTAGATGGTAGGACTCGAACCCATGGATTCAAGTTATAAGAAAGGAGATTCCAACTAAACATTCATAAAAACTTTCTGACAGTAAGGGCAGTTTGGCATTGGAACAGATTCCCATGAGAGGTGGTGGACTCTCCTTCCTTGGAGGTTACTAAGCAGAGGTTGGATGGCCGTCTGCCATGGATGCTTTTGCTGAGATTGCTGCATCACAGGGGGTTGGACTAGATGACCCTTGGTGTCCCTTCCAGCTATAAGTTTCTATGATTCTATGAAATTGATCTGGATTAATGACAGCCATCCACCAGTTTCATATGCAAAACTGCTTCCCACCCCACCCCCTTACTGATTAATATATATATTTAAAATACATTAAAGTAGACAAATAATAACTTACAAAAAGGATCAATAAACGTGTCACCTTTATTATATAAACTGTTATCATAATCACATGTCAAAATTTCTTTTGTGAATGAAATAAAATGGTTTCAATCAGTTTTTAATAACCAACAATCAAATGTAGTGCTTGGGGTACAGCTTAGATCAATTCCCCAGATGTTCAGTGTCCAGGGGTTCAGTGCCTGGCACCCAGAAACTCAGGGCAAAGGGGAGTCTGGCACCAAGTAACTCATAACATTTCACTTCCTTGCAAGCTAAGGAAAGCTGTTGATTGGCAGAAGACACTGGGCAGAAACAGAAAGAAACAGGGGGATGAGGGGGTCTAAGGGTGAAGTCCTGCTCCTGTCCATCCTAATACTGGACAGTTTATTACAGGATGTTGAGAAGGGTCATTTTTTACTATTAATTGAGAAACAGCAGCCATAGTCTAGGCCAGGAGTGTTTTTCCTTGGTGACACCGCCATGTTGAAAAGTGTGTGTTTGCAAGGTGTTTCCTGTCCTGTCCAGAAATGCACCGTGCTGGATGAAGCCAGCTCTAGATCCTTCCTAAATAAAAAAAAATAAAAACCCACTGGAAGATATATTTGAAAAATTAATGTTAAGGGGAACAATTCACATTGTTAAGCAAGGTAGCTAAAGCAACAGGGTCAGGGCCTCCATTGTGACACGTCCCCCTGCTGAGTGACTTGGCTGAGGACTTTGGGAAGAGCAACTACTTGAGGATAGTTCAGGAGAAAGGAGGTGGTTTGTGAGAAGTAATGATGTTTTCCGGCAAAATAAAGATTTCTTCTTCTTGAGTGTAAGTAGGATGTCTAATTCTTTCTGCATTCTGCTTCTTTTGCTCTCCCTCAAGATTTAGAAACATAGGGCAGTAAGGCAGATCTGGAAAAAGCCTAGGTAAAGGTACAGGGACCCCTGACCGTTAGGTCCAGTCGCGGACGACTCTAGGGTTGCGCGCTCATCTCGCCCTATAGGCTGATGGAGCCGGCGTACAGCTTCCGGGTCATGTGGCCAGGATGACGAAGCCGCTTCTGGCAAAAGCAGAGCAGTGCACGGAAAGGCTGTTTACCTTCCCGACAGAACGGCACCTACCGTATTTTTGGCTCTATAGGACGCACCGGACCATAAGACGCACCGGATTATAGGAGGGGGAGAACGGGGGGGGGGGGATTCTCTCCCTCTCTGCTCAGTGTCCCTTCAGCGAAGCGGCAGGAGAAATGGAGCCCCTTCCATTTCTCCTCCCGCTTCGCTGAAGGGGCGCTGCGCAGAGAGGGAAAACTGTGCACTGACCCCTCTCGCTCTCCAGGCTTCAGAGGGCTATCCGCAAGCCTTCTGAGTGCAGCGGGAACTCCTGCTGCGCTTGGAAGGCTTGCGGATAGCTGCCTGAAGCCCCCAGAGTGCAGCCTTTGAAGCCTCCACAGAGCAGCGGGGTGAAGGCACCCCGCTGCCCTGCGGAGGCTTTGTGCAGCCATCCCCAAGCTAGAACAGTGAGCCGGAGCACCGCGCAGCGCTCCTTCTGCCTGCTCTGGCTTTGGGCTTAGCTGCGCAGCCTGCATTCACTCCATAGGGCGCACACAAATTTTCCCTTAATTTTTGTTTTTTTTATAATATATTTTTTATTAGCAAACCAATCAAATCACAATAGTTCCAAATTACAAAACCGAATTTTAAATTTTGGTTGCAGGTACCCATGCTTCGAGCTCAGAAAGGGATCCAATCATTTCTTATTTCTGCTGCTTTGATCATTTTCCCTTAATTTTTGGAGGGGGAAAAGTGTGTCCTATAGAGTGAAAAATACGGTATTTATCTACTTCCACTTTCGAACTGCTAGGTGACTTCAGGTGGCTATCCGCAAGCCTTCGAAGTACAGCGGGAACTCCTGCTGCGCTCCGAAAGCTTGCGGATAGCTGCCTGAAGCCAACGGGTGCAGCCTTTGAAGCCTCTGCAGAGCAGCGGGGTGAAGGCACCCCGCTGTCCTGCGGAGGCTTTGCGCAGCCATCCCCAAGCTAGAACAGTGAGACGGAGCGCTGTGCAGTGCTCCGCCTCACTGTTCTGGCTTCGGGGACGGCCTTTGAAGCCTTCGCAGGGGAGCAGGGGGCCTTCACTCTGCTGCCCTGCGGAGGCTTTGCGCAGCTAACCCCAAGCTAGAACAGCGAGACGGAGCGCTGTGCAGCGCTCCTTCTGCCTGCTCTGGCTTTGGGCTTAGCTGCGCAGCCTGCATTCACTCCATAGGGCGCACACAAATTTTCCCTTAATTTTTGTTTTTTTTATAATATATTTTTTATTAGCAAACCAATCAAATCACATTAGTTCCAAATTACAAAACCGAATTTTAAATTTTTGTTGGGGGTACCCATGCTTTGAGCTCTTAAAGGGATCCAATCATTTCTTATTTCTGCTGCTTTCATCATTTCCCCTTAATTTTTGGAGGGGGGAAATTGCGTCCTATAGAGCGAAAAATACGGTATTTATCTACTTCCACTTTGTGCTTTCGAACTGCTAGGTTGGCAGGTGCTGGGACCGAGCAGCGGGAGCTCACCCCGTCGCGGGGATTAGAACTGCCGACCTTCTGATCAGCAAGCCCTAGGCTCTGTGGCCACCCGTGTCCCTACGGAAAAAGCCTATCGCAGAGCAAATCCCCCTTCCAAACCTGGTATGTAAGGGCTTCCGGTTTTTCCGCCCTCCGTTGTGGATGTGCTTCGCGGGTTCTCTGCGCCTAGCAGCTGTTAGAGGGAACTTTGGGGGGCAACGCGGAGGCTACACGACCCCCAAAAAGGCTCTGGGCATGGCCCAGGGCTGACATTGTCCGGCAGCGTCAAAAAAGGAACCCTTCGAAGCCCACGTCCTAACCAGGAGGTGAGTCGACAGAGAGTACCTAGACGCAAGGACACGAGCAATCCTCAGCAGCAAGCCTCAAAGTCCCAAAGGGTAAGAACGGCAGCTAACAAGGAGAGCTTGAGGAGAAGAGGGTCTGTGAGACTTATTTATACAAACTGAACTGCTCAGAAACAGACCCAAAAGACTAGCACATAAAGAGTAAAGAACGGGAGATTTTATCTTAAACATATTGGAAATCTTTCTCATTATACGTAAGCATAAGCAAAGATTTCTCTAACAAGTACCAGTAAGAAAAGGAAGACAGATTCAAATTTCACTCTGCAGCAGCAGTACTAGCCCATTAAAAGAAGCGGAATTCAAGGACTTAACTTGTTTTTTACTTTGAAGTGGCATGAGCCCAGCAAAAGAGACTGAGTTAAAAGACTTGGATTGTCAGCGCTGTTTGTGGTAAAAGTGTGGAAGTTACTCGAAAACAAAGGTAAAAGAGAAGGCAACACTTTTAATATTGAATTTATATTAAACACTAACCTATAAAGATGGCAAAGATGGCGTAGGGTGGTCTAGGAGAAACGGCTGGACTAATTGGAGAATCGGGAAGAGAAGAAAAGTGGCGAAAGGAGGGGCAGAACTGCACAAAAGAGGAAAGGGACTATACAATTAAAGATGAGCATCTTTAGCTTGAGGAGGTAGTTTGTGAGAAAGGAAATACGTTTTCTGGTGTAATGAAGAGACTTTCTTCATATAAAGTATAAGTAGGATTCCTAATTCCTTCTGCATTCTGTTTCTTTTACTATCCCTCAAGATTCAGAAATGTAGGGAACCATGTCATGGTTAAATTAGTTTATAAAGATTGGCTGCGTGAGCTGCTGGTCTCCTGCTGTCACGTGCCAAAGATCCATCCCCTGGTCTGTGAGGAGGAGGAGGAAGAGATATTGGAAGAGAAATGGGAGGATGAAGTGATGGTTATGAAGATCAGAAGGAATCTTTAGTGAAGGTGAAAACAATTTATGTAAGACCAAGCGACCAGGGGATGGATGCCACCGATCTATAGATGGGGAGTGTTGATCTTTGTTCTTGAGGAACAGGGAGGCCACAGAGAATCTGGATCACTGGGATGGGGGGAGGCAGCTCCCTGATTCAAGAAGAGTTCAGGGATGGGATGAGGAAGGGAGAAAGGGAGAATAACGCAAGCCACCTGGAGATCCTTGCAGGAAAGATGGGCCATCAATGTACTAATCAATGAAAAAATTAAGAATTTTTTCTCTTCATTTCTCTTCATTTCTCTTCATTTCTCTTCATTTCTCTTCATTTCTCTTCCAGGCAGCGATAGCAGTGAGGCCAGCAGCTCCAGTACAGCTCTACGCCTCTCCAAGACCCAGTTCTCCCTTCGCTCCAAACCCAAGTATCTAAATAAATAAATAATAGGGATGCGGGTGGCGCTGTGGGTTAAACCACAGAGCCTAGGACTTGCCTATCAGAAGGCTGGCGGTTCGAATCCCCACGACGGAGTGAACTCCCGTTGCTCGGTCCCTGCTCCTGCCAACCTAGCAGTTCAAAAGCACGTCAAAGTGCAAGTAGATAAATAGGTACCACTACGGCGGGAAGGTAAAGGGCGTTTCCGTGCGCTGCTCTAGTTCAGAAGCAGCTTAGTCATGCTGGCCACATGACCCGGAAGCTGTTCATGACCGGTCCGCCAATAAAGCGAGATGAGCGCTGCAACCCCAGAGTCGGCCACGACTGGACCTAATGGTCAGGAGTCCCTTTACCTTGATATATTTCAAAAACACTGAGTCTCCAGTGTGGTCTCTCGTCACAAGGAAACAGACTTTATAAAGAGGCAACCTTTCAAACTTCTTATAAATGGAAACTGGGGAAAGCCCCCTCCAAAAGAATAGACTGTGCCCAGTGACTAGCTGATCCACATGCCTGTTCAGTTGACGCTCTAGATGCCTACTCAGTTGTTCTCCAAGGCTGTTGAAAGAGAGAATGGCCAGTGTGGCAGGTTGTGCGAGCTGCTGGCCTCCTGCTGTCGTGCCCCTAAAATCCACCCCCTGGTCTCCGAGGAGGAGGAGGAAGAGATATTGGAAGAGAAATGGAATGAGGAAGTAAATATAATTAAAGAAAGGGAGAATAGCGTAAGCCACCTGGAGATCCTTGAAGGAAAGATGGGTTGTCAACAGAATAAGAAATGGAAAGATTAAAAATATTTTCTCTTCTTCTCTCTTCCGGGCAGCGACAGCAGTGAGACCAGCAACTCCAGCACAGATCTCCCTCCCCACCAAGACCCAGTCCCCCCCTTCCCCACAAACCCAAATAGAAAAATAAAATAAAAATCATCATCATCATCATTATTCCAATCAAGTTCCTTTACAAACATGCTATTCTGTGATCATCCTTTTATCCTAGGCGGTGCTTTTTCCTACGTTTGTGAGCATGAGTGGAAATCCTGAGTCTCGCTGCAGTAGTTGACAGTTTGGCTCCTTCCCTTGTTGTTGCTCCTAGATGGAATGTGCAAAGACAAGACAGAGACTTCCAAACTGGATCAATAAACGTGTCACCCGTTGTCTGAAAACCACTGTCCTAATCACATGCCAGATTGTATTTTGTGAATGAAATAAAATTCTTTCAAATAGTTTTTTAATGTTGGCATTTGTCTGTCTTGAGAAGCAATGGAGTGCGCCTCCGGGGGTGAGGTCAAAAGTCAAGCAACGGTGTCAGCAGTCCCAAAGTGACCTCTCCAGGGAGCAAGACTGGGCAGTGTGTCTGGAGGTCCTGGGCTTCCCAGATGACAAGACTCCCTCTCTTGGCCTTGCAGATGGGTCTCCAAGGAAAGCAGAGTTAGGCACCAGTTGGGCTGCAGGAGTTGTCAGAAGGGGTTGTAAACGGCGCCATCCAACCGCCTGAGGGACTCCACTCCAGATTTGTGTAGGCTTTACTCCTTAACCTTTTCAGCTCCCAAAGATATCCCACAAGGCAAATTAGGATCAGAGTTTTCCTTCTCTTCGATGGGCTATCTTTATAGGTGGATGAGCCCCATCTGCCCCTCACTTCCCTCCACAGCATTGCAGAAACCACCTTCTTGACCACTGGGCCCACGCTTGGTCTTGTCCGCTCAATCTGCTGGAGCCCGTCTTGGCACACAGGGGAAGTTCCTGAGCATTTGAGACTCCTTGGCTGCCCTCACCTGGTTTAGGTGGCCAGTCAAACCGTTCCCAGGATGTGGCCTCTGTCACATGCTGACCGTTTCTAGGAGCAAGAGAACAAACTTTTTATTAAAGAATGGAAATGGTTGAATGAATAGTTACAAACTGTAAACAGATAAGAACATTGGCAGGATTATTGGAATAACCTGCAGTTTAATAAGATTATCTATTTAAAGCAGATGCATAAATGAAGAAATTGAGGTAATTTGGATATGCATAAGATATGAAGAATCAATTTAAAGAACTGCAGAAAGAGGGGGAAGGAAGTCAAGTTTTGAAATGTTAAAATGACTGCAAAATTATTGAACTGTATAAACTTGAAAATCATAATTTTTTTAAAAAAAAAATATTTCGCCAAAAATCAGACGTCATCCGTCTCACTCCCAACTGGAGCCAAAGGACACAGGCCTGGCCAGGACAGCTTTCCAGTTATAGCTTTTGCGGTGATGAGGCATGTGAGCCTCAACTGTCCTGCATCTACTCCAGCTGAGGAATCACACACCTCCTCCCCAAGCTAGCAAGCCCCACCTGGGCTGTGGGTCCTTGCCTTCCGTCCCTCCCAACTGACAGTTGTTAGTTCTGGAATCCTGAGCTTGAGGGGGGGTACATCCCATTTCGCCCCGTGGGACACTCACCACCCCTTAGCCACCTGCCTTTG
This sequence comes from Podarcis muralis, assembly GCF_964188315.1. Classification (NCBI taxonomy): domain Eukaryota; kingdom Metazoa; phylum Chordata; class Lepidosauria; order Squamata; family Lacertidae; genus Podarcis; species Podarcis muralis. Next base: position 520,142 of record NC_135659.1, read on the forward strand.
GCGCTGCAGCAGTGATGGCTTTGGTCCCTGAAAGAGCATGCAAGATCTCTCCCAAATCTCAATACATATTTTGCTCTCCTAGACATCTTGCAAGACTTCAATGAGATCTCACAAGATCTTGCAGGAAATCTCCAATCTGTTTACCTGCAAGCACACACCTTTATTTATTTTTTCTTATTTAGTACAAATTTCTCAATCTAACAGATTTGCACATAGGATTCTGTATCACATGAAACGGCACCTTTGTTTTGCTCTATTGTTACATTATTTGTGGCCTTCTAACACTTTGGGAGAAGCCTTCTCTCCCTTTTCCCTTAAAAAATGAGGATCTATGCTTTACACTCAGCAGGAAGGCCTATTTAAAAGGAAACATGTAGTTGTTTTGCTGCTGCTTTTTTGTGTTCTCAGGTGTCCAAGTTAGCCTCCTGGCCCTGCTCCTCCACTATACCACAGCAACATCCCCCACTAGGAATCCCTACTTGGCCTTTCATTGGCCATCAGCAATATCCGGTGGAGCCAGGTGGAGAGAAATGCCCCATCTTGCCCATCTTTGGGGTTTCAAGAGGTATAGCCTCTGTGCATGTACAGAATTCATGATTCAGCAAATCTATTAGACCATTGAAAGAGTTATTTCCTCTGATTAAATTACCAAAGGAAGAAAGCAGGATTGGCTTTTCTCCCCAGGGACACAAGGAAGGGGAAGGTGTATGTTTAAGAAATCAAATTCCCCAAGGGCTGAAACTCTGTTCAGCCAGTTAAAAAACCCAAATTCTCTCCGTACAGTGCTTCACATCTGGCGGGCAGGGCTTGTGTGCTTTGCTCATGATCCCTTGGATGTCCTGAGGCTGTTAGAGCAGCAGCCGTAAGTCTTGGGGCTCTGGGAGTGAGACATTGTCCTCAGAAGGCAAAGAGTAACTGAGGTTCCCTTTTCTCTCCCTTGGAGGCCCTGAACAAGGAGCTGGCCAGTTCAGGGCCTCCATGGGAGAGAAAAGGGGGGCCAGCACTTGTGCTCAAATGAGCTTTCATACGCGGTCATCCTGCCCCACACTCACATTCCAAAATATCTGCATGCTCACCTATCCAAGAGGTGGTTGGTCTTGGGCTGGGGGGGTCCCAGAAGGCAGAATAAGTTGAGAAGCAAAGCCCAAGAAGTTGGAGGCATCCTCTTCGTATCCACCCAAACCCAATCTAAACAGCTTGGCTCCAGAACCAGCCCCTCCCTTCAGTTCTGTTCAGTTAAGAATGTCAGTTAAGAGGGACCACCTGTATTTTCTTGATTCTTGCCTGAGGTCATAATGGGCATGCACACTGGTATCTGTTTACCTGTAAGCACACACCTTTAGTTTATCTTTTTAAAAATAAAAATAAAATACAAGTTTCTCAATCCACCAGCTTTGTACAAAACAGCAGCCGTTTTGTGATCCATGGCAGTGAAAACCCCACGTTTTATGGCGCCCCCCCCAAAAAAATGAGGCTTCAGTGCCCTAACCCACAGGGTCACGATTTCTCCAAAGGTCCAATGTCATCTGATTCACTCCAAAGCAGCACCAAACACCCAGAGAATGCCCCCTGCAACATTGGGGGGGGGGGGGCTTTGAAAACACTACATTTCCCATTGTTAGAGTGGCATACGAAGGATGAACAAGTTAAATCAATGGTGATAGATTGGGCAAGACATGTAGGACATAACATAATGTTTGAGGATTGGGAAAGATTGTGGAAGAAAGGGGTCAAGTTCACTGCATGTACTGTACTAAAGGAAAACATAATGAAAATGATGTATAGATGGTATCCGACCCCAGTTAAATTAGCAAAGATTTATCATAATTGTGATAACCATTGCTGGAAAGGTAAAGAAAAAGAAGGTACCTTCTATCATATGTGGTGGACCTGCCCCAAGGTGAAAGACTTCTGGGAAAAGATTTATAATGAATTGAAAAAAATGTTGAAATATACATTTATAAAGAAACCAGAGGCCTTTCTTCTTGGAATAACAGGTTTGGAATTGCCCCCAAAAGATGTTCAATTATACACTGGGCAACAATTTTTTACCTTTTGAATGTTGTCTAGATTTCTACAATTGATTTAGGGTCTTTTTGCACTGCTGAATCAGGAAATGGCATCCGTTTCTCTCCATCAGGTCAGGTTGTTGTGCTATGTTGATTTGTAAAAAATCAGATCTTGTGACAAAACCGATTACATTTTGTGGCATTATCAGCTGATTTTTGTCAACACATATCATCCTAAATATGTTTTTAAGAGAAAATAATGTTTTTACAACAACATATATTGATTACCTGATAGAAACATCGATTACTGTAAACTGAATGGTGGGCATTGATAAAGGTAAGAACACATAAATTGCACGTTGCTTCACCATTTTTCAAACTTCAGGGCTTGAACTTCCGTTTCTTGGAACTCCTGGAATGCTCAGCAGCAGGGAGGTCTCTCTTCAGAGTCCAACAGTAGTCAGCCATCATGACTGCGTCCCAGCGACCCTGATACCTGGTCTCCATCTCTTTCATGTCCTGATGGAATCTCTCCCCCTGCTCGTCAGTCATTGAACCCAGGTTCTCAGGAAACCGGTCCATATGTGAAAATAGGTAGTGCATCTTGACGCTCATGTTGCAGCCCAGGTTTCTGAAAGCAGTCAGCATGTTGTTGACAAGTTCTGCATAGTTTCTGACCTTATTGTTGCTTAGAAAGTTCTTCACTACCAGAACAAATGCCTTCCACGCTTCCAGTTCCATTTCGTTCATTGAGTTTCTGAACTCTGGATCTCTGATGAGCTGACGGATCTGAGGACCGTCAAAGATGCCAGCTTTCAACTTCTCCATGGTCAATCCTGCCACAAGAGAAGCAGTCACCATCCTTGTCCAGAGCCTTTGGTGAACTGCTTGATTAAGCAGTCTTTGGGTTCATACTGTGGCACTCCAAGCTTGAGCAGAAGCTGCGCAATATCTGCACAGTACACCAAGTCCTTGTCTTCTGAGAAAAAATGGAGGTACTCTTGATGCCTGTTGCGGAAGAAGCTGATGTCAGAGAGGAGTTTTTTCCCCTTCAATCTGGATGCCAACAGTTCGGCAGAGTCCTTTGACAAGCTGAGGTCGCGAACTAGATCATTCAACTCCTTTTGGGAAAATGGATGTGGAGCATCATCTTCAAGAACCACTTCTTCTTCTTGTCCTTCAGCACTGGAGGCATCTTTGTCACTAATGTCAGGAAGTTCTCCGAAGACAGGCACTGGAATTTCATCACAATGGGGCAGGACTCTTGAGGAGGAGGAGAAAGGGGAGGGAACTGGAAGGGGAATATATGCTCTGCGCAAATGGCTGTGAACTCATGCTTGTTTTGTGAATCTATCACACTTGCTCCTTCTGCCACCCCGGATGGCAGAATAAAGCTTTTCTCTGAAACTATTCCTTGAGTGTCTGTTGACTCCCATTTCCCCGTCCTGGGCGCAAAGCTCTTCTCACCCGAGGCTAAAAAGGCTACAAGCAGAGTCTGTAACCTGAAGTGTATGTTAACCCGAGGTACCACTGTATCACTGAATTTGTCCATGGCAAGTCTGCGTTTATCTGCAGGTTGTTCATATGTGGTGAGTTTATACCGACCCATCTCGTTATTAAATGTGGATTATAAAATTTTTGCTGACATTTTAGCAAAGAGATTGAAAAGAGTTTTGATGGAGGAGATTCATGGAGATCAAGCGGGCTTTCTCCCGAAAAGACACTTGTCGGGCAATGTAAGGAATATAATTGACATTTTGGAAAAGTTGGAAGTGGACATTAACACTAAGGCAGTTTTGATATTTGTGGATGCCGAGAAAGCCTTTGACAACATTTCTTGGAGTTTTATGATGAAGAATCTCCGGGGGATGGGGGTAGGCCAAGGGTTTGAAAATGGTATAGGTGCAATATACTCTGAACAGAAAGCAAAATTAATTGTAAATAATGTGCTTACAGAAGAGTTCAAGATAGAAAAAGGAACACGTCAGGGGTGCCCAATCTCTCCATTACTTTTTATATCAGTCCTGGAGGTTTTGCTTAACATGATTAGAAGGGACCAGTTGGTAAAAGGGATTCAGGTCGGAGCTAAACAATACAAATTGAGAGCGTTTGCAGATGACCTGGTACTTACATTACAAGAACCGGACGCTAGTACGAAAAGGGTATTGGAATTAATACAAGAATTTGGCCATGTCGCAGGATTTAAATTGAACAAATTAAAAACTAAGGTATTGGAGAAAAATTTAACACCTTTTGAAAAAGAAAGGTTTCAGAATGAGACAGGGTTAAATGTGGTTAAGAAAGTGAAGTATTTGGGCATAAACATGACAGCTAAGAATGTGAATTTATTTAAAGATAACTATGAGAAAGTTTGGACAGAAGTGAAAAAAGATCTAGAAATCTGGTCGAACTTGAAGCTTTCCTTCTTGGGTCGAATTGCGGTTATAAAGATGAATGTATTGCCAAGAATGTTTTTTTTTTTTTCAAACATTGCAGATTATTGACAAGATGGACTGTTTCAAGAAGTGGCAGAAAGATATATCTAGGTTTGTCTGGCAGGGCAAGAAGCCCAGAATTAAGTTTAAGATTTTAACTGATGCTAAGGAAAGGGGGGGTTTTGCCCTGCCAGACTTCAAACTTTACTATGAAGCGGCAGCATTCTGCTGGCTGAAGGACTGGCTACTTCTTGAGAATACAGACATTTTGGATTTGGAAGGTTTTAATAACATTTTTGGGTGGCGTTCATATCTGTGGTATGACAAGGTTAAAGCTCATAAAGGTTTTAAAAATCATATTGTCAGGAAAGCACTATTTAATGTTTGGACTAGATACAAAGATTTGTTGGAAAATAGAACCCCAAGATGGTTGTCACCAATGGAAGCTAAGGCTGTTAAGAAGCTTAATATGGAATCTAGATGGCCGAGATACTGTGAAATTTTAGAACACGAAGGGGACAGATCAAAATTGCAGAGTTTTGAGAAACTAAAAGGGAAAGTGAGAGATTGGCTTCACTATTACCAAATAATAGAGGTCTTTAAGATGGACAGGAAAATTGGCTTTCAGGTGAAAAAATCAAATTTGGAGTTTGAGTTGTTAGAATCCAGTACTAAAAATTTATCAAAAATGTATAACTTGCTGCTGAAATGGAATACTCAGGATGAAACGGTTAAATCGGCAATGATTAAGTGGGCTCAGGACATTGGTCATAACATTATGTTTGCTGACTGGGAAAAGTTGTGGACCACCGGGATGAAATTTACGGCATGTAATGCCTTAAGAGAAAATGTTATGAAAATGATTTATAGGTGGTACATGACCCCAGTCAAGCTTGCAAAAATCTACCATTTGCCTGATAACAAGTGTTGGAAATGTAAAGAAAATGAAGGTGCATTCTTTCACCTTTGGTGGACATGCCCTAAGATTAAGGCTTTCTGGGAAATGATATATAATGAGTTGAAAAAGGTGTTTAAATATACCTTCCCGAAGAAACCAGAGGCCTTTCTCTTGGGTATATGACTTTCTTTATGTATGCTACAACAGCAGCAAGAATACTCATCGCAAAGTACTGGAAGACACAAGATCTACCCACCTTGGAAGAATGGCAGATGAAGGTGATTGACTACATGGGTCTGGCAGAGATGACGAGCAGAATCCGAAACCAGGGAAGAGAAACGGCGGAAGAAGATTGGAAGAAATTTAAGGACTATTTAAAGAGATTTTGTAAAATTAATGAATGTTAAAATGACGTTGGATTTGAAAATAAGTGGTTATCAGCGGTATTGGATAAGTTAAAGAGAGTAAAATCAAAATTTAAGTCAAAATAAGGGAAGGACTTGCTGAATAGCTGATTAGAAATTGGAATACAGAAAGGGGAGGTATGAGGAAGTCGGGGAAGTAAGGTATAAGAAAATAAGATTTTGAAATTGTACTTGTTATATGTTTGTTGTGTTTATGGTATTGTTTTGTTTTGTCTTTGTTGTTATAAAAATTCCTAATAAAAAAAATCTATTCATATGTGGTGAGTTTGTAGAAGTCTTCAATCCAATCATAGAAGGGAGACGCATTTTTATTTTTCCAGCTCACCAGTATCAGTCTTTTTACTGTGGTAAGGGCACAGAGAGTCCGCTTGTATTGCCCCTTTGTCAGGTTCCATGTGCTGGGTGTATAATTCGAAAGGATATTTTGCTCGGTAAAGGTACATTTGGCCTCAGCGATGGGAGTCCAGCAAGGAATCATTTAGCTAGTGCAATGGAGGAGGAAGAGGTTGAAAATGCGAGACTTACTGGCACCTGTAGCAGCAGCAGCAGCAGCTGGAGCATGGCCTGCAGTGCCACCTGGTGGCCCACCTCGGAACTTCCATGCCCATCCCAGATTTAAAGCTTTAGGCATGTGTTTTACACACACATACACACACACACACACACAAATAATAATTCACAAGAAGGAAATATCCCAAACAGCTCTTCCCCTGAAATATACTCGGAGTCAAGAGTGGATTTCATGCTCTATATTCAGCTCATAGTAGCGAGGAATGAAAGTTCCCCCACAATATCTGCTTTATATACATTATTTACACAATGGGCTGCACGTGATTGGCTAATTCTGGGATTCTCCTGTAGGCCAATCAGGTTGTGGATTCACTTCCACCTGGAAATGGATTGGGTGGCTCCTGCGGACCAATCAGACTGCTGCATTGTTCTAGGACCAATCAGACTGCTGCATGTTGGATCCTATTGTTCTAGGACCAATCAGACTGTAGCATTTTGGATCCTATTCAACTCAGTACATAACATCCCCACAAACCACCCCCAAATCCCCCAGCATAGGAATAGTGTGAGTGGAGGCTGGGTGCACCACATTGGAGACCCCAGGCGGAGTAGTAGGGGAATCTCATCCTTTACTTCCACACAAGGGTGACAGGCCAAATCATCTGTCAGGATAGATATGGTGGCCACGATTTCGCTGAAAACCCGATGTCTTAGGATTCACAACAAAGCAACGGCAAACACCTGCTAAAGACCCCCTGAAATGTTTGGCGGTGAAAACCCCACATTTCATGGCACCCCCAAAAATGAGCCTTTGGCGCCCTAACTCACGGGATCCCAATTTCTCCAAAAGTCAGACGTTGTCCGATTCACTCCAAAGTGGCGCCAAACACCCAGAGAATGCCCTCTGCAAGGTTTGGGGGTGAAAACACTACGTTTCACATCGCTCCACAAAATGAGCCCTCGACGCCGTAACCCACATGGTTGTCAGGGGCTGGACTGAGGAGGAATGGTGGGAGCCCCCCCCCTCTCGAGGACCTGCTCCACAACTCCAATTTATAAAGATTATAATCCAAGTTAACGAGATCTTCTTGCAATTAGAGGTCAAGAGATATGTAAAAGTCAGTGCTTTATATGATTCAGCCACATGGTGGAGCAATACACAAAGATTAAAGAAGCCATGATAGCCAGCTCTGAAAAGCTGGGGTGGTTTGTGTCTTCAAAGGCATGGCAGTGTGGCTTGAAGTTAATGACTTGTAACACCTCACAGTCATCATATAATAATAATAATAATAATAATAATAATAATAATAATAATAATAATAATAATTTAATATTTATACCCAGCCACTCTGGGCGGCTTCCAACAAAATATTAAAATAAAATAGTCTGTCAAACATTCAAAGCTTCCCAGAACAGGGCTGCCTTCAGATGTCTTCTAAATGTCAGGTAGCTGTTGATCTCTTTGACATCTGGTGGGAGGGGGTTCCACAGGGCTGGCACCACTACCCTGTAACTTGGCTTCTCGTAGGGAGGGAACCGCCAAAAGGCCCTCAGCGCTGGACCTCAGTGTCCAGGCAGAATGATGGGGGTGGAGGCGCTCCTTCAGGTATACTGGGCCTTTGAGGCCGTTTAGGGCTTTAAAGGTCAGCACCAACACTTTGAATTGTGCCCGGAAACATACTGAGAGCCAATGTAGGTCTTGGGGGCCACTCCCAGTCACCAGTCTAGCTGCCGCATTCTGGATTAGTTGTAGTTTCCGGGTCACCTTCAAAGGTAGCTCCACGTAGAGCGCATTGCAGTAGTCCAAGCGGGAGATAACCAGAGCATGCACCACTCTGGCGAGGCAATCCGCAGGCAGATAGGGTCTCAGCCTGCGTACTAGATGAAGCTGGTCAACAGCTGCCCTGGACACAGAATTGACCTGCGCCTCCATGGACACCATGAACTGAAAGGTCCCGGGGGCGTTACCCTGAGCCTCAGCCACAAGGAATGTGCAGCAGCAGAAAATGGTAATGCTGTTCTAGATTGCATCTATGGAAGTCCAGGGTCCTGGTGAAAGGAAGTCCAAGTCCTACTCTCTCCTACCTTGGTCAGGCCACACCTGGAGTCCTGTGTCCAGTTCTGGGCACCATCATTTAAGAAGGATGTTGACAAGCTGGAATGTGTGCAGAGGAGGGCAACCAAGACAACCAAGGGTCTGGAAACTAAGATTGAAGAGAAACACTTGAAGGAGCTGGGTAGGTTTGGCCTGGAAAAGGGGAAACTGAGAGGAGATCTGACAGCCATCTTCCAATATCTTAAGGGCTGTCACATGGAAGAGGGAACAAGCTTCTTTTCTCCTGCTCTAGATGGTAGGACTCGAACCCATGGATTCAAGTTATAAGAAAGGAGATTCCAACTAAACATTCATAAAAACTTTCTGACAGTAAGGGCTGTTTGGCATTGGAACAGATTCCCATGAGAGGTGGTGGACTCTCCTTCCTTGGAGGTTACTAAGCAGAGGTTGGATGACCATCTGCCATGGATGCTTTTGCTGAGATTGCTGCATCCCAGGGGGTTGGACTGGATGACCCTTGGTGTCCCTTCCAGCTATAAGTTTCTATGATTCTATGAAATTGATCTGGATTAATGACAGCCATCCACCAGTTTCTTTATGCAAAACTGCTTCCCACCCCACCCCCTTACTGATTAATATATATAAAAAATACATTAAAGTAGACAAATAATAACTTACAAAAAGGATCAATAAACGTGTCACCTTTATTATATAAACTGTTATCATAATCACATGTCAAAATTTCTTTTGTGAATGAAATAAAATGGTTTCAATCAGTTTTTAATAACCAACAATCAAATGTAGTGCTTGGGGTACAGCTTAGATCAATTCCCCAGATGTTCAGTGTCCAGGGGTTCAGTGCCTGGCACCCAGAAACTCATGGCAAAGGGGAGTCTGGCACCAAGTAACTCATAACATTTCACTTCCTTGCAAGCTAAGGAAAGCTTTTGATTGGCAGAAGACACTGGGCAGAAACAGAAAGAAACAGGGGGATGAGGGGGTCTAAGGGTGAAGTCCTGCTCCTGTCCATCCTAATACTGGACAGTTTATTACAGGATGTTGAGAAGGGTCATTTTTTACTATTAATTGAGAAACAGCAGCCATAGTCTAGGCCAGGAGTGTTTTTCCTTGGTGACACCGCCATGTTGAAAAGTGTGTGTTTGCAAGGTATTTCCTGTCCTGTCCAGAAATGCACCGTGCTGGATGAAGCCAGCTCTAGATCCTTCCTAAATAAATAAAATAAAAACCCACTGGAGGATATATTTGAAAAATTAATGTTAAGGGGAACAATTCACATTGTTAAGCAAGGTAGCTAAAGCAACAGGGTCAGGGCCTCCATTGTGACACGTCCCCCTGCTGAGTGACTTGGCTGAGGACTTTGGGAAGAGCAACTATTTGAGGATAGTTCAGGAGAAAGGAGGTGGTTTGTGAGGAGTAATGATGTTTTCCGGCAAAATAAAGATTTCTTCTTCTTGAGTGTAAGTAGGATGTCTAATTCTTTCTGCATTCTGCTTCTTTTGCTCTCCCTCAAGATTTAGAAACATAGGGCAGTAAGGCAGATCTGGAAAAAGCCTAGGTAAAGGTACAGGTACCCCTGACCGTTAGGTCCAGTCGCGGACGACTCTAGGGTTGCGCGCTCATCTCGCTCTATAGGCTGAGGGAGCCGGCGTACAGCTTCCGGGTCATGTGGCCAGGATGACGAAGCCGCTTCTGACAAAAGCAGAGCAGTGCACGGAAAGGCTGTTTACCTTCCCGACAGAACGGCACCTACCGTATTTTCCGCTCTATAGGACGCACCGGACCATAAGACGCACCGGATCATAGGAGGGGGAGAACGGGGGGGGGGGATTCTCTCCCTCTCTGCTCAGTGTCCCTTCAGCGAAGCGGCAGGATAAACGGAGCCCCTTCGATTTCTCCTCCCGCTTCACTGAAGGGGCGCTGCGCCGAGAGGGAAAACTGTGCAGCACCTCTCCAGCGAAGCGTAGCCTGGAGAGCAAGAGGGATCGGTCTGCACCGACCCCTCTCGCTCTCCAGGCTTCAGGCGGCTATCCGCAAGCCTTCTGAGTGCAGCGGGAACTCCTGCTGCGCTTGGAAGGCTTGCGGATAGCTGCCTGAAGCCCCCAGAGCGCAGCCTTTGAAGCCTCCACAGAGCAGCGGGCTGAAGCCATCCCCAAGCTAGAACAGTGAGATGGAGCACCGCGCAGTGAGCTCCGACTCACTGTTCTGGCTTCGGGGACGGCCTTTGAAGCCTCCGCAGGGCGGCAGGGTGCCTTCACCCCGCTGCCCTGCGGAGGCTTTGCGCAGCTAACCCCAAGCTAGAACAGCGAGATGGGGCGCTGTGCAGCGATCCTTCTGCCTGCTCTGGCTTTGGGCTTAGCTGCGCAGCCTGCATTCACTCCATAGGGCGCACACAAATTTTCCCTTAATTTTTGTTTTTTTTATAATATATTTTTTATTAGCAAACCAATCAAATCACATTACGTCCAAATTACAAAACCGAATTTTAAATTTTGGTTGGGGGTACCCATGCTTCGAGCTCAGAAAGGGATCCAATCATTTCTTATTTCTGCTGCTTTGATCATTTCCCCTTAATTTTTGGAGGGGGAAAAGTGCGTCCTATAGAGTGAAAAATACGGTATTTATCTACTTCCACTTTTGGACTGCTAGGTGACTTCAGATGGCTATCCGCAAGCCTTCGAAGTACAGCGGGAACTCCTGCTGCGCTCCAAAAGCTTGCGGATAGCTGCCTGAAGCCAACGGAGTGCAGCCTTTGAAGCCTCTGCAGAGCAGCGGGGTGAAGGCACCCCGCTGTCCTGCGGAGGCTTTGCGCAGCCATCCCCAAGCTAGAACAGTGAGACGGAGCACTGCACAGTGCTCCGCCTCACTGTTCTGGCTTCGGGGACGGCCTTTGAAGCCTTCGCAGGGCAGCAGGGGGCCTTCACCCTGCTGCCCTGCGGAGGCTTTGCGCAGCTAACCCCAAGCTAGAACAGCGAGACGGAGCGCTGCGCAGCGCTCCTTCTGCCTGCTCTGGCTTTGGGCTTAGCTGCGCAGCCTGCATTCACTCCATAGGGCGCACACAAATTTTCCCCTAATTTTTGTTTTTTTTATAATATATTTTTTATTAGCAAACCAATCAAATCACATTAGTTCCAAATTACAAAACCGAATTTTAAATTTTTGTTGGGGGTACCCATGCTTTGAGCTCTTAAAGGGATCCAATCATCTCTTATTTCTGCTGCTTTGATCATTTCCCCTTAATTTTTGGAGGGGGAAAATTGCGTCCTATAGAGCGAAAAATACGGTATTTATCTACTTCCACTTTGTGCTTTCGAACTGCTAGGTTGGCAGGTGCTGGGACCGAGCAGCGGGAGCTCACCCCGTCGCGGGGATTCGAACTGCCGACCTTCTGATCAGCAAGCCCTAGGCTCTGTGGCCACCCGTGTCCCTACGGAAAAAGCCTATCGCAGACCCTTCCAAACCTGGTATGTAAGGGCTTCCGGTTTTTCCGCCCTCCGTTGTGGATGTGCTTCGCGGGTTCTCCGCGCCTAGCAGCTGTTAGAGGGAATTTTGGGGGGCAACGCGGAGGCTACACGACCCCCAAAAAGGCTCTGGGCGTGGCCCAGGGCTGACATTGTCCGGCAGTGTCAAAAAAGGAACCCTTCAAAGCCCACGTCCTAACCAGGAGGTGAGTCGACAGAGAGTACCTAGACGCAAGGACACGAGCAATCCTCAGCAGCAAGCCTCAAAGTCCCAAAGGGTAAGAACGGCAGCTAACAAGGAGAGCTTGAGGAGAAGAGGGTCTGTGAGACTTATTTATACAAACTGAACTGCTCAGAAACAGACCCAAAAGACTAGCACATAAAGAGTAAAGAACGGGAGATTTTATCTTAAACATATTGGAAATCTTTCTCATTATACGTAAGCATAAGCAAATATTTCTCTAACAAGTACCAGTAAGAAACGGAAGACAGATTCAAATTTCACTCTGCAGCAGCAGTACTAGCCCATTAAAAGAAGCGGAATTCAAGGACTTAACTTGTTTTTTACTTTGAAGTGGCATGAGCCCAGCGAAAGAGACTGAGTTAAAAGACTTGGATTGTCAGCGCTGTTTGTGGTAAAAGAGTGGAAGTTACTGGAAAACAAAGGTAAAAGAGAAGGCAACACTTTTAATATTGAACTTATATTAAACACTAACCTATAAAGATGGCAAAGATGGCGTAGCGTGGTCTAGGAGAAGGAGGAGGTGGTTTGTGAGAAAGGAAATACGTTTTCTGGTATAATGAAGAGACTTTCTTCATCTAAAGTATAAGTAGGATTCCTAATTCCTTCTGCATTCTGTTTCTTTTACTATCCCTCAAGATTCAGAAACATTGGGAACCATGTCATGGTTAGATTAGTTTATAAAGATTGGCTGCGTGAGCTGCTGGTCTCCTGCTGTCACGTGCCAAAGATCCATCCCCTGGTCTGTGAGGAGGAGGAGGAAGAGATATTGGAAGAGAAATGGGAGGATGAAGTGATGGTTATGAAGATCAGAAGGAATCTTTAGTGAAGGTGAAAATAATTTATGTAAGACCAAGCGACCAGGGGATGGATGCCACTGATACCAATTTAGATGGGGAGTGTTGATCTTTGTTCATCAGGAACAGGGAGGCCAGAGAAAATCCCGCTCGCTGGGGAGCGGGGAGGCAGCTCCCTCATTCAAGAAGAATTCAAGGATGGGATGAGGACTTTGGGATGAGAAACTATTTGAGGATAGTTCAGACGAGAGGAGGAAGATTTTGAGGAAGCAAACATGTTTTTTAGCGCAACGAATTGACTTTCTTCATCTAAAGCGTAAGTAGAATGCCCAAATCACTGTGCTACATGAAAAGGAAGAGGTATCGAACTTTTTAAAATAAACAAAGCAAAACTGCTTAACCCACTAAAATATATATTTTTAAAAATGAACATTAAAGGGAGCCATGTCCCTTGTAAAGCCAGGTAGCTAAAGTGACGGTGTCATGTCCTCCATTGTGACACGTTCTCCGGCTGACTGACTTGGCTGACAACTTTGGGAAGAGCAACTATTTGAGGATAGTTCAAATAAAATAGGTTGTTGGTGTGAATTGTGTTTTCTGAAAAATGAAAATTTATTCATCTCGTGTATACGTAGGATCTCTTATTCTTCCTGCATTTTGCTTCATTTGCTATCCCTCAAGATTCAGATATATAAGGAACCATATCATGGTTAGATTAATTTTTAAAGATTGACCTCAGGACCCTCTTAGATCCTTTGAGGGAAATGGCTTGCCTTCTCCCTTGCGGGCATCACCACAAGAAAGGGATCTCCCAGTTCTGGAGGGTCTCTTGACAAGATGCCCTCCTCTCTGGTTTCAGCTGCTTGCTGCAATCGCCATGAGAGGTTTCTGAAAGTAGGTTTATCTGCCAGATAAAGAGTATCAAGGAAGCATCTAGAACCCATTTCCTGACTATTTTCCCTCTTCTTCCCTAGATTCTGCAGTCTGAGAAGGCTGGGTGAGCTGCTGGTCTCCTGCTGTCGTGCCACAAAAATCCATCCCCTGGTCTGTGAGGAGGAGGACACAGTGAGTGTAATGAAGGATGGAAAGGAAAGAAGGGTAAAGGTGAGAACGATCTACGTAAGGCCAAGGGACCAGAGGATGGATACCACAGATGCTACTACCAATGGTGAGTGTTGATCTTTGTTCAGGAGGAACAGGGAGGCCAGAGAGAATCTGGATCACTGAGGGTGGGGGGAGGCAGCTCCCTCATTCAAGAAGAGTTCAGGGATGGGATGAGGAAGGGAGGAAGGGAGAATAACGCAAGCCACCTGGAGATCCTTGCAGGAAAGATGGGTCATCAATGTAATAATTAATGAAAAAATTAAGAATCTTTTCTCTTCATTTCTCTTCAGGCAGTGATAGCAGTGAGGCCAGCAGCTCCAGTACAGCTCTACCCCGCTCCAAGACCCAGTTCTCCCTTCGCCCAAAATCCAAGTATCTAAATAAATTAATAATAGGGGTGCGGGTGGCGCTGTGGGTTAAACCACAGAGCCTAGGACTTGCCTATCAGAAGGTCGGCGGTTCGAATCCCCACGACGGAGTGAACTCCCGTTGCTCGGTCCCTGCTCCTGCCAACCTAGCAGTTCGAAAGCACGTCAAAGGGCAAGTAGATAAATAGGTAATGCTCCGGCGGGAAGGTAAAGGGCGTTTCCGTGCGCTGCTCTGGTTCAGAAGCAGCTTAGTCATGCTGGCCACATGACCCGGAAGCTGTTCATGACCGGTCCGCCATTAAAGCGCTGCAACCCCAGAGTCGGCCACGACTGGACCTAATGGTCAGGGGTCCCTTTACCTTTATATATTTCAAAAACACTGAGTCTCCAGTGTGGTCTCTCGTCACAAGGAAACAGACTTTATAAAGAGGCAACCTTTCAAACTTCTTATAAATGGAAACTGGGGAAAGCCCCCTCCAAAAGAATAGACTGTGCCCAGTGACTAGCTGATCCACATGCCTGTTCAGTTGACGCTCTAGATGCCTACTCAGTTGTTCTCCAAGGCTGTTGAAAGAGAGAATGGCCAGTGTGGCAGGCTGTGCGAGCTGCTGGCCTCCTGCTGTCGTGCCCCTAAAATCCACCCCCTGGTCTCCGAGGAGGAGGAGGAAGAGATATTGGAAGAGAAATGGAATGAGGAAGTAAATATAATTAAAGAAAGGGAGAATAGCGTAAGCCACCTGGAGATCCTTGAAGGAAAGATGGGTTGTCAACAGAATAATCAATGGAAAGATTAAAAATATTTTCTCTTCTTCTCTCTTCCGGGCAGCGACAGCAGTGAGGCCAGCAACTCCAGCACAGATCTCCCTCCCCACCAAGACCCAGTCCCCCCCTTCCCCACAAACCCAAATAGAAAAATAAAAAAAAATCATCATCATCATTATTATTCTAATCAAGTTCCTTTACAAACATGCTATTCTGTGATCATCCTTTTATCCTAGGCGGTGCTTTTTCCTACGTTTGTGAGCATGAGTGGAAATCCTGAGTCTCGCTGCAGGAGTCGACAGTTTGGCTCCTTCCCTTGTTGTTGCTCCTAGATGGAACTGCGCATGTGCGAAGACAAGACAGAGCCTTCCAAACTGGATCAAGAAACGTGTCACCCGTTGTCTGAAAACCACTGTCCTAATCACATGCCAGATTGTCTTTTTTGAATGAAATAAAATTCTTTCAAATAGTTTTTTAATGTTGGCATTTGTCTGTCTTGAGAAGCAATGGAGTGTGCCTACGGGGGTGAGGTCAAAAGTCAAGCAACAGTGTCAGCAGTCCCAAAGTGACCTCTCCAGGGAGCAAGACTGGGCAGTGTGTCTGGAGGTCCTGGGCTTCCCAGATGACAAGACTCCCTCTCTTGGCCTTGCAGATGTGTCTCCAAGGAAAGCAGAGTTAGGCACCAGTTGGGCTGCAGGAGATGTCAGAAGGGGTTGTAAACGGCGCCATCCAACCGCCTGAGGGACTCCACTCCAGATTTGTGTAGGCTTTACTCCTTAGCCTTTTCAGCTCCCAAAGATATCCCACAAGGCAAATTAGGATCAGAGTTTTCCTTCTCCTCGATGGGCTATCTTTATAGGTGGATGAGCCCCATCTGCCCCTCACTTCCCTCCACAGCATTGCAGAAACCACCTTCTTGACCACTGGGCCCACGCTTGGTCTTGTCCGATCAATCTGCTGGAGCCTGTCTTGGCACACAGGGGAAGTTCCTGAGCATTTGAGACTCCTTGGCTGCCCTCACCTGGTTTAGGTGGCCAGTCAAACCGTTCCCAGGATGTGGCCTCTGTCACATGCTGACCGTTTCTAGGAGCAAGAGAACAAACTTTTTATTAAAGAATGGAAATGGTTTAATGAATAGTTACAAACTGTAAACAGATAAGAACATTGGCAGGATTATTGGAATAACCTGCAGTTTAATAAGATTATCTATTTAAAGCAGATGCATAAATGAAGAAATTGAGGTAATTTGGATATGCATAAGATATGAAGAATCAATTTAAGGAACTGCAGAAAGAGGGGGAAGGAAGTCAAGTTTTGAAATGTTAAAATGACTGCAAAATTATTGAAATGTATAAACTTGAAAATCATATTTTTTTAAAAAAAAAATATTTCGCCAAAAATCAGACGTCATCCGTCTCACTCCCAACTGGAGCCAAAGGACACAGGCCTCGCCAGGACAGCTTTCCAGTTATAGCTTTTGCGGTGATGACGTATGTAAGCCTCAACTGTCCTGCATCTACTCCAGCTGAGGAATCACACACCTCCTCCCGAAGCTAGCGAGCCCCACCTGGGCTGTGGGTCCTTGCCTTCCGTCCCTCCCAACTGACAGTTGTTAGTTCTGGAATCCTGAGCTTGAGGGGGGGTACATCCCATTTCGCCCCGTGGGACACTCACCTCCCCTTAGCCACCTGCCTTTGGCGCTGCAGCAGTGATGGCTTTGGTCCCTGAAAGAGCATGCAAGATCTCTCCCAAATCTCAATACATATTTTGCTCTCCTGGACATCTTGCAAGACTTCAATGAGATCTCACAAGATCTTGCAGAAAATCTCCAATCTGTTTAGCTGCAAGCACACTCCTTTAAATTTTTTTTCTTATTTTGTACAAATTTCTTAATCTAACAGATTTGCACATAGGATTCTGTATCCCATGAAACGGCACATCTGTTTTGTTCTATTGTTACATTATTTGTGGCCTTCTAACACTTTGGGAGAAGCCTTCTCTCCCTTTTCCCTTAAAAAATCAGGATCTATGCTTTACACTCAGCAGGAAGGCCCATTTAAAAGGAAACATGTAGTTGTTTTGCTGCTGCTTTTTTGTGTTCTCAGGTGTCCAAGTTAGCCTCCTGGCCCTGCTCCTCCACTATACCACAGCAACATCCCCCACTAGGAATCCGTACTTGGGCTTTCATTGGCCATCAGCAATATCCGGTGGAGCCAGGTGGAGAGAAATGCCCCATCTTGCCCATCTTTGGGGTTTCAAGAGGTATAGCCTCTGTGCACGTACAGAATTCATGATTCAGCAAATGTATTAGACCATTGAAAGAGTTATTTCCTCTGATTAAATTACCAAAGGAAGAAAGCAGGATTGGCTTTTCTCCCCAGGGACACAAGGAAGGGGAAGCTGTATGTTTAAGAAATCAAATTCCCCAAGGGCTGAAACTCTGTTCAGCCAGTTAAAAAACCCAAATTCTCTCCGTACAGTGCTTCACATCTGGCGGGCAGGGCTTGTGTGCTTTGCTCATGATCCCTTGGGTGTCCTGAGGCTGATAGAGCAGCAGCCGTAAGTCTTGGGGCTCTGGGAGTGAGACATTGTCCTCAGAAGGCAAAGAGTAACTGAGGTTCCCTTTTCTCTCCCTTGGAGGCCCTGAACCAGGAGCTGGCCAGTTCAGGGCCTCCATGGGAGAGAAAAGGGGGGCCAGCACTTGTGCTCAAATGAGCTTTCATACGCGGTCATCCTGCCCCACACTCACATTCCAAAATATCTGCATGCTCACCTATCCAAGAGGTGGTTGGTCTTGGGCTGGGGGGTCCCAGAAGGCAGAATAAGTTGAGAAGCAAAGCCCAAGAAGTTGGAGGCATCCTCTTCGTATCCACCCAAACCCAATCTAAACAGCTTGGCTCCAGAACCAGCCCCTCCCTTCAGTTCTGTTCAGTTAAGAATGTCAGTTAAGAGGGACCACCTGTATTTTCTTGATTCTTGCCTGAGGTCATAATGGGCATGCACACTGGTATCTGTTTACCTGTAAGCACACACCTTTAGTTTATCTTTTTAAAAATAAAAATAAAATACTAGTTTCTCAGTCTACCAGCTTTGCACAAAATAGCAGCCGTTTTGTGATCCATGGCAGTGAAAACCCCACGTTTTATGGCGCCCCCCCCCAAAAAAATGAGGCTTCAGTGCCCTAACCCACAGGGTCATGATTTCTCCAAAGGTCCAATGTCATCTGATTCACTCCAAGGCAGCACCAAACACCCAGAGAATGCCCCCTGCAACTTTGGGGGGGGGGCTTTGAAAACACTACATTTCCCATTGTTAGAGTGGCATACGATGGATGAACAAGTTAAATCAGTGATGATAGATTGGGCAAGACATGTAGGACATAACATAATGTTTGAGGATTGGGAAAGATTGTGGAAGAAAGGGGTCAAGTTCACTGCATGTACTGTACTAAAGGAAAACATAATGAAAATGATGTATAGATGGTATCTGACCCCTGTTAAATTATCAAAGATTTATCATAACTGTGATAACCATTGCTGGAAATGTAAAGAAAACGAAGGTACTTTCTATCATATGTGGTGGACCTGCCTCAAGGTGAAAGACTTCTGGGAAAAGATTTATAATGAATTGAAAAAAATGTTGAAATATACATTTATAAAGAAACCAGAGGCCTTTCTTCTTGGAATAACAGGTTTGGAATTGCCCCCAAAAGATGTTAAATTATACACTGGGCAACAATTTTTTACCTTTTGAATGTTGTCTAGATTTCTACAATTGATTTAGGGTCTTTTTGCACTGCTGAATCAGGAAATGGCATCCGTTTCTCTTCATCAGGTCAGGTTGTTGTGCTATGTTGATTTGTAAAAAATCAGATCTTGTGACAAAATCGATTACATTTTGTGGCATTATCAGCTGATTTTTGTCAACACATATGATCCTAAATTTGAAGAAACAAAAATATTTTTCCTTCCAGTAGCACCTTAAAGACCAAATAAGTTAGTTCTTGGTATGAGCTTTCGTGTGCATGCACATTTCTTCAGATACTTCAGTTATCTGTAACATCCTAAATATGTTTTTAAGAGAAAATAATGTTTTTCCAACAATATATATTGATTACCTGAAAGAAACATCGATTACTGTAAACTGAATGGTGGGTATTGATAAAGGTAAGTACACATAAATTGCATGTTGCTTCACCATTTTTCAAACTTCAGGGCTTGAACTTCCGTTTCTTGGAACTCCTGGAATGCTCAGCGGCAGGGAGGTCTCTCTTCAGAGTCCAACAGTAGTCAGCCATCATGACTGCGTCCCAGCGACCCTGATACCTGGTCTCCATCTCTTTCATGTCCTGATGGAATCTCTCCCCCTGCTCGTCAGTCATTGAACCCAGGTTCTCAGGAAACCGGTCCATATGTGAAAATAGGTAGTGCATCTTGACGCTCATGTTGCAGCCCAGGTTTCTGAAAGCAGTCAGCATGTTGTTGACAAGTTCTGCATAGTTTCTGACCTTATTGTTGCTTAGAAAGTTCTTCACTACCAGAACAAATGCCTTCCACGCTTCCAGTTCCATTTCGTTCATTGAGTTTCGGAACTCTGGATCTCTGATGAGCTGACGGATCTGAGGACCGTCAAAGATGCCAGCTTTCAACTTCTCCATGGTCAATCCTGCCACAAGAGAAGCAGTCACCATCCTTGTCCAGAGCCTTTGGTGAACTGCTTGATTAAGCCGAGCTTGATGTGCAGCGGTGGGAAGAGTATTCTGTCTCTGTCCACCAGAGGGTCGTTGATGACGTTCCTTTCTTTGCAAGGCACCAATTCCTCCTGCACAGGCCAGTCCTTCTTCGTGTAATGCTGAGCACGGTCCCTACTATCCCACATGCACAGAAAACATGGGTACTTGTTGAAGCCAGACTGTTGTCCCAACAAAAAGTTCACCATCTTCAGGTCAACACAAATAAACCACTTATGCTGACCATAACCAATTTTCTCCAGCACATACTTCACTGCTTCATAGTTCTCCTTCACTGTAGTCGAGTGAGCCAGGGATATAGAGGCAAACTGGTTGCCGTTGTGTAGCAGAACACATTTCAGTGATTGCTTGCTGCTGTCAATGAACAGTCTCCAATCTTTGAGTTCGTACTGTGGCACTCCAAGCTTGAGCAGAAGCTGCGCAATATCTGCACAGTACACCAAGTCCTTCTCTTCTGAGAAAAAACGGAGGTACTCTTGATGCCTGTTGCGGAAGAAGCTGATGTCAGAGAGGAGTTTTTTCCCCTTAAATCTGGATGCCAACAGTTCGGCAGAGTCCTTTGACAAGCTGAGGTCGCGAACTAGATCATTCAACTCCTTTTGGGAAAATGGATGTGGAGCATCATCTTCAAGAACCACTTCTTCTTCGTGTCCTTCAGCACTGGAGGCATCTTTGTCACTAATGTCAGGAAGTTCTCCGAAGACAGGCACTGGAATTTCATCACAATGGGGCAGGACTCTTGAGGAGGAGGAGAAAGGGGAGGGAACTGGAAGGGGAATATATGCTCTGCGCAAATGGCTGTGAACTCATGCTTGTTTTGTGAATCTATAACACTTGTTCCTTCTGCCACCCCGGATGGCAGAATAAAGCTTTTCTCTGAAACTATTCCTTGAGTGTCTGTTGACTCCCATTTCCCCGTCCCGGGCGCAAAGCTCTTCTCACCCGAGGCTAAAAAGGCTACAAGCAGAGTCTGTAACCTGAAGTGTATGTTAACCCGAGGTACCACTGTATCATTGAATTTGTCCATGGCAAGTCTGCGTTTATCTGCAGGTTGTTCATATGTGGTGAGTTTGTAGAAGTCTTCAATCCAATCATAGAAGGGAGACGCATTTTTATTTTTCCAGCTCACCAGTATCAGTCTTTTTACTGTGGTAAGGGCACAGAGAGTCCGCTTGTATTGCCCCTTTGTCAGGTTCCATGTGCTGGGTGTATAATTCGAATGGATATTTTGCTCGGTAAAGGTACATTTGGCCTCAGCGATGGGAGTCCAGCAAGGAATCATTTAGCCAGTGCAATGGAGGAGGAAGAGGTTGAAAATGCGAGACTTACTGGCACCTGTAGCAGCAGCAGCAGCAGCTGGAGCATGGCCTGCAGTGCCACCTGGTGGCCCACCTCGGAACCTCCATGCCCATCCCAAATTTAAAGCTTTAGGCATGTGTTTTACACACACATACACACACACACACACACACACACACACACACACACAAATAATAATTCACAAGCAGGAAATATCCCAAACAGCTCTTCCCCTGAAATATACTCGGAGTCGAGAGTGGATTTCATGCTCTATATTCAGCTCATAGTAGCGAGGAATGAAAGTTCCCCCACAATATCTGCTTTATATACATTATTTACACAATGGGCTGCACGTGATTGGCTAATTCTGGGATTCTCCTGTAGGCCAATCAGGTTGTGGATTCACTTCCACCTGGAAATGGATTGGGTGGCTCCTGCGGACCAATCAGACTGCTGCATTGTTCTAGGACCAATCAGACTGCTGCATGTTGGATCCTATTGTTCTAGGACCAATCAGACTGTAGCATTTTGGATCCTATTCAACTCAGTACATAACATCCCCACAAACCACCCCCAAATTCCCCAGCATAGGAATAGTGTGAGTGGAGGCTGGGTGCACCACATTGGAGACCCCAGGCGGAGTAGTAGGGGAATCTCATCCTTTACTTCCACACAAGGGTGACAGGCCAAATCATCTGTCAGGATAGATATGGTGGCCACGATTTCGCTGAAAACCCGATGTCTTAGGATTCACAACAAAGCAACGGCAAACACCTGCTAAAGACCCCCTGAAATGTTTGGCGGTGAAAACCCCACATTTCATGGCACCCCAAAAAATGAGCCTTTGGCGCCCTAACTCACGGGATCCCAATTTCTCCAAAAGTCAGACGTTGTCCAATTCACTCCAAAGTGGCGCCAAACACCCAGAGAATGCCCCCTGCAAGGTTTGGGGGTGAAAACACTAAGTTTCACATCGCCCCACAAAATGAGCCCTCGACGCCGTAACCCACATGGTTGTCAGGGGCTGGACTGAGGAGGAATGGTGGGAGCCCCCCCCCCCTCTCGAGGACCTGCTCCACAACTCCAATTTATAAAGATTATAATCCAAGATAACGAGATCTTATTGAAATTAGAGGTCAAGAGATATGTAACAGTCAGTGCTTTATATGATTCAGCCACATGGTGGAGCAATACACAAAGATTAAAGAAGCCATGATAGCCAGCTCTGAAAAGCTGGGGTGGTTTGTGTCTTCAAAGGCATGGCAGTGTGGCTTGAAGTTAATGACTTGTAACACCTCACAGTCATCATCATCATCATCATCATCATCTAATAATAATAATAATAATAATAATAATAATAATAATAATAATAATAATAATTTAATATTTATACCCAGCCACTCTGGGCGGCTTCCAACAAAATATTAAAATAAAATAGTCTGTCAAACATTCAAAGCTTCCCAGAACAGGGCTGCCTTCAGATGTCTTCTAAATGTCAGGTAGCTGTTGATCTCTTTGACATCTGGTGGGAGGGGGTTCCACAGGGCTGGCACCACTACCCTGTAACTTGGCTTCTCGTAGGGAGGGAACCGCCAAAAGGCCCTCAGCGCTGGACCTCAGTGTCCAGGCAGAATGTGTTCAGTTTCTGTTAATTGGTTCTCGTGGGAAACTTGCAGATTCTAGCTTCGCACAATTAACTCAGGCTGGTGTCAATTTACTCTTGGCAGAAAGCCCAGGTCTGCTTGACCTAGAAACTACTCACTCTGATTGGTTAACGACCAGCACTCAACTCTGTTATCAAGGGTTTGCTAGCTCAGTTTGAAGTGAGGTGTGTTAGGAGTAGAAGTGCTGTGTATGGTTTTGAGAGAGAGAAAGAGAGGATTTATTTTGCTTTTATTTGTATGCAGAAACTCTGCTGGTTTTATTTTTCCTTTTAATAAATCCTGTAAATAGTTATTCTGAGTCTAGCTGACTTGTCATTACTGCCGCAACTAGCTTCTTCGCTGTGCAGGAAAACTCTGCTACGTTTGGGCTAAAGCCAGTAGGGCTATGCCTGACACTCCAAAGTTCCATGAGGTTATGGGCATTGTGCTGCCAGCCTGAGTTGCGGTGGTGTCAGCATCAACGGCGTTGGTTCCAGTAGTTCCAGAAGTTGTTGTTCCTGCTGGTGCAGCAGATGGACTCTGGCTGGTTCCTGACCGTGGTGAGCTGGTGACGCAGCGGACACAAGGACAACAGCTGCAGCGTGTGAGTGCTGGGTGCTGTGGTTCCTGTTTTCTCTCTCGGTGGTCGTGAGTAGCTGGTTCCGGGTTCCAGGGACATCGCTCTCAAGATGGCCTCACAACCAGTTCAGATGGCTTTTGAGCGTCTGAATGACTCCAATTACTTGCTGTGGTCGGAACGCATGCAGGCAGTGCTGCAGAGGGACCGTCTCTGGCAAGTGGTGAGTAAGTTTCCTGCGAAGCCTGATGATGAAGACCTCGATAAAGACCAAAGAGCAAGGGCCACAATTGTCTTGGGGCTGGAAGATTCCCAGTTGCCGTATGTGAGGGGAATCAAGACAGCTAGAGGTGTGTGGCAAGCACTTAAAGAACTCCATGTGCGTGAGACAGCGGTTTCCAAGCTGTTCATTCGCAAGGCATTGTACAAGGCAATGTTACAGCCTGGGGTTACAATGCAGGAACACCTACACAGTTTACAGTTAAAGTTTGTTGCGCTACAGGAAAGAGACTGTGCATTAGACCAGCAGGAGAAGGTGGCTATTATTTTGAGTTCTCTCCCGGAAAGCTGGGATAATTTAGTTTTGTCTCTAGAAGGCATGCAGGAGCATGATTTATCAGTCAGTTACGTTACTGGGCGTTTGATTGAAGAATGGCAGAAGAGGCAAGAAAGGTCGTTGGCTGCAGAGGCTTCTACAGGTGGGCGGTTTGGAAGGAGTTCTCATGCCGTACCAGAGGTGAAGCAAAAGCAGCGTACCAGTGAGGAGTCAGCGTTTGCTGTTAGGCGTTGTTTCAGATGTGGGTCTTCAGCGCATCTAAAACGACAATGTCCGGAGTTGGTCAAGTCTCAGTTGCCGGTGCAGGAGCAGAGACGAGATCAGCAGCAGCAGCGGAAAAAGAAATTCTTCAAACAAAAACAGTCGGCTCAGCTGGTGACCGGCGAGGTCAAGATTGCTGATGAGAAACAAGCGGTCTGGGTGGTCGATTCGGGAGCATCTCGCCACATCGTAAATTCAGATGAATTGTTTGTTTCCAAGAACTCAGCACAGCGCAGCCAGGTGGCTCTAGCAGACGGAAGTACTTCCGAAGTGATTTCGGGGGGTGCAGTTTTTGTTCCTTGTCTTCGTGAATGCCTGCAAAATGTACTTTGTGTGCCGTCATTAAGGAGCAATCTGATGTCTGTAGATTGTTTGCTAAAAGCTGGGTTTAAAGTGTATTTTGAAGGAGACAGTTGCATTATTAAGAAGGCTGGTGAGATTTTAGGCACTGCTAAGTCAGAGGGAGGCTTGTTTTGGCTTAAAGCAGGATCTCAAGTTGCAGCAGTAGTCAGTAAATCTCAGCCTGCAGTGAATAACAAAGCTATACATGACAACTGTGTGCACTTATTGCATAGGAAAATGGGGCATGCTTGCTGGAAAAGTGTACTAAAAATGTCTGAATTGGCTGATGGGGGTAATTTAAAGAGTTGTAACAAGTACCTTGATTGTAATGTTTGTAAAAAGGTTAAAACCCACAGAGTCTCTTACCCCAGAAGTGACAGAGTTAGTGAGGCACCGCTACAGCTGGTTCACATGGACGTAATTGGCCCATTTGCTGTAAGCAGGGGTGGATCGCGCTTTTCACTAACAATTGTGGATGACGCCACACGTTATTCTTGGGTTTTTCCCATGAAAAATAAGGGTGACGTGTTCACTAAGTTTAAAGGCTGGGTGGCATCTGTGGAAAGTTTTCTGTCCATTAAACTTAAAAGGATTCAGACGGACAGAGGTGGCGAATTTATGTCAAATGCCTTTAAAGATTGGTTACAAAAGCGTGGCATTGGGCATAGAAAAACGAACGTTTTTCCCCCAGAGGAGAATGGCGTTGCAGAGCGAAAAAACAGATCTTTACAAGATATGATGTTTGCCATGCTTGACGATGCTGATTTGCCCATGTCTTATTGGGGGGAGAGCATGCTCACCGCGTGTTATCTCCAAAACAGGCTCTTTCATCAAACAATAGGTACAACTCCGTATTTTAAATTGTTTCAGAAAAAACCCAAAATTGACCATTTGCATGTGTTTGGATCAAAAGCCTGGGTATTAATTCCGAAACAAATGAGGAAGAAGGGAGATCCTAAGACCAAACAGTTAGTGTTTGTGGGTTACCAGGAGCTGGGAAAAGGTTTCCGCTTTGCTGAAGGGACAAATGGCATTGTGATCTCCAGGAATGCCAGTTTTTGTGAACATAGTGGCTGGGAGAGACTACATGCCAATACTGAGGTTTGGTTTGAACCTTCCCAGGAGCTTCATGACTCTGAAAGTAGACACAGAGAATCAGAGTCTGAGGGGGAGGAAAGTTCAGATAAGAGCTCTCAAGAAAGTGGAGTTAGCCAAAGACCAGTTGCTAAGCAACAAAAGAGAGGTCGTAGTTCTGAAGAGGAAAGTGGGTCAGAAGAAAAATTTTCTCCCAGAAGATCTAAAAGACAAAACAAAGGAGTGCCTCCGGTGCGTTTTTCTCCAGATACTGCAAATGTGTTTAGTGTAATTGCAGAACCCAAGAGTTTTCAGGAGGTGTTAAAGTTACCAAAAGAGGAGGCAGAGCGCTGGAAACAGGCAATGGAGGAAGAGATGTCCTCTCTGAATGAGCACAAGGTTTTTACACCAGTAGCAGCGCCTGAGGGGGCAAAGATTGTAGGCTGCAGGTGGGTGTACAAACTTAAACCTCTGGTGACAGGAGAGTACAAATACAAAGCTCGTTTAGTGGCTCAAGGATACTCTCAGAGGCCTGGAAAAGATTATGACGAGACTTAGGCCCGGTTAGGACATATCTAGGGTTGGAAGTGTGCTGGGCCCAAGATGGCAGCTGCCTAATTAGTCAGCAGAGCAAAGTTAAACAACTACTGACTACATACAGGATGCAGGATTGCAAAGGGGCAGTGGTGCCTATGGATCCAGGTTTCATAAAAACACTTCATATAGATGAGAGTCCTGAATTTGAACATCCTGATGTATATCACTCTGTAATTGGAAGTTTATTGTATATAGCACAGTGGTCCAGACCTGATATTAGCTATGCAGTAGGCATATTAAGTAGATTGGTCTCAAAACCCACACTAAATGCCTGGAAAGGGGTAAAACAAGTTCTGAGATATCTCAAACAGACAATTGGCTATATGTTACAATTAAATTCTTCAGAGGATGAAATGTTGAGTTGCTACTGTGATAGTGACTGGGGAAATTTGCCGGATAGAAAATCTGTCACAGGACTAGTCATAATGGTCGGTGGAGCTTTAATCAGCTGGCGGTCACGCAAGCAAGACGTTGTAAGTGTGTCATCAACGGAATCAGAGTACGCCGCATTGAGTGAATTGTGCAACGAGGTGATTTATTTCAAGCATTTGTTAACAGATTTAAACGTAAATTGTGGAGAACCAGTACAAGTTTACATTGATAATCAAGCTTGTATAACTTTAAGTAAAACAGAGGGTTTCAAATCGCGTTCCAAACATATCTCTGTAAAATACCAAAATGTACGTTGCTGTGTACAAGACAATGTAATCACCTGTACTTATGTGTCAAGTGAAGAAAATGTAGCAGATGTGTTAACTAAACCATTGGCAAAGATAAAGAACAAGCGAATGTGCAAGGGTTTAGGTTTGCTGGAAAAATGATCTCCTACATAGGTGTATTTAATGTTAATTGTTCAGCAGAATCTGTGAGGGGGTGTTCAGTTTCTGTTAATTGGTTCTCGTGGGAAACTTGCAGATTCTAGCTTCGCACAATTAACTCAGGCTGGTGTCAATTTACTCTTGGCAGAAAGCCCAGGTCTGCTTGACCTAGAAACTACTCACTCTGATTGGTTAACGACCAGCACTCAACTCTGTTATCAAGGGTTTGCTAGCTCAGTTTGAAGTGAGGTGTGTTAGGAGTAGAAGTGCTGTGTATGGTTTTGAGAGAGAGAAAGAGAGGATTTATTTTGCTTTTATTTGTATGCAGAAACTCTGCTGGTTTTATTTTTCCTTTTAATAAATCCTGTAAATAGTTATTCTGAGTCTAGCTGACTTGTCATTACTGCCGCAACTAGCTTCTTCGCTGTGCAGGAAAACTCTGCTACGTTTGGGCTAAAGCCAGTAGGGCTATGCCTGACACTCCAAAGTTCCATGAGAATGATGGGGGTGGAGGCGCTCCTTCAGGAATACTGGGCCTTTGAGGCCGTTTAGGGCTTTAAAGGTCAGCACCAACACTTTGAATTGTGCCCGGAAACATACTGAGAGCCAATGTAGGTCTTGGGGGTCACTCCCAGTCACCAGTCTAGCTGCCACATTCTGGATTAGTTGTAGTTTCCGGGTCACCTTCAAAGGTAGCCCCATGTAGAGTGCATTGCAGTAGTCCAAGCGGGAGATAACCAGAGCATGCACCACTCTGGCGAGGCAATCCACAGGTAGATAGGGTCTCAGCCTGCGTACTAGATGAAGCTGGTCAACAGCTGCCCTGGACACAGAATTGACCTGCACCTCCATGGACACCATGAACTGAAAGGTCCCGGGGGCGTTACCCTGAGCCTCAGCCACAAGGAATGTGCAGCAGCAGAAAATGGTAACACTGTTCTAGATTGCATCTATGGAAGTCCAGGGTCCTGATGAAAGGAAGTCCAAGTCCTACTCTCTCCTACCTTGGTCAGGCCACACCTGGAGTCCTGTGTCCAGTTCTGGGCACCATCATTTAAGAAGGATGTTGACAAGCTGGAATGTGTGCAGAGGAGGGCAACCAAGACAACCAAGGGTCTGGAAACTAAGATTGAAGAGAAACACTGGAAGGAGCTGGGGAGGTTTGGCCTGGAAAAGAGGAAACTGAGAGGAGATCTGACAGCCATCTTCCAATATCTTAAGGGCTGTCACATGGAAGAGGGAACAAGCTTGTTTTCTCCTGCTCTAGATGGTAGGACTCGAACCCATGGATTCAAGTTATAAGAAAGGAGATTCCAACTAAACATTCATAAAAACTTTCTGACAGTAAGGGCAGTTTGGCATTGGAACAGATTCCCATGAGAGGTGGTGGACTCTCCTTCCTTGGAGGTTACTAAGCAGAGGTTGGATAGCCGTCTGCCATGGATGCTTTTGCTGAGATTGCTGCATCACAGGGGGTTGGACTGGATGACCCTTGGTGTCCCTTCCAGCTATAAGTTTCTATGATTCTATGAAATTGATCTGGATTAATGACAGCCATCCACCAGTGTCATATGCAAAACTGCTTCCCACCCCACCCCCTTACTGATTAATATATATAAAAAATACATTAAAGTAGACAAATAATAACTTACAAAAGGATCAATAAACGTGTCACCTTTATTATATAAACTGTTATCATAATCACATGTCAAAATTTCTTTTGTGAATGAAATAAAATGGTTTCAATCAGTTTTTAATAACCAACAATCAAATGTAGTGCTTGGGGTACAGCTTAGATCAATTCCCCAGATGTTCAGTGTCCAGGGGTTCAGTGCCTGGCACCCAGAAACTCAGGGCAAAGGGGAGTCTGGCACCAAGTAACTCATAACATTTCACTTCCTTACAAGCTAAGGAAAGCTGTTGATTGGCAGAAGACACTGGGCAGAAACAGAAAGAAACAGGGGGATGAGGGGGTCTAAGGGTGAAGTCCTGCTCCTGTCCATCCTAATACTGGACAGTTTATTACAGGATGTTGAGAAGGGTCATTTTTTACTATTAATTGAGAAACAGCAGCCATAGTCTAGGCCAGGAGTGTTTTTCCTTGGTGACACCGCCATGTTGAAAAGTGTGTGTTTGCAAGGTGTTTCCTGTCCTGTCCAGAAATGCACCGTGCTGGATGAAGCCAGCTCTAGATCCTTCCTAAATAAATAAAATAAAAACCCACTGGAAGATATATTTGAAAAATTAATGTTAAGGGGAACAATTCACATTGTTAAGCAAGGTAGCTAAAGCAACAGGGTCAGGGCCTCCATTGTGACACGTCCCCCTGCTGAGTGACTTGGCTGAGGACGTTGGGAAGAGCAACTATTTGAGGATAGTTCAGGAGAAAGGAGGTGGTTTGTGAGGAGTAATGATGTTTTCCGGCAAAATAAAGATTTCTTCTTCTTGAGTGTAAGTAGGATGTCTAATTCTTTCTGCATTCTGCTTCTTTCGCTCTCCCTCAAGATTTAGAAACATAGGGCAGTAAGGCAGATCTGGAAAAAGCCTAGGTAAAGGTACAGGTACCCCTGACCGTTAGGTCCAGTCGCGGACGACTCTAGGGTTGCGCGCTCATCTCGCTCTATAGGCTGAGGGAGCCGGCGTACAGCTTCCGGGTCATGTGGCCAGGATGACGAAGCCGCTTCTGGCAAAAGCAGAGCAGTGCACGGAAAGGCTGTTTACCTTCCCGACAGAACGGCACCTACCGTATTTTTGGCTGTATAGGACGCACCGGACCATAAGACGCACCGGATCATAGGAGGGGGAGAACGGGGGGGTGAGGAATTCTCTCCCTCTCTGCTCAGTGTCCCTTCAGCGAAGCGGCAGGATAAACGGAGCCCATTCGATTTCTCCTCCCGCTTCACTGAAGGGGCGCTGCGCAGAGAGGGAAAACTGTGCACCGACCCCTCTCGCTCTCCAGGCTTCAGGCGGCTATCCGCAAGCCTTCTGAGTGCAGCGGGAACTCCTGCTGCGCTTGGAAGGCTTGTGGATAGCTGCCTGAAGCCCCCAGAGCGCAGCCTTTGAAGCCTCCACAGAGCAGCGGGCTGAAGCCATCCCCAAGCTAGAACAGTGAGACGGAGCACCGCGCAGTGAGCTCCGACTCACTGTTCTGGCTTGGGGGACGGCCTTTGAAGCCTCCGCAGGGCGGCAGGGTGCCTTCACCCCGCTGCCCTGCGGAGGCTTTGCGCAGCTAACCCCAAGCTAGAACAGCGAGATGGGGCGCTATGCAGCGATCCTTCTGCCTGCTCTGGCTTTGGGCTTAGCTGCGCAGCCTGCATTCACTCCATAGGGCGCACACAAATTTTCCCTTAATTTTTGTTTTTTTTATAATATATTTTTTATTTCCAAACCAATCAAATCACATTACTTCCAAATTACAAAACCGAATTTTAAATTTTGGTTGGGGGTACCCATGCTTCGAGCTCAGAAAGGGATCCAATCATTTCTTATTTCTGCTGCTTTGATCATTTCCCCTTAATTTTTGGAGGGGGAAAAGTGCGTCCTATAGAGTGAAAAATACGGTATTTATCTACTTCCACTTTTGAACTGCTAGGTGACTTCAGATGGCTATCCGCAAGCCTTCGAAGTACAGCGGGAACTCCTGCTGCGCTCCGAAAGCTTGCAGATAGCTGCCTGAAGCCAACGGAGTGCAGCCTTTGAAGCCTCTGCAGAGCAGCGGGGTGAAGGCACCCCGCTGTCCTGCGGAGGCTTTGCGCAGCTAACCCCAAGCTAGAACAGCGAGACGGAGCGCTGCGCAGCGCTCCTTCTGCCTGCTCTGGCTTTGGGCTTAGCTGCGCAGCCTGCATTCACTCCATAGGGTGCACACAAATTTTCCCTTAATTTTTGTTTTTTTTTATAATATATTTTTTATTAGCAAACCAATCAAATCACATTAGTTCCAAATTACAAAACCGAATTTTAAATTTTTGTTGGGGGTACCCATGCTTTGAGCTCTTAAAGGGATCCAATCACCTCTTATTTCTGCTGCTTTGATCATTTCCCCTTAATTTTTGGAGGGGGGAAATTGCGTCCTATAGAGCGAAAAATACGGTATTTATCTACTTCCACTTTGTGCTTTCGAACTGCTAGGTTGGCAGGTGCTGGGACCGAGCAGCGGGAGCTCACCCCGTCGCGGGGATTCGAACTGCCGACCTTCTGATCAGCAAGCCCTAGGCTCTGTGGCCACCCGTGTCCCTACGGAAAAAGCCTATCGCAGACCAAATCCCCCTTCCAAACCTGGTATGTAAGGGCTTCCGGTTTTTCCGCCCTCCGTTGTGGATGTGCTTCGCGGGTTCTCCGCGCCTAGCAGCTGTTAGAGGGAATTTTGGGGGGCAACGCGGAGGCTACACGACCCCCAAAAAGGCTCTGGGCGTGGCCCAGGGCTGACATTGTCTGGCAGTGTCAAAAAAGGAACCCTTCAAAGCCCACATCCTAACCAGGAGGTGAGTCGACAGAGAGTACCTAGACGCAAGGACACGAGCAATCCTCAGCAGCAAGCCTCAAAGTCCCAAAGGGTAAGAACGGCAGCTAACAAGGAGAGCTTGAGGAGAAGAGGGTCTGTGAGACTTATTTATACAAACTGAACTGCTCAGAAACAGACCCAAAAGACTAGCACATAAAGAGTAAAGAACGGGAGATTTTATCTTAAACATATTGGAAATCTTTCTCATTATACGTAAGCATAAGCAAATATTTCTCTAACAAGTACCAGTAAGAAAAGGAAGACAGATTCAAATTTCACTCTGCAGCAGCAGTACTAGCCCATTAAAAGAAGCGGAATTCAAGGACTTAACTTGTTTTTTACTTTGAAGTGGCATGAGCCCAGCGAAAGAGACTGAGTTAAAAGACTTGGATTGTCAGCGCTGTTTGTGGTAAAAGAGTGGAAGTTACTGGAAAACAAAGGTAAAAGAGAAGGCAACACTTTTAATATTGAACTTATATTAAACACTAACCTATAAAGATGGCAAAGATGGCGTAGCGTGGTCTAGGAGAAGGAGGAGGTGGTTTGTGAGAAAGGAAATACGTTTTCTGGTGTAATGAAGAGACTTTCTTCATCTAAAGTATAAGTAGGATTCCTAATTCCTTCTGCATTCTGTTTCTTTTACTATCCCTCAAGATACAGAAACATAGGGAACCATGTCATGGTTAGATTAGTTTATAAAGATTGGCTGCGTGAGCTGCTGGTCTCCTGCTGTCACGTGCCAAAGATCCATCCCCTGGTCTGTGAGGAGGAGGAGGAAGAGATATTGGAAGAGAAATGGGAGGATGAAGTGATGGTTATGAAGATCAGAAGGAATCTTTAGTGAAGGTGAAAATAATTTATGTAAGACCAAGCGACCAGGGGATGGATGCCACTGATACCAATTTAGATGGTGAGTGTTGATCTTTGTTCATCAGGAACAGGGAGGCCAGAGAAAATCCCGCTCACTGGGGAGCGGGGAGGCAGCTCCCTCATTCAAGAAGAATTCAAGGATGGGATGAGGACTTTGGGATGAGAAACTATTTGAGGATAGTTCAGACGAGAGGAGGAAGATTTTGAGGAAGCAAACATGTTTTTTAGCGCAACGAATTGACTTTCTTCATCTAAAGCGTAAGTAGAATGCCCAAATCACTGTGCTACATGAAAAGGAAGAGGTATCGAACTTTTTAAAATAAACAAAGCAAAACTGCTTAACCCACTAAAATATATATTTTTAAAAATGAACATTAAAGGGAGCCATGTCCCTTGTAAAGCCAGGTAGCTAAAGTGACGGTGTCATGTCCTCCATTGTGACACGTTCTCCGGCTGACTGACTTGGCTGACAACTTTGGGAAGAGCAACTATTTGAGGATAGTTCAAATAAAATAGGTTGTTGGTGTGAATTGTGTTTTCTGAAAAATGAAAATTTATTCATCTCGTGTATACGTAGGATCTCTTATTCTTCCTGCATTTTGCTTCATTTGCTATCCCTCAAGATTCAGATATATAAGGAACCATATCATGGTTAGATTAATTTTTAAAGATTGACCTCAGGACCCTCTTAGATCCTTTGAGGGAAATGGCTTGCCTTCTCCCTTGCGGGCATCACCACAAGAAAGGGATCTCCCAGTTCTGGAGGGTCTCTTGACAAGATGCCCTCCTCTCTGGTTTCAGCTGCTTGCTGCAATCGCCATGAGAGGTTTCTGAAAGTAGGTTTATCTGCCAGATAAAGAGTATCAAGGAAGCATCTAGAACCCATTTCCTGACTATTTTCCCTCTTCTTCCCTAGATTCTGCAGTCTGAGAAGGCTGGGTGAGCTGCTGGTCTCCTGCTGTCGTGCCACAAAAATCCATCCCCTGGTCTGTGAGGAGGAGGACACAGTGAGTGTAATGAAGGATGGAAAGGAAAGAAGGGTAAAGGTGAGAACGATCTACGTAAGGCCAAGGGACCAGAGGATGGATACCACAGATGCTACTACCAATGGTGAGTGTTGATCTTTGTTCAGGAGGAACAGGGAGGCCAGAGAGAATCTGGATCACTGAGGGTGGGGGGAGGCAGCTCCCTCATTCAAGAAGAGTTCAGGGATGGGATGAGGAAGGGAGGAAGGGAGAATAACGCAAGCCACCTGGAGATCCTTGCAGGAAAGATGGGTCATCAATGTAATAATTAATGAAAAAATTAAGAATCTTTTCTCTTCATTTCTCTTCAGGCAGTGATAGCAGTGAGGCCAGCAGCTCCAGTACAGCTCTACCCCGCTCCAAGACCCAGTTCTCCCTTCGCCCAAAATCCAAGTATCTAAATAAATTAATAATAGGGGTGCGGGTGGCGCTGTGGGTTAAACCACAGAGCCTAGGACTTGCCTATCAGAAGGTCGGCGGTTCGAATCCCCACGACGGAGTGAACTCCCGTTGCTCGGTCCCTGCTCCTGCCAACCTAGCAGTTCGAAAGCACGTCAAAGGGCAAGTAGATAAATAGGTAATGCTCCGGCGGGAAGGTAAAGGGCGTTTCCGTGCGCTGCTCTGGTTCAGAAGCAGCTTAGTCATGCTGGCCACATGACCCGGAAGCTGTTCATGACCGGTCCGCCATTAAAGCGCTGCAACCCCAGAGTCGGCCACGACTGGACCTAATGGTCAGGGGTCCCTTTACCTTTATATATTTCAAAAACACTGAGTCTCCAGTGTGGTCTCTCGTCACAAGGAAACAGACTTTATAAAGAGGCAACCTTTCAAACTTCTTATAAATGGAAACTGGGGAAAGCCCCCTCCAAAAGAATAGACTGTGCCCAGTGACTAGCTGATCCACATGCCTGTTCAGTTGACGCTCTAGATGCCTACTCAGTTGTTCTCCAAGGCTGTTGAAAGAGAGAATGGCCAGTGTGGCAGGCTGTGCGAGCTGCTGGCCTCCTGCTGTCGTGCCCCTAAAATCCACCCCCTGGTCTCCGAGGAGGAGGAGGAAGAGATATTGGAAGAGAAATGGAATGAGGAAGTAAATATAATTAAAGAAAGGGAGAATAGCGTAAGCCACCTGGAGATCCTTGAAGGAAAGATGGGTTGTCAACAGAATAATCAATGGAAAGATTAAAAATATTTTCTCTTCTTCTCTCTTCCGGGCAGCGACAGCAGTGAGGCCAGCAACTCCAGCACAGATCTCCCTCCCCACCAAGACCCAGTCCCCCCCTTCCCCACAAACCCAAATAGAAAAATAAAAAAAAAATCATCATCATCATTATTATTCTAATCAAGTTCCTTTACAAACATGCTATTCTGTGATCATCCTTTTATCCTAGGCGGTGCTTTTTCCTACGTTTGTGAGCATGAGTGGAAATCCTGAGTCTCGCTGCAGGAGTCGACAGTTTGGCTCCTTCCCTTGTTGTTGCTCCTAGATGGAACTGCGCATGTGCGAAGACAAGACAGAGCCTTCCAAACTGGATCAAGAAACGTGTCACCCGTTGTCTGAAAACCACTGTCCTAATCACATGCCAGATTGTCTTTTTTGAATGAAATAAAATTCTTTCAAATAGTTTTTTAATGTTGGCATTTGTCTGTCTTGAGAATCAATGGAGTGTGCCTACGGGGGTGAGGTCAAAAGTCAAGCAACAGTGTCAGCAGTCCCAAAGTGACCTCTCCAGGGAGCAAGACTGGGCAGTGTGTCTGGAGGTCCTGGGCTTCCCAGATGACAAGACTCCCTCTCTTGGCCTTGCAGATGTGTCTCCAAGGAAAGCAGAGTTAGGCACCAGTTGGGCTGCAGGAGATGTCAGAAGGGGTTGTAAACGGCGCCATCCAACCGCCTGAGGGACTCCACTCCAGATTTGTGTAGGCTTTACTCCTTAGCCTTTTCAGCTCCCAAAGATATCCCACAAGGCAAATTAGGATCAGAGTTTTCCTTCTCCTCGATGGGCTATCTTTATAGGTGGATGAGCCCCATCTGCCCCTCACTTCCCTCCACAGCATTGCAGAAACCACCTTCTTGACCACTGGGCCCACGCTTGGTCTTGTCCGATCAATCTGCTGGAGCCTGTCTTGGCACACAGGGGAAGTTCCTGAGCATTTGAGACTCCTTGGCTGCCCTCACCTGGTTTAGGTGGCCAGTCAAACCGTTCCCAGGATGTGGCCTCTGTCACATGCTGACCGTTTCTAGGAGCAAGAGAACAAACTTTTTATTAAAGAATGGAAATGGTTTAATGAATAGTTACAAACTGTAAACAGATAAGAACATTGGCAGGATTATTGGAATAACCTGCAGTTTAATAAGATTATCTATTTAAAGCAGATGCATAAATGAAGAAATTGAGGTAATTTGGATATGCATAAGATATGAAGAATCAATTTAAGGAACTGCAGAAAGAGGGGGAAGGAAGTCAAGTTTTGAAATGTTAAAATGACTGCAAAATTATTGAAATGTATAAACTTGAAAATCATATTTTTTTTAAAAAAAAATATTTCGCCAAAAATCAGACGTCATCCGTCTCACTCCCAACTGGAGCCAAAGGACACAGGCCTCGCCAGGACAGCTTTCCAGTTATAGCTTTTGCGGTGATGACGTATGTAAGCCTCAACTGTCCTGCATCTACTCCAGCTGAGGAATCACACACCTCCTCCCGAAGCTAGCGAGCCCCACCTGGGCTGTGGGTCCTTGCCTTCCGTCCCTCCCAACTGACAGTTGTTAGTTCTGGAATCCTGAGCTTGAGGGGGGGTACATCCCATTTCGCCCCGTGGGACACTCACCTCCCCTTAGCCACCTGCCTTTGGCGCTGCAGCAGTGATGGCTTTGGTCCCTGAAAGAGCATGCAAGATCTCTCCCAAATCTCAATACATATTTTGCTCTCCTGGACATCTTGCAAGACTTCAATGAGATCTCACAAGATCTTGCAGAAAATCTCCAATCTGTTTAGCTGCAAGCACACTCCTTTAAATTTTTTTTCTTATTTTGTACAAATTTCTTAATCTAACAGATTTGCACATAGGATTCTGTATCCCATGAAACGGCACATCTGTTTTGTTCTATTGTTACATTATTTGTGGCCTTCTAACACTTTGGGAGAAGCCTTCTCTCCCTTTTCCCTTAAAAAATCAGGATCTATGCTTTACACTCAGCAGGAAGGCCCATTTAAAAGGAAACATGTAGTTGTTTTGCTGCTGCTTTTTTGTGTTCTCAGGTGTCCAAGTTAGCCTCCTGGCCCTGCTCCTCCAATATACCACAGCAACATCCCCCACTAGGAATCCGTACTTGGGCTTTCATTGGCCATCAGCAATATCCGGTGGAGCCAGGTGGAGAGAAATGCCCCATCTTGCCCATCTTTGGGGTTTCAAGAGGTATAGCCTCTGTGCACGTACAGAATTCATGATTCAGCAAATGTATTAGACCATTGAAAGAGTTATTTCCTCTGATTAAATTACCAAAGGAAGAAAGCAGGATTGGCTTTTCTCCCCAGGGACACAAGGAAGGGGAAGCTGTATGTTTAAGAAATCAAATTCCCCAAGGGCTGAAACTCTGTTCAGCCAGTTAAAAAACCCAAATTCTCTCCGTACAGTGCTTCACATCTGGCGGGCAGGGCTTGTGTGCTTTGCTCATGATCCCTTGGGTGTCCTGAGGCTGATAGAGCAGCAGCCGTAAGTCTTGGGGCTCTGGGAGTGAGACATTGTCCTCAGAAGGCAAAGAGTAACTGAGGTTCCCTTTTCTCTCCCTTGGAGGCCCTGAACCAGGAGCTGGCCAGTTCAGGGCCTCCATGGGAGAGAAAAGGGGGGCCAGCACTTGTGCTCAAATGAGCTTTCATACGCGGTCATCCTGCCCCACACTCACATTCCAAAATATCTGCATGCTCACCTATCCAAGAGGTGGTTGGTCTTGGGCTGGGGGGTCCCAGAAGGCAGAATAAGTTGAGAAGCAAAGCCCAAGAAGTTGGAGGCATCCTCTTCGTATCCACCCAAACCCAATCTAAACAGCTTGGCTCCAGAACCAGCCCCTCCCTTCAGTTCTGTTCAGTTAAGAATGTCAGTTAAGAGGGACCACCTGTATTTTCTTGATTCTTGCCTGAGGTCATAATGGGCATGCACACTGGTATCTGTTTACCTGTAAGCACACACCTTTAGTTTATCTTTTTAAAAATAAAAATAAAATACTAGTTTCTCAGTCTACCAGCTTTGCACAAAATAGCAGCCGTTTTGTGATCCATGGCAGTGAAAACCCCACGTTTTATGGC
The DNA here is from genome assembly GCF_964188315.1 of Podarcis muralis. Taxonomy (NCBI): domain Eukaryota; kingdom Metazoa; phylum Chordata; class Lepidosauria; order Squamata; family Lacertidae; genus Podarcis; species Podarcis muralis. Next base: position 557,840 of record NC_135659.1, read on the forward strand.
GCCCCCCCCAAAAAAATGAGGCTTCAGTGCCCTAACCCACAGGGTCATGATTTCTCCAAAGGTCCAATGTCATCTGATTCACTCCAAGGCAGCACCAAACACCCAGAGAATGCCCCCTGCAACTTTGGGGGGGGGGCTTTGAAAACACTACATTTCCCATTGTTAGAGTGGCATACGATGGATGAACAAGTTAAATCAGTGATGATAGATTGGGCAAGACATGTAGGACATAACATAATGTTTGAGGATTGGGAAAGATTGTGGAAGAAAGGGGTCAAGTTCACTGCATGTACTGTACTAAAGGAAAACATAATGAAAATGATGTATAGATGGTATCTGACCCCTGTTAAATTATCAAAGATTTATCATAACTGTGATAACCATTGCTGGAAATGTAAAGAAAACGAAGGTACTTTCTATCATATGTGGTGGACCTGCCTCAAGGTGAAAGACTTCTGGGAAAAGATTTATAATGAATTGAAAAAAATGTTGAAATATACATTTATAAAGAAACCAGAGGCCTTTCTTCTTGGAATAACAGGTTTGGAATTGCCCCCAAAAGATGTTAAATTATACACTGGGCAACAATTTTTTACCTTTTGAATGTTGTCTAGATTTCTACAATTGATTTAGGGTCTTTTTGCACTGCTGAATCAGGAAATGGCATCCGTTTCTCTTCATCAGGTCAGGTTGTTGTGCTATGTTGATTTGTAAAAAATCAGATCTTGTGACAAAATCGATTACATTTTGTGGCATTATCAGCTGATTTTTGTCAACACATATGATCCTAAATTTGAAGAAACAAAAATATTTTTCCTTCCAGTAGCACCTTAAAGACCAAATAAGTTAGTTCTTGGTATGAGCTTTCGTGTGCATGCACATTTCTTCAGATACTTCAGTTATCTGTAACATCCTAAATATGTTTTTAAGAGAAAATAATGTTTTTCCAACAATATATATTGATTACCTGAAAGAAACATCGATTACTGTAAACTGAATGGTGGGTATTGATAAAGGTAAGTACACATAAATTGCATGTTGCTTCACCATTTTTCAAACTTCAGGGCTTGAACTTCCGTTTCTTGGAACTCCTGGAATGCTCAGCGGCAGGGAGGTCTCTCTTCAGAGTCCAACAGTAGTCAGCCATCATGACTGCGTCCCAGCGACCCTGATACCTGGTCTCCATCTCTTTCATGTCCTGATGGAATCTCTCCCCCTGCTCGTCAGTCATTGAACCCAGGTTCTCAGGAAACCGGTCCATATGTGAAAATAGGTAGTGCATCTTGACGCTCATGTTGCAGCCCAGGTTTCTGAAAGCAGTCAGCATGTTGTTGACAAGTTCTGCATAGTTTCTGACCTTATTGTTGCTTAGAAAGTTCTTCACTACCAGAACAAATGCCTTCCACGCTTCCAGTTCCATTTCGTTCATTGAGTTTCGGAACTCTGGATCTCTGATGAGCTGACGGATCTGAGGACCGTCAAAGATGCCAGCTTTCAACTTCTCCATGGTCAATCCTGCCACAAGAGAAGCAGTCACCATCCTTGTCCAGAGCCTTTGGTGAACTGCTTGATTAAGCCGAGCTTGATGTGCAGCGGTGGGAAGAGTATTCTGTCTCTGTCCACCAGAGGGTCGTTGATGACGTTCCTTTCTTTGCAAGGCACCAATTCCTCCTGCACAGGCCAGTCCTTCTTCGTGTAATGCTGAGCACGGTCCCTACTATCCCACATGCACAGAAAACATGGGTACTTGTTGAAGCCAGACTGTTGTCCCAACAAAAAGTTCACCATCTTCAGGTCAACACAAATAAACCACTTATGCTGACCATAACCAATTTTCTCCAGCACATACTTCACTGCTTCATAGTTCTCCTTCACTGTAGTCGAGTGAGCCAGGGATATAGAGGCAAACTGGTTGCCGTTGTGTAGCAGAACACATTTCAGTGATTGCTTGCTGCTGTCAATGAACAGTCTCCAATCTTTGAGTTCGTACTGTGGCACTCCAAGCTTGAGCAGAAGCTGCGCAATATCTGCACAGTACACCAAGTCCTTCTCTTCTGAGAAAAAACGGAGGTACTCTTGATGCCTGTTGCGGAAGAAGCTGATGTCAGAGAGGAGTTTTTTCCCCTTCAATCTGGATGCCAACAGTTCGGCAGAGTCCTTTGACAAGCTGAGGTCGCGAACTAGATCATTCAACTCCTTTTGGGAAAATGGATGTGGAGCATCATCTTCAAGAACCACTTCTTCTTCGTGTCCTTCAGCACTGGAGGCATCTTTGTCACTAATGTCAGGAAGTTCTCCGAAGACAGGCACTGGAATTTCATCACAATGGGGCAGGACTCTTGAGGAGGAGGAGAAAGGGGAGGGAACTGGAAGGGGAATATATGCTCTGCGCAAATGGCTGTGAACTCATGCTTGTTTTGTGAATCTATAACACTTGTTCCTTCTGCCACCCCGGATGGCAGAATAAAGCTTTTCTCTGAAACTATTCCTTGAGTGTCTGTTGACTCCCATTTCCCCGTCCCGGGCGCAAAGCTCTTCTCACCCGAGGCTAAAAAGGCTACAAGCAGAGTCTGTAACCTGAAGTGTATGTTAACCCGAGGTACCACTGTATCATTGAATTTGTCCATGGCAAGTCTGCGTTTATCTGCAGGTTGTTCATATGTGGTGAGTTTGTAGAAGTCTTCAATCCAATCATAGAAGGGAGACGCATTTTTATTTTTCCAGCTCACCAGTATCAGTCTTTTTACTGTGGTAAGGGCACAGAGAGTCCACTTGTATTGCCCCTTTGACAGGTTCCATGTGCTGGGTGTATAATTCGAATGGATATTTTGCTTGGTAAAGGTACATTTGGCCTCAGCGATGGGAGTCCAGCAAGGAATCATTTAGCCAGTGCAATGGAGGAGGAAGAGGTTGAAAATGCGAGACTTACTGGCACCTGTAGCAGCAGCAGCAGCAGCTGGAGCATGGCCTGCAGTGCCACCTGGTGGCCCACCTCGGAACCTCCATGCCCATCCCAAATTTAAAGCTTTAGGCATGTGTTTTACACACACATACACACACACACACACACACACACACACACACACACAAATAATAATTCACAAGCAGGAAATATCCCAAACAGCTCTTCCCCTGAAATATACTCGGAGTCGAGAGTGGATTTCATGCTCTATATTCAGCTCATAGTAGCGAGGAATGAAAGTTCCCCCACAATATCTGCTTTATATACATTATTTACACAATGGGCTGCACGTGATTGGCTAATTCTGGGATTCTCCTGTAGGCCAATCAGGTTGTGGATTCACTTCCACCTGGAAATGGATTGGGTGGCTCCTGCGGACCAATCAGACTGCTGCATTGTTCTAGGACCAATCAGACTGCTGCATGTTGGATCCTATTGTTCTAGGACCAATCAGACTGTAGCATTTTGGATCCTATTCAACTCAGTACATAACATCCCCACAAACCACCCCCAAATTCCCCAGCATAGGAATAGTGTGAGTGGAGGCTGGGTGCACCACATTGGAGACCCCAGGCGGAGTAGTAGGGGAATCTCATCCTTTACTTCCACACAAGGGTGACAGGCCAAATCATCTGTCAGGATAGATATGGTGGCCACGATTTCGCTGAAAACCCGATGTCTTAGGATTCACAACAAAGCAACGGCAAACACCTGCTAAAGACCCCCTGAAATGTTTGGCGGTGAAAACCCCACATTTCATGGCACCCCAAAAAATGAGCCTTTGGCGCCCTAACTCACGGGATCCCAATTTCTCCAAAAGTCAGACGTTGTCCAATTCACTCCAAAGTGGCGCCAAACACCCAGAGAATGCCCCCTGCAAGGTTTGGGGGTGAAAACACTAAGTTTCACATCGCCCCACAAAATGAGCCCTCGACGCCGTAACCCACATGGTTGTCAGGGGCTGGACTGAGGAGGAATGGTGGGAGCCCCCCCCCCCTCTCGAGGACCTGCTCCACAACTCCAATTTATAAAGATTATAATCCAAGATAACGAGATCTTCTTGAAATTAGAGGTCAAGAGATATGTAACAGTCAGTGCTTTATATGATTCAGCCACATGGTGGAGCAATACACAAAGATTAAAGAAGCCATGATAGCCAGCTCTGAAAAGCTGGGGTGGTTTGTGTCTTCAAAGGCATGGCAGTGTGGCTTGAAGTTAATGACTTGTAACACCTCACAGTCATCATCATCATCATCTAATAATAATAATAATAATAATAATAATAATAATAATAATAATAATAATAATAATAATAATAATAATTTAATATTTATACCCAGCCACTCTGGGCGGCTTCCAACAAAATATTAAAATAAAATAGTCTGTCAAACATTCAAAGCTTCCCAGAACAGGGCTGCCTTCAGATGTCTTCTAAATGTCAGGTAGCTGTTGATCTCTTTGACATCTGGTGGGAGGGGGTTCCACAGGGCTGGCACCACTACCCTGTAACTTGGCTTCTCGTAGGGAGGGAACCGCCAAAAGGCCCTCAGCGCTGGACCTCAGTGTCCAGGCAGAATGATGGGGGTGGAGGCGCTCCTTCAGGAATACTGGGCCTTTGAGGCCGTTTAGGGCTTTAAAGGTCAGCACCAACACTTTGAATTGTGCCCGGAAACATACTGAGAGCCAATGTAGGTCTTGGGGGTCACTCCCAGTCACCAGTCTAGCTGCCACATTCTGGATTAGTTGTAGTTTCCGGGTCACCTTCAAAGGTAGCCCCATGTAGAGTGCATTGCAGTAGTCCAAGCGGGAGATAACCAGAGCATGCACCACTCTGGCGAGGCAATCCACAGGTAGATAGGGTCTCAGCCTGCGTACTAGATGAAGCTGGTCAACAGCTGCCCTGGACACAGAATTGACCTGCACCTCCATGGACACCATGAACTGAAAGGTCCCGGGGGCGTTACCCTGAGCCTCAGCCACAAGGAATGTGCAGCAGCAGAAAATGGTAACACTGTTCTAGATTGCATCTATGGAAGTCCAGGGTCCTGATGAAAGGAAGTCCAAGTCCTACTCTCTCCTACCTTGGTCAGGCCACACCTGGAGTCCTGTGTCCAGTTCTGGGCACCATCATTTAAGAAGGATGTTGACAAGCTGGAATGTGTGCAGAGGAGGGCAACCAAGACAACCAAGGGTCTGGAAACTAAGATTGAAGAGAAACACTGGAAGGAGCTGGGGAGGTTTGGCCTGGAAAAGAGGAAACTGAGAGGAGATCTGACAGCCATCTTCCAATATCTTAAGGGCTGTCACATGGAAGAGGGAACAAGCTTGTTTTCTCCTGCTCTAGATGGTAGGACTCGAACCCATGGATTCAAGTTATAAGAAAGGAGATTCCAACTAAACATTCATAAAAACTTTCTGACAGTAAGGGCAGTTTGGCATTGGAACAGATTCCCATGAGAGGTGGTGGACTCTCCTTCCTTGGAGGTTACTAAGCAGAGGTTGGATAGCCGTCTGCCATGGATGCTTTTGCTGAGATTGCTGCATCACAGGGGGTTGGACTGGATGACCCTTGGTGTCCCTTCCAGCTATAAGTTTCTATGATTCTATGAAATTGATCTGGATTAATGACAGCCATCCACCAGTGTCATATGCAAAACTGCTTCCCACCCCACCCCCTTACTGATTAATATATATAAAAAATACATTAAAGTAGACAAATAATAACTTACAAAAGGATCAATAAACGTGTCACCTTTATTATATAAACTGTTATCATAATCACATGTCAAAATTTCTTTTGTGAATGAAATAAAATGGTTTCAATCAGTTTTTAATAACCAACAATCAAATGTAGTGCTTGGGGTACAGCTTAGATCAATTCCCCAGATGTTCAGTGTCCAGGGGTTCAGTGCCTGGCACCCAGAAACTCAGGGCAAAGGGGAGTCTGGCACCAAGTAACTCATAACATTTCACTTCCTTACAAGCTAAGGAAAGCTGTTGATTGGCAGAAGACACTGGGCAGAAACAGAAAGAAACAGGGGGATGAGGGGGTCTAAGGGTGAAGTCCTGCTCCTGTCCATCCTAATACTGGACAGTTTATTACAGGATGTTGAGAAGGGTCATTTTTTACTATTAATTGAGAAACAGCAGCCATAGTCTAGGCCAGGAGTGTTTTTCCTTGGTGACACCGCCATGTTGAAAAGTGTGTGTTTGCAAGGTGTTTCCTGTCCTGTCCAGAAATGCACCGTGCTGGATGAAGCCAGCTCTAGATCCTTCCTAAATAAATAAAATAAAAACCCACTGGAAGATATATTTGAAAAATTAATGTTAAGGGGAACAATTCACATTGTTAAGCAAGGTAGCTAAAGCAACAGGGTCAGGGCCTCCATTGTGACACGTCCCCCTGCTGAGTGACTTGGCTGAGGACGTTGGGAAGAGCAACTATTTGAGGATAGTTCAGGAGAAAGGAGGTGGTTTGTGAGGAGTAATGATGTTTTCCGGCAAAATAAAGATTTCTTCTTCTTGAGTGTAAGTAGGATGTCTAATTCTTTCTGCATTCTGCTTCTTTCGCTCTCCCTCAAGATTTAGAAACATAGGGCAGTAAGGCAGATCTGGAAAAAGCCTAGGTAAAGGTACAGGTACCCCTGACCGTTAGGTCCAGTCGCGGACGACTCTAGGGTTGCGCGCTCATCTCGCTCTATAGGCTGAGGGAGCCGGCGTACAGCTTCCGGGTCATGTGGCCAGGATGACGAAGCCGCTTCTGGCAAAAGCAGAGCAGTGCACGGAAAGGCTGTTTACCTTCCCGACAGAACGGCACCTACCGTATTTTTGGCTGTATAGGACGCACCGGACCATAAGACGCACCGGATCATAGGAGGGGGAGAACGGGGGGGTGAGGAATTCTCTCCCTCTCTGCTCAGTGTCCCTTCAGCGAAGCGGCAGGATAAACGGAGCCCATTCGATTTCTCCTCCCGCTTCACTGAAGGGGCGCTGCGCAGAGAGGGAAAACTGTGCACCGACCCCTCTCGCTCTCCAGGCTTCAGGCGGCTATCCGCAAGCCTTCTGAGTGCAGCGGGAACTCCTGCTGCGCTTGGAAGGCTTGTGGATAGCTGCCTGAAGCCCCCAGAGCGCAGCCTTTGAAGCCTCCACAGAGCAGCGGTCTGAAGCCATCCCCAAGCTAGAACAGTGAGACGGAGCACCGCGCAGTGAGCTCCGACTCACTGTTCTGGCTTGGGGGACGGCCTTTGAAGCCTCCGCAGGGCGGCAGGGTGCCTTCACCCCGCTGCCCTGCGGAGGCTTTGCGCAGCTAACCCCAAGCTAGAACAGCGAGATGGGGCGCTATGCAGCGATCCTTCTGCCTGCTCTGGCTTTGGGCTTAGCTGCGCAGCCTGCATTCACTCCATAGGGCGCACACAAATTTTCCCTTAATTTTTGTTTTTTTTATAATATATTTTTTATTTCCAAACCAATCAAATCACATTACTTCCAAATTACAAAACCGAATTTTAAATTTTGGTTGGGGGTACCCATGCTTCGAGCTCAGAAAGGGATCCAATCATTTCTTATTTCTGCTGCTTTGATCATTTCCCCTTAATTTTTGGAGGGGGAAAAGTGCGTCCTATAGAGTGAAAAATACGGTATTTATCTACTTCCACTTTTGAACTGCTAGGTGACTTCAGATGGCTATCCGCAAGCCTTCGAAGTACAGCGGGAACTCCTGCTGCGCTCCGAAAGCTTGCAGATAGCTGCCTGAAGCCAACGGAGTGCAGCCTTTGAAGCCTCTGCAGAGCAGCGGGGTGAAGGCACCCCGCTGTCCTGCGGAGGCTTTGCGCAGCTAACCCCAAGCTAGAACGGCGAGACGGAGCGCTGCGCAGCGCTCCTTCTGCCTGCTCTGGCTTTGGGCTTAGCTGCGCAGCCTGCATTCACTCCATAGGGTGCACACAAATTTTCCCTTAATTTTTGTTTTTTTTTATAATATATTTTTTATTAGCAAACCAATCAAATCACATTAGTTCCAAATTACAAAACCGAATTTTAAATTTTTGTTGGGGGTACCCATGCTTTGAGCTCTTAAAGGGATCCAATCACCTCTTATTTCTGCTGCTTTGATCATTTCCCCTTAATTTTTGGAGGGGGGAAATTGCGTCCTATAGAGCGAAAAATACGGTATTTATCTACTTCCACTTTGTGCTTTCGAACTGCTAGGTTGGCAGGTGCTGGGACCGAGCAGCGGGAGCTCACCCCGTCGCGGGGATTCGAACTGCCGACCTTCTGATCAGCAAGCCCTAGGCTCTGTGGCCACCCGTGTCCCTACGGAAAAAGCCTATCGCAGACCAAATCCCCCTTCCAAACCTGGTATGTAAGGGCTTCCGGTTTTTCCGCCCTCCGTTGTGGATGTGCTTCGCGGGTTCTCCGCGCCTAGCAGCTGTTAGAGGGAATTTTGGGGGGCAACGCGGAGGCTACACGACCCCCAAAAAGGCTCTGGGCGTGGCCCAGGGCTGACATTGTCTGGCAGTGTCAAAAAAGGAACCCTTCAAAGCCCACATCCTAACCAGGAGGTGAGTCGACAGAGAGTACCTAGACGCAAGGACACGAGCAATCCTCAGCAGCAAGCCTCAAAGTCCCAAAGGGTAAGAACGGCAGCTAACAAGGAGAGCTTGAGGAGAAGAGGGTCTGTGAGACTTATTTATACAAACTGAACTGCTCAGAAACAGACCCAAAAGACTAGCACATAAAGAGTAAAGAACGGGAGATTTTATCTTAAACATATTGGAAATCTTTCTCATTATACGTAAGCATAAGCAAATATTTCTCTAACAAGTACCAGTAAGAAAAGGAAGACAGATTCAAATTTCACTCTGCAGCAGCAGTACTAGCCCATTAAAAGAAGCGGAATTCAAGGACTTAACTTGTTTTTTACTTTGAAGTGGCATGAGCCCAGCGAAAGAGACTGAGTTAAAAGACTTGGATTGTCAGCGCTGTTTGTGGTAAAAGAGTGGAAGTTACTGGAAAACAAAGGTAAAAGAGAAGGCAACACTTTTAATATTGAACTTATATTAAACACTAACCTATAAAGATGGCAAAGATGGCGTAGCGTGGTCTAGGAGAAGGAGGAGGTGGTTTGTGAGAAAGGAAATACGTTTTCTGGTGTAATGAAGAGACTTTCTTCATCTAAAGTATAAGTAGGATTCCTAATTCCTTCTGCATTCTGTTTCTTTTACTATCCCTCAAGATACAGAAACATAGGGAACCATGTCATGGTTAGATTAGTTTATAAAGATTGGCTGCGTGAGCTGCTGGTCTCCTGCTGTCACGTGCCAAAGATCCATCCCCTGGTCTGTGAGGAGGAGGAGGAAGAGATATTGGAAGAGAAATGGGAGGATGAAGTGATGGTTATGAAGATCAGAAGGAATCTTTAGTGAAGGTGAAAATAATTTATGTAAGACCAAGCGACCAGGGGATGGATGCCACTGATACCAATTTAGATGGTGAGTGTTGATCTTTGTTCATCAGGAACAGGGAGGCCAGAGAAAATCCCGCTCACTGGGGAGCGGGGAGGCAGCTCCCTCATTCAAGAAGAATTCAAGGATGGGATGAGGACTTTGGGATGAGAAACTATTTGAGGATAGTTCAGACGAGAGGAGGAAGATTTTGAGGAAGCAAACATGTTTTTTAGCGCAACGAATTGACTTTCTTCATCTAAAGCGTAAGTAGAATGCCCAAATCACTGTGCTACATGAAAAGGAAGAGGTATCGAACTTTTTAAAATAAACAAAGCAAAACTGCTTAACCCACTAAAATATATATTTTTAAAAATGAACATTAAAGGGAGCCATGTCCCTTGTAAAGCCAGGTAGCTAAAGTGACGGTGTCATGTCCTCCATTGTGACACGTTCTCCGGCTGACTGACTTGGCTGACAACTTTGGGAAGAGCAACTATTTGAGGATAGTTCAAATAAAATAGGTTGTTGGTGTGAATTGTGTTTTCTGAAAAATGAAAATTTATTCATCTCGTGTATACGTAGGATCTCTTATTCTTCCTGCATTTTGCTTCATTTGCTATCCCTCAAGATTCAGATATATAAGGAACCATATCATGGTTAGATTAATTTTTAAAGATTGACCTCAGGACCCTCTTAGATCCTTTGAGGGAAATGGCTTGCCTTCTCCCTTGCGGGCATCACCACAAGAAAGGGATCTCCCAGTTCTGGAGGGTCTCTTGACAAGATGCCCTCCTCTCTGGTTTCAGCTGCTTGCTGCAATCGCCATGAGAGGTTTCTGAAAGTAGGTTTATCTGCCAGATAAAGAGTATCAAGGAAGCATCTAGAACCCATTTCCTGACTATTTTCCCTCTTCTTCCCTAGATTCTGCAGTCTGAGAAGGCTGGGTGAGCTGCTGGTCTCCTGCTGTCGTGCCACAAAAATCCATCCCCTGGTCTGTGAGGAGGAGGACACAGTGAGTGTAATGAAGGATGGAAAGGAAAGAAGGGTAAAGGTGAGAACGATCTACGTAAGGCCAAGGGACCAGAGGATGGATACCACAGATGCTACTACCAATGGTGAGTGTTGATCTTTGTTCAGGAGGAACAGGGAGGCCAGAGAGAATCTGGATCACTGAGGGTGGGGGGAGGCAGCTCCCTCATTCAAGAAGAGTTCAGGGATGGGATGAGGAAGGGAGGAAGGGAGAATAACGCAAGCCACCTGGAGATCCTTGCAGGAAAGATGGGTCATCAATGTAATAATTAATGAAAAAATTAAGAATCTTTTCTCTTCATTTCTCTTCAGGCAGTGATAGCAGTGAGGCCAGCAGCTCCAGTACAGCTCTACCCCGCTCCAAGACCCAGTTCTCCCTTCGCCCAAAATCCAAGTATCTAAATAAATTAATAATAGGGGTGCGGGTGGCGCTGTGGGTTAAACCACAGAGCCTAGGACTTGCCTATCAGAAGGTCGGCGGTTCGAATCCCCACGACGGAGTGAACTCCCGTTGCTCGGTCCCTGCTCCTGCCAACCTAGCAGTTCGAAAGCACGTCAAAGGGCAAGTAGATAAATAGGTAATGCTCCGGCGGGAAGGTAAAGGGCGTTTCCGTGCGCTGCTCTGGTTCAGAAGCAGCTTAGTCATGCTGGCCACATGACCCGGAAGCTGTTCATGACCGGTCCGCCATTAAAGCGCTGCAACCCCAGAGTCGGCCACGACTGGACCTAATGGTCAGGGGTCCCTTTACCTTTATATATTTCAAAAACACTGAGTCTCCAGTGTGGTCTCTCGTCACAAGGAAACAGACTTTATAAAGAGGCAACCTTTCAAACTTCTTATAAATGGAAACTGGGGAAAGCCCCCTCCAAAAGAATAGACTGTGCCCAGTGACTAGCTGATCCACATGCCTGTTCAGTTGACGCTCTAGATGCCTACTCAGTTGTTCTCCAAGGCTGTTGAAAGAGAGAATGGCCAGTGTGGCAGGCTGTGCGAGCTGCTGGCCTCCTGCTGTCGTGCCCCTAAAATCCACCCCCTGGTCTCCGAGGAGGAGGAGGAAGAGATATTGGAAGAGAAATGGAATGAGGAAGTAAATATAATTAAAGAAAGGGAGAATAGCGTAAGCCACCTGGAGATCCTTGAAGGAAAGATGGGTTGTCAACAGAATAATCAATGGAAAGATTAAAAATATTTTCTCTTCTTCTCTCTTCCGGGCAGCGACAGCAGTGAGGCCAGCAACTCCAGCACAGATCTCCCTCCCCACCAAGACCCAGTCCCCCCCTTCCCCACAAACCCAAATAGAAAAATAAAAAAAAAATCATCATCATCATTATTATTCTAATCAAGTTCCTTTACAAACATGCTATTCTGTGATCATCCTTTTATCCTAGGCGGTGCTTTTTCCTACGTTTGTGAGCATGAGTGGAAATCCTGAGTCTCGCTGCAGGAGTCGACAGTTTGGCTCCTTCCCTTGTTGTTGCTCCTAGATGGAACTGCGCATGTGCGAAGACAAGACAGAGCCTTCCAAACTGGATCAAGAAACGTGTCACCCGTTGTCTGAAAACCACTGTCCTAATCACATGCCAGATTGTCTTTTTTGAATGAAATAAAATTCTTTCAAATAGTTTTTTAATGTTGGCATTTGTCTGTCTTGAGAATCAATGGAGTGTGCCTACGGGGGTGAGGTCAAAAGTCAAGCAACAGTGTCAGCAGTCCCAAAGTGACCTCTCCAGGGAGCAAGACTGGGCAGTGTGTCTGGAGGTCCTGGGCTTCCCAGATGACAAGACTCCCTCTCTTGGCCTTGCAGATGTGTCTCCAAGGAAAGCAGAGTTAGGCACCAGTTGGGCTGCAGGAGATGTCAGAAGGGGTTGTAAACGGCGCCATCCAACCGCCTGAGGGACTCCACTCCAGATTTGTGTAGGCTTTACTCCTTAGCCTTTTCAGCTCCCAAAGATATCCCACAAGGCAAATTAGGATCAGAGTTTTCCTTCTCCTCGATGGGCTATCTTTATAGGTGGATGAGCCCCATCTGCCCCTCACTTCCCTCCACAGCATTGCAGAAACCACCTTCTTGACCACTGGGCCCACGCTTGGTCTTGTCCGATCAATCTGCTGGAGCCTGTCTTGGCACACAGGGGAAGTTCCTGAGCATTTGAGACTCCTTGGCTGCCCTCACCTGGTTTAGGTGGCCAGTCAAACCGTTCCCAGGATGTGGCCTCTGTCACATGCTGACCGTTTCTAGGAGCAAGAGAACAAACTTTTTATTAAAGAATGGAAATGGTTTAATGAATAGTTACAAACTGTAAACAGATAAGAACATTGGCAGGATTATTGGAATAACCTGCAGTTTAATAAGATTATCTATTTAAAGCAGATGCATAAATGAAGAAATTGAGGTAATTTGGATATGCATAAGATATGAAGAATCAATTTAAGGAACTGCAGAAAGAGGGGGAAGGAAGTCAAGTTTTGAAATGTTAAAATGACTGCAAAATTATTGAAATGTATAAACTTGAAAATCATATTTTTTTTAAAAAAAAATATTTCGCCAAAAATCAGACGTCATCCGTCTCACTCCCAACTGGAGCCAAAGGACACAGGCCTCGCCAGGACAGCTTTCCAGTTATAGCTTTTGCGGTGATGACGTATGTAAGCCTCAACTGTCCTGCATCTACTCCAGCTGAGGAATCACACACCTCCTCCCGAAGCTAGCGAGCCCCACCTGGGCTGTGGGTCCTTGCCTTCCGTCCCTCCCAACTGACAGTTGTTAGTTCTGGAATCCTGAGCTTGAGGGGGGGTACATCCCATTTCGCCCCGTGGGACACTCACCTCCCCTTAGCCACCTGCCTTTGGCGCTGCAGCAGTGATGGCTTTGGTCCCTGAAAGAGCATGCAAGATCTCTCCCAAATCTCAATACATATTTTGCTCTCCTGGACATCTTGCAAGACTTCAATGAGATCTCACAAGATCTTGCAGAAAATCTCCAATCTGTTTAGCTGCAAGCACACTCCTTTAAATTTTTTTTCTTATTTTGTACAAATTTCTTAATCTAACAGATTTGCACATAGGATTCTGTATCCCATGAAACGGCACATCTGTTTTGTTCTATTGTTACATTATTTGTGGCCTTCTAACACTTTGGGAGAAGCCTTCTCTCCCTTTTCCCTTAAAAAATCAGGATCTATGCTTTACACTCAGCAGGAAGGCCCATTTAAAAGGAAACATGTAGTTGTTTTGCTGCTGCTTTTTTGTGTTCTCAGGTGTCCAAGTTAGCCTCCTGGCCCTGCTCCTCCAATATACCACAGCAACATCCCCCACTAGGAATCCGTACTTGGGCTTTCATTGGCCATCAGCAATATCCGGTGGAGCCAGGTGGAGAGAAATGCCCCATCTTGCCCATCTTTGGGGTTTCAAGAGGTATAGCCTCTGTGCACGTACAGAATTCATGATTCAGCAAATGTATTAGACCATTGAAAGAGTTATTTCCTCTGATTAAATTACCAAAGGAAGAAAGCAGGATTGGCTTTTCTCCCCAGGGACACAAGGAAGGGGAAGCTGTATGTTTAAGAAATCAAATTCCCCAAGGGCTGAAACTCTGTTCAGCCAGTTAAAAAACCCAAATTCTCTCCGTACAGTGCTTCACATCTGGCGGGCAGGGCTTGTGTGCTTTGCTCATGATCCCTTGGGTGTCCTGAGGCTGATAGAGCAGCAGCCGTAAGTCTTGGGGCTCTGGGAGTGAGACATTGTCCTCAGAAGGCAAAGAGTAACTGAGGTTCCCTTTTCTCTCCCTTGGAGGCCCTGAACCAGGAGCTGGCCAGTTCAGGGCCTCCATGGGAGAGAAAAGGGGGGCCAGCACTTGTGCTCAAATGAGCTTTCATACGCGGTCATCCTGCCCCACACTCACATTCCAAAATATCTGCATGCTCACCTATCCAAGAGGTGGTTGGTCTTGGGCTGGGGGGTCCCAGAAGGCAGAATAAGTTGAGAAGCAAAGCCCAAGAAGTTGGAGGCATCCTCTTCGTATCCACCCAAACCCAATCTAAACAGCTTGGCTCCAGAACCAGCCCCTCCCTTCAGTTCTGTTCAGTTAAGAATGTCAGTTAAGAGGGACCACCTGTATTTTCTTGATTCTTGCCTGAGGTCATAATGGGCATGCACACTGGTATCTGTTTACCTGTAAGCACACACCTTTAGTTTATCTTTTTAAAAATAAAAATAAAATACTAGTTTCTCAGTCTACCAGCTTTGCACAAAATAGCAGCCGTTTTGTGATCCATGGCAGTGAAAACCCCACGTTTTATGGCGCCCCCCCCAAAAAAATGAGGCTTCAGTGCCCTAACCCACAGGGTCATGATTTCTCCAAAGGTCCAATGTCATCTGATTCACTCCAAGGCAGCACCAAACACCCAGAGAATGCCCCCTGCAACTTTGGGGGGGGGGCTTTGAAAACACTACATTTCCCATTGTTAGAGTGGCATACGATGGATGAACAAGTTAAATCAGTGATGATAGATTGGGCAAGACATGTAGGACATAACATAATGTTTGAGGATTGGGAAAGATTGTGGAAGAAAGGGGTCAAGTTCACTGCATGTACTGTACTAAAGGAAAACATAATGAAAATGATGTATAGATGGTATCTGACCCCTGTTAAATTATCAAAGATTTATCATAACTGTGATAACCATTGCTGGAAATGTAAAGAAAACGAAGGTACTTTCTATCATATGTGGTGGACCTGCCTCAAGGTGAAAGACTTCTGGGAAAAGATTTATAATGAATTGAAAAAAATGTTGAAATATACATTTATAAAGAAACCAGAGGCCTTTCTTCTTGGAATAACAGGTTTGGAATTGCCCCCAAAAGATGTTAAATTATACACTGGGCAACAATTTTTTACCTTTTGAATGTTGTCTAGATTTCTACAATTGATTTAGGGTCTTTTTGCACTGCTGAATCAGGAAATGGCATCCGTTTCTCTTCATCAGGTCAGGTTGTTGTGCTATGTTGATTTGTAAAAAATCAGATCTTGTGACAAAATCGATTACATTTTGTGGCATTATCAGCTGATTTTTGTCAACACATATGATCCTAAATTTGAAGAAACAAAAATATTTTTCCTTCCAGTAGCACCTTAAAGACCAAATAAGTTAGTTCTTGGTATGAGCTTTCGTGTGCATGCACATTTCTTCAGATACTTCAGTTATCTGTAACATCCTAAATATGTTTTTAAGAGAAAATAATGTTTTTCCAACAATATATATTGATTACCTGAAAGAAACATCGATTACTGTAAACTGAATGGTGGGTATTGATAAAGGTAAGTACACATAAATTGCATGTTGCTTCACCATTTTTCAAACTTCAGGGCTTGAACTTCCGTTTCTTGGAACTCCTGGAATGCTCAGCGGCAGGGAGGTCTCTCTTCAGAGTCCAACAGTAGTCAGCCATCATGACTGCGTCCCAGCGACCCTGATACCTGGTCTCCATCTCTTTCATGTCCTGATGGAATCTCTCCCCCTGCTCGTCAGTCATTGAACCCAGGTTCTCAGGAAACCGGTCCATATGTGAAAATAGGTAGTGCATCTTGACGCTCATGTTGCAGCCCAGGTTTCTGAAAGCAGTCAGCATGTTGTTGACAAGTTCTGCATAGTTTCTGACCTTATTGTTGCTTAGAAAGTTCTTCACTACCAGAACAAATGCCTTCCACGCTTCCAGTTCCATTTCGTTCATTGAGTTTCGGAACTCTGGATCTCTGATGAGCTGACGGATCTGAGGACCGTCAAAGATGCCAGCTTTCAACTTCTCCATGGTCAATCCTGCCACAAGAGAAGCAGTCACCATCCTTGTCCAGAGCCTTTGGTGAACTGCTTGATTAAGCCGAGCTTGATGTGCAGCGGTGGGAAGAGTATTCTGTCTCTGTCCACCAGAGGGTCGTTGATGACGTTCCTTTCTTTGCAAGGCACCAATTCCTCCTGCACAGGCCAGTCCTTCTTCGTGTAATGCTGAGCACGGTCCCTACTATCCCACATGCACAGAAAACATGGGTACTTGTTGAAGCCAGACTGTTGTCCCAACAAAAAGTTCACCATCTTCAGGTCAACACAAATAAACCACTTATGCTGACCATAACCAATTTTCTCCAGCACATACTTCACTGCTTCATAGTTCTCCTTCACTGTAGTCGAGTGAGCCAGGGATATAGAGGCAAACTGGTTGCCGTTGTGTAGCAGAACACATTTCAGTGATTGCTTGCTGCTGTCAATGAACAGTCTCCAATCTTTGAGTTCGTACTGTGGCACTCCAAGCTTGAGCAGAAGCTGCGCAATATCTGCACAGTACACCAAGTCCTTCTCTTCTGAGAAAAAACGGAGGTACTCTTGATGCCTGTTGCGGAAGAAGCTGATGTCAGAGAGGAGTTTTTTCCCCTTCAATCTGGATGCCAACAGTTCGGCAGAGTCCTTTGACAAGCTGAGGTCGCGAACTAGATCATTCAACTCCTTTTGGGAAAATGGATGTGGAGCATCATCTTCAAGAACCACTTCTTCTTCGTGTCCTTCAGCACTGGAGGCATCTTTGTCACTAATGTCAGGAAGTTCTCCGAAGACAGGCACTGGAATTTCATCACAATGGGGCAGGACTCTTGAGGAGGAGGAGAAAGGGGAGGGAACTGGAAGGGGAATATATGCTCTGCGCAAATGGCTGTGAACTCATGCTTGTTTTGTGAATCTATAACACTTGTTCCTTCTGCCACCCCGGATGGCAGAATAAAGCTTTTCTCTGAAACTATTCCTTGAGTGTCTGTTGACTCCCATTTCCCCGTCCCGGGCGCAAAGCTCTTCTCACCCGAGGCTAAAAAGGCTACAAGCAGAGTCTGTAACCTGAAGTGTATGTTAACCCGAGGTACCACTGTATCATTGAATTTGTCCATGGCAAGTCTGCGTTTATCTGCAGGTTGTTCATATGTGGTGAGTTTGTAGAAGTCTTCAATCCAATCATAGAAGGGAGACGCATTTTTATTTTTCCAGCTCACCAGTATCAGTCTTTTTACTGTGGTAAGGGCACAGAGAGTCCACTTGTATTGCCCCTTTGACAGGTTCCATGTGCTGGGTGTATAATTCGAATGGATATTTTGCTTGGTAAAGGTACATTTGGCCTCAGCGATGGGAGTCCAGCAAGGAATCATTTAGCCAGTGCAATGGAGGAGGAAGAGGTTGAAAATGCGAGACTTACTGGCACCTGTAGCAGCAGCAGCAGCAGCTGGAGCATGGCCTGCAGTGCCACCTGGTGGCCCACCTCGCAACCTCCATGCCCATCCCAAATTTAAAGCTTTAGGCATGTGTTTTACACACACATACACACACACACACACACACACACACACACACAAATAATAATTCACAAGCAGGAAATATCCCAAACAGCTCTTCCCCTGAAATATACTCGGAGTCGAGAGTGGATTTCATGCTCTATATTCAGCTCATAGTAGCGAGGAATGAAAGTTCCCCCACAATATCTGCTTTATATACATTATTTACACAATGGGCTGCACGTGATTGGCTAATTCTGGGATTCTCCTGTAGGCCAATCAGGTTGTGGATTCACTTCCACCTGGAAATGGATTGGGTGGCTCCTGCGGACCAATCAGACTGCTGCATTGTTCTAGGACCAATCAGACTGCTGCATGTTGGATCCTATTGTTCTAGGACCAATCAGACTGTAGCATTTTGGATCCTATTCAACTCAGTACATAACATCCCCACAAACCACCCCCAAATTCCCCAGCATAGGAATAGTGTGAGTGGAGGCTGGGTGCACCACATTGGAGACCCCAGGCGGAGTAGTAGGGGAATCTCATCCTTTACTTCCACACAAGGGTGACAGGCCAAATCATCTGTCAGGATAGATATGGTGGCCACGATTTCGCTGAAAACCCGATGTCTTAGGATTCACAACAAAGCAACGGCAAACACCTGCTAAAGACCCCCTGAAATGTTTGGCGGTGAAAACCCCACATTTCATGGCACCCCCAAAAATGAGCCTTTGGCGCCCTAACTCACGGGATCCCAATTTCTCCAAAAGTCAGACGTTGTCCAATTCACTCCAAAGTGGCGCCAAACACCCAGAGAATGCCCCCTGCAAGGTTTGGGGGTGAAAACACTAAGTTTCACATCGCCCCACAAAATGAGCCCTCGACGCCGTAACCCACATGGTTGTCAGGGGCTGGACTGAGGAGGAATGGTGGGAGCCCCCCCCCCTCTCGAGGACCTGCTCCACAACTCCAATTTATAAAGATTATAATCCAAGATAACGAGATCTTCTTGAAATTAGAGGTCAAGAGATATGTAACAGTCAGTGCTTTATATGATTCAGCCACATGGTGGAGCAATACACAAAGATTAAAGAAGCCATGATAGCCAGCTCTGAAAAGCTGGGGTGGTTTGTGTCTTCAAAGGCATGGCAGTGTGGCTTGAAGTTAATGACTTGTAACACCTCACAGTCATCATCATCATCATCTAATAATAATAATAATAATAATAATAATAATAATAATAATAATAATAATAATAATAATTTAATATTTATACCCAGCCACTCTGGGCGGCTTCCAACAAAATATTAAAATAAAATAGTCTGTCAAACATTCAAAGCTTCCCGGAACAGGGCTGCCTTCAGATGTCTTCTAAATGTCAGGTAGCTGTTGATCTCTTTGACATCTGGTGGGAGGGGGTTCCACAGGGCTGGCACCACTACCCTGTAACTTGGCTTCTCGTAGGGAGGGAACCGCCAAAAGGCCCTCAGCGCTGGACCTCAGTGTCCAGGCAGAATGATGGGGGTGGAGGCGCTCCTTCAGGAATACTGGGCCTTTGAGGCCGTTTAGGGCTTTAAAGGTCAGCACCAACACTTTGAATTGTGCCCGGAAACATACTGAGAGCCAATGTAGGTCTTGGGGGTCACTCCCAGTCACCAGTCTAGCTGCCACATTCTGGATTAGTTGTAGTTTCCGGGTCACCTTCAAAGGTAGCCCCATGTAGAGTGCATTGCAGTAGTCCAAGCGGGAGATAACCAGAGCATGCACCACTCTGGCGAGGCAATCCGCAGGTAGATAGGGTCTCAGCCTGCGTACTAGATGAAGCTGGTCAACAGCTGCCCTGGACACAGAATTGACCTGCACCTCCATGGACACCATGAACTGAAAGGTCCCGGGGGCGTTACCCTGAGCCTCAGCCACAAGGAATGTGCAGCAGCAGAAAATGGTAACACTGTTCTAGATTGCATCTATGGAAGTCCAGGGTCCTGATGAAAGGAAGTCCAAGTCCTACTCTCTCCTACCTTGGTCAGGCCACACCTGGAGTCCTGTGTCCAGTTCTGGGCACCATCATTTAAGAAGGATGTTGACAAGCTGGAATGTGTGCAGAGGAGGGCAACCAAGACAACCAAGGGTCTGGAAACTAAGATTGAAGAGAAACACTGGAAGGAGCTGGGGAGGTTTGGCCTGGAAAAGAGGAAACTGAGAGGAGATCTGACAGCCATCTTCCAATATCTTAAGGGCTGTCACATGGAAGAGGGAACAAGCTTGTTTTCTCCTGCTCTAGATGGTAGGACTCGAACCCATGGATTCAAGTTATAAGAAAGGAGATTCCAACTAAACATTCATAAAAACTTTCTGACAGTAAGGGCAGTTTGGCATTGGAACAGATTCCCATGAGAGGTGGTGGACTCTCCTTCCTTGGAGGTTACTAAGCAGAGGTTGGATAGCCGTCTGCCATGGATGCTTTTGCTGAGATTGCTGCATCACAGGGGGTTGGACTGGATGACCCTTGGTGTCCCTTCCAGCTATAAGTTTCTATGATTCTATGAAATTGATCTGGATTAATGACAGCCATCCACCAGTGTCATATGCAAAACTGCTTCCCACCCCACCCCCTTACTGATTAATATATATAAAAAATACATTAAAGTAGACAAATAATAACTTACAAAAGGATCAATAAACGTGTCACCTTTATTATATAAACTGTTATCATAATCACATGTCAAAATTTCTTTTGTGAATGAAATAAAATGGTTTCAATCAGTTTTTAATAACCAACAATCAAATGTAGTGCTTGGGGTACAGCTTAGATCAATTCCCCAGATGTTCAGTGTCCAGGGGTTCAGTGCCTGGCACCCAGAAACTCAGGGCAAAGGGGAGTCTGGCACCAAGTAACTCATAACATTTCACTTCCTTACAAGCTAAGGAAAGCTGTTGATTGGCAGAAGACACTGGGCAGAAACAGAAAGAAACAGGGGGATGAGGGGGTCTAAGGGTGAAGTCCTGCTCCTGTCCATCCTAATACTGGACAGTTTATTACAGGATGTTGAGAAGGGTCATTTTTTACTATTAATTGAGAAACAGCAGCCATAGTCTAGGCCAGGAGTGTTTTTCCTTGGTGACACCGCCATGTTGAAAAGTGTGTGTTTGCAAGGTGTTTCCTGTCCTGTCCAGAAATGCACCGTGCTGGATGAAGCCAGCTCTAGATCCTTCCTAAATAAATAAAATAAAAACCCACTGGAAGATATATTTGAAAAATTAATGTTAAGGGGAACAATTCACATTGTTAAGCAAGGTAGCTAAAGCAACAGGGTCAGGGCCTCCATTGTGACACGTCCCCCTGCTGAGTGACTTGGCTGAGGACGTTGGGAAGAGCAACTATTTGAGGATAGTTCAGGAGAAAGGAGGTGGTTTGTGAGGAGTAATGATGTTTTCCGGCAAAATAAAGATTTCTTCTTCTTGAGTGTAAGTAGGATGTCTAATTCTTTCTGCATTCTGCTTCTTTCGCTCTCCCTCAAGATTTAGAAACATAGGGCAGTAAGGCAGATCTGGAAAAAGCCTAGGTAAAGGTACAGGTACCCCTGACCGTTAGGTCCAGTCGCGGACGACTCTAGGGTTGCGCGCTCATCTCGCTCTATAGGCTGAGGGAGCCGGCGTACAGCTTCCGGGTCATGTGGCCAGGATGACGAAGCCGCTTCTGGCAAAAGCAGAGCAGTGCACGGAAAGGCTGTTTACCTTCCCGACAGAACGGCACCTACCGTATTTTTGGCTGTATAGGACGCACCGGACCATAAGACGCACCGGATCATAGGAGGGGGAGAACGGGGGGGTGAGGAATTCTCTCCCTCTCTGCTCAGTGTCCCTTCAGCGAAGCGGCAGGATAAACGGAGCCCATTCGATTTCTCCTCCCGCTTCACTGAAGGGGCGCTGCGCAGAGAGGGAAAACTGTGCACCGACCCCTCTCGCTCTCCAGGCTTCAGGCGGCTATCCGCAAGCCTTCTGAGTGCAGCGGGAACTCCTGCTGCGCTTGGAAGGCTTGTGGATAGCTGCCTGAAGCCCCCAGAGCGCAGCCTTTGAAGCCTCCACAGAGCAGCGGGCTGAAGCCATCCCCAAGCTAGAACAGTGAGACGGAGCACCGCGCAGTGAGCTCCGACTCACTGTTCTGGCTTGGGGGACGGCCTTTGAAGCCTCCGCAGGGCGGCAGGGTGCCTTCACCCCGCTGCCCTGCGGAGGCTTTGCGCAGCTAACCCCAAGCTAGAACAGCGAGATGGGGCGCTATGCAGCGATCCTTCTGCCTGCTCTGGCTTTGGGCTTAGCTGCGCAGCCTGCATTCACTCCATAGGGCGCACACAAATTTTCCCTTAATTTTTGTTTTTTTTATAATATATTTTTTATTTCCAAACCAATCAAATCACATTACTTCCAAATTACAAAACCGAATTTTAAATTTTGGTTGGGGGTACCCATGCTTCGAGCTCAGAAAGGGATCCAATCATTTCTTATTTCTGCTGCTTTGATCATTTCCCCTTAATTTTTGGAGGGGGAAAAGTGCGTCCTATAGAGTGAAAAATACGGTATTTATCTACTTCCACTTTTGAACTGCTAGGTGACTTCAGATGGCTATCCGCAAGCCTTCGAAGTACAGCGGGAACTCCTGCTGCGCTCCGAAAGCTTGCAGATAGCTGCCTGAAGCCAACGGAGTGCAGCCTTTGAAGCCTCTGCAGAGCAGCGGGGTGAAGGCACCCCGCTGTCCTGCGGAGGCTTTGCGCAGCTAACCCCAAGCTAGAACGGCGAGACGGAGCGCTGCGCAGCGCTCCTTCTGCCTGCTCTGGCTTTGGGCTTAGCTGCGCAGCCTGCATTCACTCCATAGGGTGCACACAAATTTTCCCTTAATTTTTGTTTTTTTTTATAATATATTTTTTATTAGCAAACCAATCAAATCACATTAGTTCCAAATTACAAAACCGAATTTTAAATTTTTGTTGGGGGTACCCATGCTTTGAGCTCTTAAAGGGATCCAATCACCTCTTATTTCTGCTGCTTTGATCATTTCCCCTTAATTTTTGGAGGGGGGAAATTGCGTCCTATAGAGCGAAAAATACGGTATTTATCTACTTCCACTTTGTGCTTTCGAACTGCTAGGTTGGCAGGTGCTGGGACCGAGCAGCGGGAGCTCACCCCGTCGCGGGGATTCGAACTGCCGACCTTCTGATCAGCAAGCCCTAGGCTCTGTGGCCACCCGTGTCCCTACGGAAAAAGCCTATCGCAGACCAAATCCCCCTTCCAAACCTGGTATGTAAGGGCTTCCGGTTTTTCCGCCCTCCGTTGTGGATGTGCTTCGCGGGTTCTCCGCGCCTAGCAGCTGTTAGAGGGAATTTTGGGGGGCAACGCGGAGGCTACACGACCCCCAAAAAGGCTCTGGGCGTGGCCCAGGGCTGACATTGTCTGGCAGTGTCAAAAAAGGAACCCTTCAAAGCCCACATCCTAACCAGGAGGTGAGTCGACAGAGAGTACCTAGACGCAAGGACACGAGCAATCCTCAGCAGCAAGCCTCAAAGTCCCAAAGGGTAAGAACGGCAGCTAACAAGGAGAGCTTGAGGAGAAGAGGGTCTGTGAGACTTATTTATACAAACTGAACTGCTCAGAAACAGACCCAAAAGACTAGCACATAAAGAGTAAAGAACGGGAGATTTTATCTTAAACATATTGGAAATCTTTCTCATTATACGTAAGCATAAGCAAAGATTTCTCTAACAAGTACCAGTAAGAAAAGGAAGACAGATTCAAATTTCACTCTGCAGCAGCAGTACTAGCCCATTAAAAGAAGCGGAATTCAAGGACTTAACTTGTTTTTTACTTTGAAGTGGCATGAGCCCAGCGAAAGAGACTGAGTTAAAAGACTTGGATTGTCAGCGCTGTTTGTGGTAAAAGAGTGGAAGTTACTGGAAAACAAAGGTAAAAGAGAAGGCAACACTTTTAATATTGAACTTATATTAAACACTAACCTATAAAGATGGCAAAGATGGCGTAGCGTGGTCTAGGAGAAGGAGGAGGTGGTTTGTGAGAAAGGAAATACGTTTTCTGGTGTAATGAAGAGACTTTCTTCATCTAAAGTATAAGTAGGATTCCTAATTCCTTCTGCATTCTGTTTCTTTTACTATCCCTCAAGATACAGAAACATAGGGAACCATGTCATGGTTAGATTAGTTTATAAAGATTGGCTGCGTGAGCTGCTGGTCTCCTGCTGTCACGTGCCAAAGATCCATCCCCTGGTCTGTGAGGAGGAGGAGGAAGAGATATTGGAAGAGAAATGGGAGGATGAAGTGATGGTTATGAAGATCAGAAGGAATCTTTAGTGAAGGTGAAAATAATTTATGTAAGACCAAGCGACCAGGGGATGGATGCCACTGATACCAATTTAGATGGTGAGTGTTGATCTTTGTTCATCAGGAACAGGGAGGCCAGAGAAAATCCCGCTCACTGGGGAGCGGGGAGGCAGCTCCCTCATTCAAGAAGAATTCAAGGATGGGATGAGGTCTTTGGGATGAGAAACTATTTGAGGATAGTTCAGACGAGAGGAGGAAGATTTTGAGGAAGCAAACATGTTTTTTAGCGCAACGAATTGACTTTCTTCATCTAAAGCGTAAGTAGAATGCCCAAATCACTGTGCTACATGAAAAGGAAGAGGTATCGAACTTTTTAAAATAAACAAAGCAAAACTGCTTAACCCACTAAAATATATATTTTTAAAAATGAACATTAAAGGGAGCCATGTCCCTTGTAAAGCCAGGTAGCTAAAGTGACGGTGTCATGTCCTCCATTGTGACACGTTCTCCGGCTGACTGACTTGGCTGACAACTTTGGGAAGAGCAACTATTTGAGGATAGTTCAAATAAAATAGGTTGTTGGTGTGAATTGTGTTTTCTGAAAAATGAAAATTTATTCATCTCGTGTATACGTAGGATCTCTTATTCTTCCTGCATTTTGCTTCATTTGCTATCCCTCAAGATTCAGATATATAAGGAACCATATCATGGTTAGATTAATTTTTAAAGATTGACCTCAGGACCCTCTTAGATCCTTTGAGGGAAATGGCTTGCCTTCTCCCTTGCGGGCATCACCACAAGAAAGGGATCTCCCAGTTCTGGAGGGTCTCTTGACAAGATGCCCTCCTCTCTGGTTTCAGCTGCTTGCTGCAATCGCCATGAGAGGTTTCTGAAAGTAGGTTTATCTGCCAGATAAAGAGTATCAAGGAAGCATCTAGAACCCATTTCCTGACTATTTTCCCTCTTCTTCCCTAGATTCTGCAGTCTGAGAAGGCTGGGTGAGCTGCTGGTCTCCTGCTGTCGTGCCACAAAAATCCATCCCCTGGTCTGTGAGGAGGAGGACACAGTGAGTGTAATGAAGGATGGAAAGGAAAGAAGGGTAAAGGTGAGAACGATCTACGTAAGGCCAAGGGACCAGAGGATGGATACCACAGATGCTACTACCAATGGTGAGTGTTGATCTTTGTTCAGGAGGAACAGGGAGGCCAGAGAGAATCTGGATCACTGAGGGTGGGGGGAGGCAGCTCCCTCATTCAAGAAGAGTTCAGGGATGGGATGAGGAAGGGAGGAAGGGAGAATAACGCAAGCCACCTGGAGATCCTTGCAGGAAAGATGGGTCATCAATGTAATAATTAATGAAAAAATTAAGAATCTTTTCTCTTCATTTCTCTTCAGGCAGTGATAGCAGTGAGGCCAGCAGCTCCAGTACAGCTCTACCCCGCTCCAAGACCCAGTTCTCCCTTCGCCCAAAATCCAAGTATCTAAATAAATTAATAATAGGGGTGCGGGTGGCGCTGTGGGTTAAACCACAGAGCCTAGGACTTGCCTATCAGAAGGTCGGCGGTTCGAATCCCCACGACGGAGTGAACTCCCGTTGCTCGGTCCCTGCTCCTGCCAACCTAGCAGTTCGAAAGCACGTCAAAGGGCAAGTAGATAAATAGGTAATGCTCCGGCAGGAAGGTAAAGGGCGTTTCCGTGTGCTGCTCTGGTTCAGAAGCAGCTTAGTCATGCTGGCCACATGACCCGGAAGCTGTTCATGACCGGTCCGCCATTAAAGCGCTGCAACCCCAGAGTCGGCCACGACTGGACCTAATGGTCAGGGGTCCCTTTACCTTTATATATTTCAAAAACACTGAGTCTCCAGTGTGGTCTCTCGTCACAAGGAAACAGACTTTATAAAGAGGCAACCTTTCAAACTTCTTATAAATGGAAACTGGGGAAAGCCCCCTCCAAAAGAATAGACTGTGCCCAGTGACTAGCTGATCCACATGCCTGTTCAGTTGACGCTCTAGATGCCTACTCAGTTGTTCTCCAAGGCTGTTGAAAGAGAGAATGGCCAGTGTGGCAGGCTGTGCGAGCTGCTGGCCTCCTGCTGTCGTGCCCCTAAAATCCACCCCCTGGTCTCCGAGGAGGAGGAGGAAGAGATATTGGAAGAGAAATGGAATGAGGAAGTAAATATAATTAAAGAAAGGGAGAATAGCGTAAGCCACCTGGAGATCCTTGAAGGAAAGATGGGTTGTCAACAGAATAATCAATGGAAAGATTAAAAATATTTTCTCTTCTTCTCTCTTCCGAGCAGCGACAGCAGTGAGGCCAGCAACTCCAGCACAGATCTCCCTCCCCACCCAGACCCAGTCCCCCCCTTCCCCACAAACCCAAATAGAAAAATAAAATAAAAATCATCATCATCATTATTATTCTAATCAAGTTCCTTTACAAACATGCTATTCTGTGATCATCCTTTTATCCTAGGCGGTGCTTTTTCCTACGTTTGTGAGCATGAGTGGAAATCCTGAGTCTCGCTGCAGGAGTCGACAGTTTGGCTCCTTCCCTTGTTGTTGCTCCTAGATGGAACTGCGCATGTGCGAAGACAAGACAGAGACTTCCAAACTGGATCAAGAAACGTGTCACCCGTTGTCTGAAAACCACTGTCCTAATCACATGCCAGATTGTCTTTTTTGAATGAAATAAAATGCTTTCAAATAGTTTTTTAATGTTGGCATTTGTCTGTCTTGAGAAGCAATGGAGTGTGCCACGGGGGTGAGGTCAAAAGTCAAGCAACAGTGTCAGCAGTCCCAAAGTGACCTCTCCAGGGAGCAAGACTGGGCAGTGTGTCTGGAGGTCCTGGGCTTCCCAGATGACAAGACTCCCTCTCTTGGCCTTGCAGATGTGTCTCCAAGGAAAGCAGTGTTAGGCACCAGTTGGGCTGCAGGAGATGTCAGAAGGGGTTGTAAACGGCGCCATCCAACCGCCTGAGGGACTCCACTCCAGATTTGTGTAGGCTTTACTCCTTAGCCTTTTCAGCTCCCAAAGATATCCCACAAGGCAAATTAGGATCAGAGTTTTCCTTCTCCTCGATGGGCTATCTTTATAGGTGGATGAGCCCCATCTGCCCCTCACTTCCCTCCACAACATTGCAGAAACCACCTTCTTGACCACTGGGCCCACGCTTGGTCTTGTCCGCTCAATCTGCTGGAGCCTGTCTTGGCACACAGGGGAAGTTCCTGAGCATTTGAGACTCCTTGGCTGCCCTCACCTGGTTTAGGTGGCCAGTCAAACCGTTCCCAGGATGTGGCCTCTGTCACATGCTGACCGTTTCTAGGAGCAAGAGAACAAACTTTTTATTAAAGAATGGAAATGGTTTAATGAATAGTTACAAACTGTAAACAGATAAGAACATTGGCAGGATTATTGGAATAACCTGCAGTTTAATAAGATTATCTATTTAAAGCAGATGCATAAATGAAGAAATTGAGGTAATTTGGATATGCATAAGATATGAAGAATCAATTTAAGGAACTGCAGAAAGAGGGGGAAGGAAGTCAAGTTTTGAAATGTTAAAATGACTGCAAAATTATTGAAATGTATAAACTTGAAAATCATAATTTTTTTAAAAAAAAATATTTCGCCAAAAATCAGACGTCATCCGTCTCACTCCCAACTGGAGCCAAAGGACACAGGCCTCGCCAGGACAGCTTTCCAGTTATAGCTTTTGCGGTGATGACGTATGTAAGCCTCAACTGTCCTGCATCTACTCCAGCTGAGGAATCACACACCTCCTCCCGAAGCTAGCGAGCCCCACCTGGGCTGTGGGTCCTTGCCTTCCGTCCCTCCCAACTGACAGTTGTTAGTTCTGGAATCCTGAGCTTGAGGGGGGGTACATCCCATTTCGCCCCGTGGGACACTCACCTCCCCTTAGCCACCTGCCTTTGGCGCTGCAGCAGTGATGGCTTTGGTCCCTGAAAGAGCATGCAAGATCTCTCCCAAATCTCAATACATATTTTGCTCTCCTGGACATCTTGCAAGACTTCAATGAGATCTCACAAGATCTTGCAGAAAATCTCCAATCTGTTTAGCTGCAAGCACACTCCTTTAAATTTTTTTTCTTATTTTGTACAAATTTCTTAATCTAACAGATTTGCACATAGGATTCTGTATCCCATGAAACGGCACATCTGTTTTGTTCTATTGTTACATTATTTGTGGCCTTCTAACACTTTGGGAGAAGCCTTCTCTCCCTTTTCCCTTAAAAAATCAGGATCTATGCTTTACACTCAGCAGGAAGGCCCATTTAAAAGGAAACATGTAGTTGTTTTGCTGCTGCTTTTTTGTGTTCTCAGGTGTCCAAGTTAGCCTCCTGGCCCTGCTCCTCCACTATACCACAGCAACATCCCCCACTAGGAATCCGTACTTGGGCTTTCATTGGCCATCAGCAATATCCGGTGGAGCCAGGTGGAGAGAAATGCCCCATCTTGCCCATCTTTGGGGTTTCAAGAGGTATAGCCTCTGTGCACGTACAGAATTCATGATTCAGCAAATGTATTAGACCATTGAAAGAGTTATTTCCTCTGATTAAATTACCAAAGGAAGAAAGCAGGATTGGCTTTTCTCCCCAGGGACACAAGGAAGGGGAAGCTGTATGTTTAAGAAATCAAATTCCCCAAGGGCTGAAACTCTGTTCAGCCAGTTAAAAAACCCAAATTCTCTCCGTACAGTGCTTCACATCTGGCGGGCAGGGCTTGTGTGCTTTGCTCATGATCCCTTGGGTGTCCTGAGGCTGATAGAGCAGCAGCCGTAAGTCTTGGGGCTCTGGGAGTGAGACATTGTCCTCAGAAGGCAAAGAGTAACTGAGGTTCCCTTTTCTCTCCCTTGGAGGCCCTGAACCAGGAGCTGGCCAGTTCAGGGCCTCCATGGGAGAGAAAAGGGGGGCCAGCACTTGTGCTCAAATGAGCTTTCATACGCGGTCATCCTGCCCCACACTCACATTCCAAAATATCTGCATGCTCACCTATCCAAGAGGTGGTTGGTCTTGGGCTGGGGGGTCCCAGAAGGCAGAATAAGTTGAGAAGCAAAGCCCAAGAAGTTGGAGGCATCCTCTTCGTATCCACCCAAACCCAATCTAAACAGCTTGGCTCCAGAACCAGCCCCTCCCTTCAGTTCTGTTCAGTTAAGAATGTCAGTTAAGAGGGACCACCTGTATTTTCTTGATTCTTGCCTGAGGTCATAATGGGCATGCACACTGGTATCTGTTTACCTGTAAGCACACACCTTTAGTTTATCTTTTTAAAAATAAAAATAAAATACTAGTTTCTCAGTCTACCAGCTTTGCACAAAATAGCAGCCGTTTTGTGATCCATGGCAGTGAAAACCCCACGTTTTATGGCGCCCCCCCCCCCAAAAAATGAGGCTTCAGTGCCCTAACCCACAGGGTCATGATTTCTCCAAAGGTCCAATGTCATCTGATTCACTCCAAAGCAGCACCAAACACCCAGAGAATGCCCCCTGCAACTTTGGGGGGGGGGGGGGCTTTGAAAACACTACATTTCCCATTGTTAGAGTGGCATACGATGGATGAACAAGTTAAATCAGTGATGATAGATTGGGCAAGACATGTAGGACATAACATAATGTTTGAGGATTGGGAAAGATTGTGGAAGAAAGGGGTCAAGTTCACTGCATGTACTGTACTAAAGGAAAACATAATGAAAATGATGTATAGATGGTATCTGACCCCTGTTAAATTAGCAAAGATTTATCATAACTCTGATAACCATTGCTGGAAATGTAAAGAAAACGAAGGTACTTTCTATCATATGTGGTGGACCTGCCTCAAGGTGAAAGACTTCTGGGAAAAGATTTATAATGAATTGAAAAAAATGTTGAAATATACATTTATAAAGAAACCAGAGGCCTTTCTTCTTGGAATAACAGGTTTGGAATTGCCCCCAAAAGATGTTAAATTATACACTGGGCAACAATTTTTTACCTTTTGAATGTTGTCTAGATTTCTACAATTGATTTAGGGTCTTTTTGCACTGCTGAATCAGGAAATGGCATCTGTTTCTCTCCATCAGGTCAGGTTGTTGTGCTATGTTGATTTGTAAAAAATCAGATCTTGTGACAAAATCGATTACATTTTGTGGCATTATAAGCTGATTTTTGTCAACACATATGATCCTAAATTTGAAAAAACAAAAATATTTTTCCTTCCAGTAGCACCTTAAAGACCAACTAAGTTAGTTCTTGGTATGAGCTTTCGTGTGCATGCACATTTCTTCAGATACTTCAGATATCTGTAACATCCTAAATATGTTTTTAAGAGAAAATAATGTTTTTCCAACAATATATATTGATTACCTGAAAGAAACATCGATTACTGTAAACTGAATGGTGGGTATTGATAAAGGTAAGTACACATAAATTGCATGTTGCTTCACCATTTTTCAAACTTCAGGGCTTGAACTTCCGTTTCTTGGAACTCCTGGAATGCTCAGCGGCAGGGAGGTCTCTCTTCAGAGTCCAACAGTAGTCAGCCATCATGACTGCGTCCCAGCGACCCTGATACCTGGTCTCCATCTCTTTCATGTCCTGATGGAATCTCTCCCCCTGCTCGTCAGTCATTGAACCCAGGTTCTCAGGAAACCGGTCCATATGTGAAAATAGGTAGTGCATCTTGACGCTCATGTTGCAGCCCAGGTTTCTGAAAGCAGTCAGCATGTTGTTGACAAGTTCTGCATAGTTTCTGACCTTATTGTTGCTTAGAAAGTTCTTCACTACCAGAACAAATGCCTTCCACGCTTCCAGTTCCATTTCGTTCATTTAGTTTCGGAACTCTGGATCTCTGATGAGCTGACGGATCTGAGGACCGTCAAAGATGCCAGCTTTCAACTTCTCCATGGTCAATCCTGCCACAAGAGAAGCAGTCACCATCCTTGTCCAGAGCCTTTGGTGAACTGCTTGATTAAGCCGAGCTTGATGTGCAGCGGTGGGAAGAGTATTCTGTCTCTGTCCACCAGAGGGTCGTTGATGACGTTCCTTTCTTTGCAAGGCACCAATTCCTCCCGCACAGGCCAGTCCTTCTTCGTGTAATGCTGAGCACGGTCCCTACTATCCCACATGCACAGAAAACATGGGTACTTGTTGAAGCCAGACTGTTGTCCCAACAAAAAGTTCACCATCTTCAGGTCAACACAAATAAACCACTTATGCTGACCATAACCAATTTTCTCCAGCACATACTTCACTGCTTCATAGTTCTCCTTCACTGTAGTCGAGTGAGCCAGGGATATAGAGGCAAACTGGTTGCCGTTGTGTAGCAGAACACATTTCAGTGATCGCTTGCTGCTGTCAATGAACAGTCTCCAATCTTTGGGTTCGTACTGTGGCACTCCAAGCTTGAGCAGAAGCTGCGCAATATCTGCACAGTACACCAAGTCCTTCTCTTCTGAGAAAAAACGGAGGTACTCTTGATGCCTGTTGCGGAAGAAGCTGATGTCAGAGAGGAGTTTTTCCCCCTTAAATCTGGATGCCAACAGTTTGGCAGAGTCCTTTGACAAGCTGAGGTCGCGAACTAGATCATTCAACTCCTTTTGGGAAAATGGATGTGGAGCATCATCTTCAAGAACCACTTCTTCTTCGTGTCCTTCAGCACTGGAGGCATCTTTGTCACTAATGTCAGGAAGTTCTCCGAAGACAGGCACTGGAATTTCATCACAATGGGGCAGGACTCTTGAGGAGGAGGAGAAAGGGGAGGGAACTGGAAGGGGAATATATGCTCTGCGCAAATGGCTGTGAACTCATGCTTGTTTTGTGAATCTATCACACTTGTTCCTTCTGCCACCCCGGATGGCAGAATAAAGCTTTTCTCTGAAACTATTCCTTGAGTGTCTGTTGACTCCCATTTCCCCGTCCCGGGCGCAAAGCTCTTCTCACCCGAGGCTAAAAAGTCTACAAGCAGAGTCTGTAACCTGAAGTGTATGTTAACCCGAGGTACCACTGTATCATTGAATTTGTCCATGGCAAGTCTGCGTTTATCTGCAGGTTGTTCATATGTGGTGAGTTTGTAGAAGTCTTCAATCCAATCATAGAAGGGAGACGCATTTTTATTTTTCCAGCTCACCAGTATCAGTCTTTTTACTGTGGTAAGGGCACAGAGAGTCCACTTGTATTGCCCCTTTGTCAGGTTCCATGTGCTGGGTGTATAATTCGAATGGATATTTTGCTCGGTAAAGGTACATTTGGCCTCAGCGATGGGAGTCCAGCAAGGAATCATTTAGCCAGTGCAATGGAGGAGGAAGAGGTTGAAAATGTGAGACTTACTGGCACCTGTAGCAGCAGCAGCAGCAGCTGGAGCATGGCCTGCAGTGCCACCTGGTGGCCCACCTCGGAACTTCCATGCCCATCCCAGATTTAAAGCTTTAGGCATGTGTTTTACACACACATACACACACACACAAATAATAATTCACAAGCAGGAAATATCCCAAACAGCTCTTCCCCTGAAATATACTCGGAGTCGAGAGTGGATTTCATGCTCTATATTCAGCTCATAGTAGCGAGGAATGAAAGTTCCCCCACAATATCTGCTTTATATACATTATTTACACAATGGGCTGCACGTGATTGGCTAATTCTGGGATTCTCCTGTAGGCCAATCAGGTTGTGGATTCACTTCCACCTGGAAATGGATTGGGTGGCTCCTGCGAACCAATCAGACTGCTGCATTGTTCTAGGACCAATCAGACTGCTGCATGTTGGATCCTATTGTTCTAGGACCAATCAGACTGTAGCATTTTGGATCCTATTCAACTCAGTACATAACATCCCCACAAACCACCCCCAAATCCCCCAGCATAGGAATAGTGTGAGTGGAGGCTGGGTGCACCACATTGGAGACCCCAGGCGGAGTAGTAGGGGAATCTCATCCTTTACTTCCACACAAGGGTGACAGGCCAAATCATCTGTCAGGATAGATATGGTGGCCACGATTTCGCTGAAAACCCGATGTCTTAGGATTCACAACAAAGCAACGGCAAACACCTGCTAAAGACCCCCTGAAATGTTTGGCGGTGAAAACCCCACATTTCATGGCACCCCCAAAAATGAGCCTTTGGCGCCCTAACTCATGGGATCCCAATTTCTCCAAAAGTCAGACGTTGTCCGATTCACTCCAAAGTGGCGCCAAACACCCAGAGAATGCCCTCTGCAAGGTTTGGGGGTGAAAACACTACGTTTCACATCGCTCCACAAAATGAGCCCTCGACGCCGTAACCCACATGGTTGTCAGGGGCTGGACTGAGGAGGAATGGTGGGATCCCCCCCCCCTCTCGAGGACCTGCTCCACAACTCCAATTTATAAAGATTATAATCCAAGTTAACGAGATCTTCTTGCAATTAGAGGTCAAGAGATACAGTGGTACCCCGCAAGACGAATGCCTCGCAAGATGGAAAACCCGCAAGACGAAAGGGTTTTCTGTTTTGGAGGCGCTTCGCAAGACGAATTTCCCTATGGGCTTGCATCGCAAGACGAAAGCCCATAGGGAAATGCTGGCGGTCGGGAGCAAAGACTTTCGCCCACAGCCGGCCTTCAGAAGAGGACCTCTTCTGAAGGCCGGCGGGGGGCAAAAGTCTTTGCTCCCCCCCCCCGCCTGCCTTCCCCCCGCCTGCCCCGG
This sequence comes from Podarcis muralis, assembly GCF_964188315.1. Classification (NCBI taxonomy): domain Eukaryota; kingdom Metazoa; phylum Chordata; class Lepidosauria; order Squamata; family Lacertidae; genus Podarcis; species Podarcis muralis. The sequence continues at coordinate 591,584 of NC_135659.1, forward strand.
CGATCTTAAAATGCTGGCGGGCGGGAGCGAAGCGTTCGCTGCCGACCCCCAGCGTTTTAAAATCTCCCCGGGACAGCAGAGCAGTCTCTTCCCGCCCCCCCTCCCCGCTTCGGAACAGCGTTTTAAAATGCTGGGGGTCGGGAGCGAAGCGCTGCCGACCCCCAGCATTTTAAAATCTCCCCGGGACACGGGGAGGTTTTAAAATGCTGGGGGTCGGGAGCGAAGCGTTCGCTGCTGACCCCCAGCATTTTAAAATCTCCCCGTGTCCCGGGGAGATTTTAAAATGCTGGGGTCGGCAGCGCTTCGCTCCCGACCCCCAGCATTTTAAAACGCTGTTCCGAAGCGGGGAGGGGGGGCGGGAAGACCTGCCCCAGCCGCCCCACTTCGGAACGCTGTTCCGAAGCGGGGGGGGGGGGCGGGAAGACCTGCCCCAGCCGCCCCACTTTGGAACGCTGTTCCGAAGCGGGGAGGGGGGGCGGGGACACCTGCCCCAGCCGCCCCACTTTGGAACGCTGTTCCGAAGCGGGGAGGGGGGGCGGGGACACCTGCCCCAGCCGCCCCACTTCGGAACGCTGTTCCTGTGGCATCTGAATATAGACTGCATTTTTAATCAAGACTTATATTGGCTTATATTTTGATCAGGTTCCTAAAATTCTAAAAATAATGTTTCTTCCAAGGTAGAAAACCAGCAAGCGGCTCCAGCAAGCAGCTGGCAAGCAAAGGGCCCCCTGGTTTATTGCGGTCATAAAAAGGCTGAGAAGCAGGTCATTGACCTTGCATGCTGTAGAGTACAACTAAGTTGTAAAAGTGGTAGGTAAATAGTAAGGTTTTGCCATTCGGCCTCTCAATATACAAAGAGTCATTTGCCTAAAGGTCAAAAAGGCTAAGCATCTGGCTGGCTGGTATTTTGGGAAGCGTTTTAAAAGCTGTTCCTTGTTTCCTTTTAAATTGAGATCCTTTTATTCTGCAAAGATTTCTTTTCCTTTTAAAAAGCTGTATATGTTATGTATTAAATATATTGGCTTAAATGTAATTATGCAAAGGATTTAAGAAATGCTAGATTCTTATTTCATATAGTTGTAAGAGTTGTATTTATCCTGAAATTAAGTCAGCCACCAGCCTAGCCCCCCTGCCAGACAAGGAGACGCCATCAAGCAGTCCTGATATATATAGTTGTCAGGCATTTGTTTAGAAACCTTCAAATGAAGGAGATCTTTCAATGTTGATGTGAAACTCAAGATCCTTGACATATGTTTAAGATAAAAATTTAAGATTAACCATTTGTTTTAGAAGGCAATAGGGCAAGGAGGGCAAGAGGTGAGCTGGTAATTAAGATTCCTTGTTGAGACACATGTAAGATATATTACTACTTATTTGTCATTTATAGATGTAACAATATATAGCTCTTTGTGTTCCATATAAGGACAGGAGGATATGGGTGTATCTTTTGTGATTGGATATAGCAGGCAGCCAATAGGAATTTCAACCAGGCTGATTGGACAGATGCAGCCACAGGAGGAGCAAAGGGGGCTGGATTAAGGGAATATAAGTGCTGGCCATAATGGCAGGAGGCCAGGCCAGAGCTTGGTAACCATATACCACTGTGCCTCTCATTTATTTGTCTGACAAATAAATTATTATTTTAATTTCTCTATTGCTGCGTTGAATATTTCATTCCAGCTAAGCGTTAACCACAAGCAGGGTGCTACATTTTATGGTGCGCCTGTGACTCGGATAAGTGGTCTGCTGGAACGCAGCCCCTTCGCCCTATTGGACAGGGTACAAGAGAGAAGACAACTGATTGCCTACCCAGCGCGCATGGGAAAATTTTTTCCAGGGGAACGCAGCAGTCTCGTCTGTCTGATACCCTGCTCACTGGCGGCGACGGACCGGGGGGAAACGGAACCAACCAAGGGTAAGTGCACAAAGGGATTTTTGGCCCTCCAATTAATTGGGAGGAAGAGAAGTCTTGATCAAACTTCTGCGTCTCAGTAAGTGGGAACTGAGTACGCTAGGTGGTTGGGTATATCAGATGGTGGTCTGGTGGGGGAAAAGGGAAGAATGGGAGGTAGAGTGTGGTGAAGTATCTTGCGCATTGTATGTGTGAGAAAGTACAGAGCAATCTGTAGCTGACCTGAGTGTGGAGTGGGTAGTACTTCGGTTCCCAGTGAGGCGACTCCATCTGGGCAAGAAACCCCACGAAGCGTGTGTGTGAGTGACTGAGTGGATACTTCACAGGGCCATACAATGGGAGTTGGGGGTTCAAAGGGGGGAAATACACCTCTTGAATGTATGTTAAATAATTTTAAGAAAGCCTTCTCAGGGGCATATGGAGTCAAAATGACGCCAGAGCGCTTGAGAACGTTATGTGAATTAGAGTGGCCGAAACAAAATACTGGATGGCCATCTCAGGGAACTTTTGATATAAATTTAGTAAGCAAACTTTGGTCTAACATCACCAAAGAAACTGGAGGGTGCCCAGAACAATTTTCATATATAGATTCCTGGCTGAGCACATTAAATAAAAATCCTCCATGGATAAGGGAATGCAAAGTCCAACGATGCAAATTATTGGCTGTAAAAGCCGAAGCTAGGAAAGGAATCTTGCCAAATAAACTCAAACCCATTTTTGAGGGACCAGAGGAAGAGGTGCTTCCACCTCCACCCTATGCTCCACATCGAAGGGAGCCTAATCCAAACCCTCCACCAGTTGTAACCCCAAGGCAAGAAAGTGGAACGAATAATGGGGGTAGAGACACAGAACTTGACTCCTTGATAGATTATGATAAATATCTTCAGGAGGCATTGGAGTCCTATAATGAAGCCCAAGCAGAAGTGGTTATTCCATCTGTGAGTCCCAGTAGAACTCCATCTACAGTCTCTTTTAGTGGAACAACTGATTGCCTACCCCAAACCCCTGTACATCCAAGTCCTAGAGAATTATTACAGAAGTTACAGGGAGACCTTAATCGGTCAGCAAGCAATACAGCCAGGCGTATAAAGCTGCTAAAAGAACGCCTTGGGACAAATACCATCCCCTATGATTTGAGGCCCCTAGAGCAAAGTGAAGAAAAAGGTCACGTAGTAGCCCCTCTCAGAAGAGTATTTGATGCACTTGAGGAGCCTGTGCTGGTTAATGGGCTACCTGGACCACGGCCACCTCGAACTTCGACCCTGCAATATATTCCATTCACAACTACGGATCTGATGAATTGGAAAACACACACCCCATCTTTTGCAGAAAAACCTCAGGCTATGATGGACTTGGTGACTTCAATAATAAATACTCATAGTCCTACTTGGACAGATTGTCGCCAGCTTCTGAATACTCTGTTCACCACTGAGGAAAGAAGAGACATAATTGAAAAGGCACAGATATATTTGCGTGAGCAGGCCAGAGTGGGAAATATTTTTCATATTGACCGTCATCTCCAAGATAACTTTCCCTTGGAAGATCCTAATTGGGATCCAAACAATGCAATTCATCTGGCCAGACTTACCACTTACCGCCAGACGCTTGTGCAAGGTATCCGCAGGGCATGCCAGAAGCCCACTAATATGTCTAAAGTCTCAGAAGTAGAACAGAAACCAAATGAGAGTCCAGGAGACTTTTTAGAGAGGCTGCAAGAAGCCTATCGTATATGGACTCCTTTTGACCCTGAAGCCCCTGAAAACAGTAGAATGATTACTGCTACATTTGTGGCCCAGTGCGCTTCTGACATTCGTAAGAAAATTCAGAAATCAGAAGGATGGGAAGGGATGCTGATGAGCCAAATTATGGCCATTCCACGCCGAGTTTATCGGAATAGGGATGAGGCTGAGAAGCAAGAGAAGAAGAAGTGGCAGAAGGAAAAGATGGTAATGCTAGCCACAGCAGTGAAGCAAGACTACCGCCCCTTAAATGGAGGAAGAGGGCGGGGAAGGAATCCACCACTGGGAAGGAATCAATGTGCGAATTGCAAGAAGGAGGGTCATTGGAAGCGGGAGTGTCCTGAACCCCTGAGGTTGGAAGAAGTACGCCCAGGCCCAGGCCCAGGCCCAGGCTCCGGCCCAAGAAACCAGGGACGGGGACGGGGAATGATCCGAAATGGAAGATATCAGAGACCTGGACAAGGACAGAGTAGAGACAATTTCATTGGACTGGCAGAGGAGGATTTTACCCAAGACTAGGAACGACCGGACTCCATAAAGTTAGGCTTCCAGGAGCCCACGGTCACGATTCAATTAGGGAGCCATTTAATAGACTTTATGATTGATACTGGGGCTGAATACTCAGTACTCCCAGAACTATTGCAGAAAAAGGCATCCAAAAGTGTAGTCATTAAAAGTGCCACTGGTCAGTCAGCTAAGAGGTCTTTCCTCCAACCTTTGGAATGCCAGATTGGGGGACATCGTTTAACCCATCAGTTTTTGTATATACCTGAGTGTCCAATACCTCTCTTAGGTAGAGATATGCTGTCCAAACTGCAGGCCCAAATCACCTTCACTCCTCGAGGTCCAGAAATGAAACTGCCATCAAAGGCAGCAGGAATAATTACCCTCTCAGTACCTAAGGAACAATCATGGCGCCTAATGTCAGCCTTGCAAGTCCAACCCACATTGGATACAGAATTAAACAAGCTCCTCCGAACCCTACAGGTGCCACCAGGAGTATGGGCCGAAAATAGCCCACCAGGAATGGCCAAGAATATAGCTCCAATTGTAGTAACCTTAAAACCTATGGCTACCCCTGTATCTGTAAAGCAATATCCTTTACCCCGGCGAGCAGCAGAGGGCATCCAGAAACATTTGGACCGCCTATTAAAATATGGTCTGCTTAAGCCCTGCCAATCAGAATGGAACACACCTCTTTTGCCTGTTCGGAAACCTGGGACAGATGAATACAGGCCAGTACAGGACTTGAGGCTCGTAAACCAGGCTATCGAGACCTTGCACCCAAATGTACCAAACCCATATACCCTGCTGAGTTTGATCCCACCAGAAGCAACATTTTTTACTGTATTGGACTTGAAAGATGCATTCTTCTGTTGCCGGCTGGCACCACAGAGCCAACCTATATTTGCCTTCCAGTGGGAAGACCCTTTAACAGGAACAAAAGGCCAGCTAACCTGGACAAGATTGCCCCAGGGATTTAAAAATTCCCCAACTTTATTTGGCACTGCCTTGGCGAAGGATCTAACAAGTTACCCCTCAATACCTGGAGAAAAGGTGGTTCTGCAATATGTAGATGACCTTATACTAGCAGCAAAGGATTTTGATACCTGTAAAGAAGGGACAGAGGAACTGCTCCACTTGCTCTGGCAAGCTGGCTACCGAGTTTCCCAGAAAAAGGCACAGTTATGTTTAGAAAAGGTCAAATATTTGGGCTTTGACATCTCACACCAACAACGAGCATTGAGACCAGAGAGGAAAGAAGCTATTTGCCTTATCAAGGAACCTACCACAAGGAAACAACTTAGAGGATTCCTGGGAACAGCAGGGTTTTGTAGACTATGGATACCTGATTTCAGCAGTCTGGCCAAGCCCTTACATGAAAGCACTCGAGGTGCAGAAAAGGACCCATTCGTATGGGGACCTGAGCAGCAACAAGCCTTTTTAGTTATCAAACAACGACTTATGGAGGCCCCAGCCCTTGGACTGCCTAATTCGGAAAAACCCTTTCAGCTGTATGTACATGAACAGAATGGGATTGCAGCGGCAGTCCTGACCCAGAGATTAGGAAGTTGGAACCGTCCAGTAGCTTATTTGTCAAAACAATTGGACTCAGTAGCAAAAGGATGGCCTCCATGCCTAAGGGCAGTAGCGGCCACTGCAAGCCTTGTCAAAGAAGCTGATAAATTTACCTTCGGCCAGACGATGTATGTGAATGTACCTCATGCTGTTCTGACACTCATGGAATATAAGGGTAGTTATTGGCTAACGAACCCAAGGATGGCTAGATACCAAGGCCTATTGTGTGAAAATCCCAGGATTCATCTACGAGTAGTGAATATGCTCAATCCAGCGACTTTGCTGCCCCTACCAGAGGTAGATGATGAGGAATCACATGATTGTCTCCAAGTAATGGATGAAGTTTATTCCAGTAGACCCGATCTGAAAGATGAACCATTGAAAAATCCAGATGTTGTATATTATACTGATGGTAGCAGTTACCTGCATGAAGGTGCCAGACGAGCAGGGTATGCTGTGGTCACCAATGAGGAAGTTGTGGAAGCTGAAGCTTTGCCTGCCGGCACCTCAGCACAAAAAGCTGAACTTATAGGTTTAACTAGAGCTCTGCAATTGGCAGCCGGATGTAAGGCAAACATCTATACTGATTCTAAATATGCCTTCTTAACCCTGCATGCACATGGAGCTCTATGGAAAGAAAGAGGTCTAATAGGAGCCCACGGGAAGGCCTTGAAATATGGACCTGAAGTAGAAATCCTGTTAGAAGCAGTATGGGCTCCAGAACAGATTGCTGTAATGCATTGCAAAGGTCATGGACGAGGAAGGGATCCAATAACCAGAGGAAATCATGCTGCTGACAAAGCAGCCCGAGAGGCAGCCCAAAAGCCTGTGGGAGGATTTATAGCAGCCCTCATACCAGAGGTAGTTCCAGAAGAAGTTAAACCTCACTATACCCCAGAAGAGAGGAAGTGGGCTGAACAGGAAGGAGCAGTTGTGAAGGACGGTTGGATGATCCTGCCGGACAATAGGATTTATGTACCTCATCATCTAGCAGGCACAATTGTAAGAAATTATCATGAATCTACTCACCTTGGCGGTACTGCAACCAGAGAGAGTCTCAGTCGGAAGTTGTATATTATTAACCTATCACAATTAGCAACTTGCATTTCACAGAAATGTGTTCTTTGTGCTAAAAACAATCCCAGGCAGGGACCGGTACAACCTCCTGGAATCCAACATGTGGGATATGTCCCCATGGAAAGTCTAATTGTGGACTTCACAGAGCTGGTCCCTTCTAAGGGATTCAAGTATCTCCTTGTGTTTGTAGACACTCTTACCGGATGGGTTGAAGCTTTTCCCACCCGAACTGAAAAGGCACGAGAGGTAACTAAGAGACTCCTCACTGAATTGATCCCGAGGTTTGGATTACCTAGATGCATTGGAAGTGATAATGGGCCAGCGTTCATTGATCAAGTAGTACAAGAAGTATGTCGAGTCCTACAAGTGAAATGGAGACTGCATGCAGCATATAGGCCTCAGAGTTCAGGGAAAACTGAAAGAATGAATCGGACTCTGAAAACCCAATTGGCAAAATTAACCCAGGAAATGGGATTGGGATGGGTAGATGTGTTACCCATAACACTGTTTCGTGTTCGGTGTGCACCCACAAAAAGACTTAAGTTGTCACCTTTTGAGCTCCTGTATGGGAGACCGCCCTCCTTTGTTCAGGATATTCCAGCTGACCTTAAACAAATAGGAGACTATGTGACACAGGGACAAGTGCAATCTCTCTCCCGTGTTTTTGTTTCTCTTAACAGGTGGGTCCTCGAGCGCACGCCGTGCAGCATTGCCGAGCCGATTCATCAGTTCCAGGCTGGCGATAGCGTATGGGTGAAAGAGTGGAAACGTGATCCACTCGCACCTAAGTGGCGTGGACCTTACACCGTCTTGCTCTCTACTCCAACAGCGGTGAAGGTAGCTGAGGTGACCCCCTGGATTCATCACTCCCGTTTGAAGAAGTCTGAAGGCAGTTGGACGTGCAAAGGTGACCCCTCTAATCCTTTAAAACTGACTCTCTCCAAAAACCCCTGTATCTAGCCCTACCGGGAACGGGCTAGGTCACGGGCAACATTAGACAACCGGCCTGCTGCAGCCACAACCTGGAAGCTGGCTGACCTGCGCACGCCTGAAGCTTGAGGAGCATCTGAACCAGCGATTGTGAAAGGGAAGATTCTCTTATACAATTGATTGACTGCCCCCCCCCTTGTGGAACAATTATCAGAGATATTACTCATTGGGGATCCTCGGAATATATGTTTTGGTCTTGGTGGTTCCCCATTTCTGTCACTGGGGGAATTATATTGGGACTAATATTTATTTGCTATCACAATAAGGTAATCTTTTGTGGAAGGAATGCATATGCTAGACATCAACATGATTTTATTATTAATCCTGATCCCTTGGGAAGGGGAAGGGTCCTTGAATCTGACCAAATTTGCTAAATATGGATTCAGCCATGACCACAATATGTGGGTAGGTTTAGCTGAAATGGTAGCCAATGTTGCAAATAGGACCAATTGCCTTGTTTGCTCTCTTGGGCCAGATGATTCAGAGGGAGGAATGCCCTTATTACCGATACCATTAGATGCCATTGGTATGGTAAGCGAAATGCCACACCAAACAGAAATACAGAATTTCCCCGGATGGAACTCAACTAAACCATTACGAGTTATACCTGTACAAGGGGAATTCTGTGTACATAAATCATCAGATGCAGCTGACTCTACCATGATAGGCTCTTCTCATTGTCACTATACTTGGGATTATATTAAGAATAGTCATACCTGGGCACACGGTACTACCTATCGAACTCGGAATACCTTGCCCTGTGCACCTCCTTTTATTCATGCATGGAAAGTGGTATGGAACATAACTGTGACAGAAAAAGGCAATCTAACATACTGCACTGTGAACTCTCTACCTCTTTTGATATTTCGCCTTCTGTACTCCACGTACCAAAAACCTCAGACCCGATGGTTGTGGTGGATATGTGGAGAATGGGCATACAAGAAACTCCCTTCCAAATGGAGTGGGACTTGTTTCCTGGGATGGGTATTACCACCAATGTGGATTATGCCCACTAGTTCGGCCAAGCGAACACGAAGGAATGCTGATATTTCTCGTATAGCAGGAGGAAGTACCCAAAGTTGGAGCGGTACTGATGATTGGCCGCCAGAGCGCATTATAGCCTATTATGATCCTGCCTCCTGGAATCCTGGTGAGCTCATACAAGGGGCACAGGATCCTATTTATAATCTAAACAGAATAATTCGATTGCAAGCAGTAGTGGAACTTGTAACCAATGCAACGGCCCAGAGTTTGAGACTTATTGCACAACAGTTGGATGAAAGTAGAGCCGCCATTTTGCAGCTGAAAATGGGAATGGATTATGTACTTGCCAGGCAGGGAGGCCTATGTGGAGTCTTGAACTTGACAGGGAATGCCTGTTGCTTTAACATTTCTGATAATGGTGAGGCAATCCGTGTGTTGGCTACAAAGATGGAGAATATAGCACATGTCCCAGTACAAACATGGGAAGGATGGGATATGGGATGGCTCACCAATTGGTTACCTAATGTCACAGGACTCAAAGGGATACTATTGTCTTGCTTGTTTTTCTTGACAGTAGTGGTAATGGTTTTATGTATGATGCCATGTATCATTTCATGTTTTAGAAGTACAATTAGCAAGATGGTTTCAAATGGAACTCTACCTCATATCATGGCCCTATACAGAGCTTTACCTCAGGAATATGATGAAGGTCAAGCTATCAAGGACACTTGGTATGAAGGTCCTTGAGCTTGAAAGGGGGGAATGTGGCATCTGAATATAGACTGCATTTTTAATCAAGACTTATATTGGCTTATATTTTGATCAGGTTCCTAAAATTCTAAAAATAATGTTTCTTCCAAGGTAGAAAACCAGCAAGCGGCTCCAGCAAGCAGCTGGCAAGCAAAGGGCCCCCTGGTTTATTGCGGTCATAAAAAGGCTGAGAAGCAGGTCATTGACCTTGCATGCTGTAGAGTACAACTAAGTTGTAAAAGTGGTAGGTAAATAGTAAGGTTTTGCCATTCGGCCTCTCAATATACAAAGAGTCATTTGCCTAAAGGTCAAAAAGGCTAAGCATCTGGCTGGCTGGTATTTTGGGAAGCGTTTTAAAAGCTGTTCCTTGTTTCCTTTTAAATTGAGATCCTTTTATTCTGCAAAGATTTCTTTTCCTTTTAAAAAGCTATATATGTTATGTATTAAATATATTGGCTTAAATGTAATTATGCAAAGGATTTAAGAAATGCTAGATTCTTATTTCATATAGTTGTAAGAGTTGTATTTATCCTGAAATTAAGTCAGCCACCAGCCTAGCCCCCCTGCCAGACAAGGAGACGCCATCAAGCAGTCCTGATATATATAGTTGTCAGGCATTTGTTTAGAAACCTTCAAATGAAGGAGATCTTTCAATGTTGATGTGAAACTCAAGATCCTTGACATATGTTTAAGATAAAAATTTAAGATTAACCATTTGTTTTAGAAGGCAATAGGGCAAGGAGGGCAAGAGGTGAGCTGGTAATTAAGATTCCTTGTTGAGACACATGTAAGATATATTACTACTTATTTGTCATTTATAGATGTAACAATATATAGCTCTTTGTGTTCCATATAAGGACAGGAGGATATGGGTGTATCTTTTGTGATTGGATATAGCAGGCAGCCAATAGGAATTTCAACCAGGCTGATTGGACAGATGCAGCCACAGGAGGAGCAAAGGGGGCTGGATTAAGGGAATATAAGTGCTGGCCATAATGGCAGGAGGCCAGGCCAGAGCTTGGTAACCATATACCACTGTGCCTCTCATTTATTTGTCTGACAAATAAATTATTATTTTAATTTCTCTATTGCTGCGTTGAATATTTCATTCCAGCTAAGCGTTAACCACAAGCAGGGTGCTACATTCCGAAGCGGGGAGGGGGGGCGGGAAGACCTGCCCCAGCCGCCCCACTTCGGAACGCTGTTCCGAAGCGGGGGGGGGGGCGGGGACACCTGCCCCAGCCGCCCCACTTCGGAACGCTGTTCCGAAGCGGGGAGGGGGGGCGGGACACCTGCCCCAGCCGCCCCACTTCGGAACGCTGTTCCGAAGCGGGGAGGGGGGGCGGGAAGACCTGCCCCAGCCGCCCCACTTCGGAACGCTGTTCCGAAGCGGGGAGGGGGGGCGGGAAGACCTGCCCCAGCCGCCCCACTTTGGAACGCTGTTCCGAAGCGGGGAGGGGGGGCGGGAAGACCTGCCCCAGCCGCCCCACTTCGGAACGCTGTTCCGAAGTGGGGCGGGGGGCGGGAACACCTTCTGAAGGCGGGCAGGGGGCGAAAGTCTTTGTCCCCCCTGCCTGCCTTCCCAGGGGCTTTTAAATCGCCCCGGACAGCGGAGAAGTCCTCCGCTCTCCCGGGGCGATTTTAAAATGCCGCCCGCCAGCATTTTAAGATCGCCCGGACAGCGGAGAAGTCCTCCGCTGTCCCAGGGTTTTTTAAAATGCTGGGGGTGGGAAGAAAAGCCCTTGTCCCCCCCCCCCCAGCCTTCAGAAGAGGTCCGGGGACAGACTGTCCCTGGACCTGGTCTGAAGGCGGTTTCCCTAGGAACGCATTAATTGATTTTCAATGCATTCCTATGGGAAACCGTGCATCGCAAGACGAAAAAACCGCAAGACGAAGAGACTTGCGGAACGAATTAATTTCGTCTTGCGAGGCACCACTGTATGTAAAAGTCAGTGCTTTATATGATTCAGCCACATGGTGGAGCAATACACAAAGATTAAAGAAGCCATGATAGCCAGCTCTGAAAAGCTGGGATGGTTTGTGTCTTCAAAGGCATGGCAGTGTGGCTTGAAGTTAATGACTTGTAACACCTCACAGTCATCATCATAATATAATAATAATAATTTATTATTTATACCCAGCCACTCTGGGCGGCCTCCAACAAAATATTAAAATAAAAAAGTCTGTCAAACATTCAAAGCTTCCCAGAACGGGGCTGCCTTCAGATGTCTTCTAAATGTCAGGTAGCTGTTGATCTCTCTGACATCTGGTGGGAGGGGGTTCCACAGGGCAGGCACCACTACCCTGTAACTTGGCTTCTCGTAGGGAGGGAACCGCCAAAAGGCCCTCAGCGCTGGACCTCAGTGTCCAGGCAGAATGATGGGGGTGGAGGCGCTCCTTCAGGTATACTGCGCCTTTGAGGCCGTTTAGGGCTTTAAAGGTCAGCACCAACACTTTGAATTGTGCCCGGAAACATACTGAGAGCCAATGTAGGTCTTGGGGGCCACTCCCAGTCACCAGTCTAGCTGCCGCATTCTGGATTAGTTGTAGTTTCCGGGTCACCTTCAAAGGTAGCCCCACGTAGAGCGCATTGCAGTAGTCCAAGCGGGAGATAACCAGAGCATGCACCACTCTGGCGAGGCAATCCGCAGGCAGATAGGGTCTCAGCCTGCGTACTAGATGAAGCTGGTCAACAGCTGCCCTGGACACAGAATTGACCTGCGCCTCCATGGACACCATGAACTGAAAGGTCCCGGGGGCGTTACCCTGAGCCTCAGCCACAAGGAATGTGCAGCAGCAGAAAATGGTAACGCTGTTCTAGATTGCATCTATGGAAGTCCAGGGTCCTGATGAAAGGAAGTCCAAGTCCTACTCTCTCCTACCTTGGTCAGGCCACACCTGGAGTCCTGTGTCCAGTTCTGGGCACCATCATTGAAGAAGGATGTTGACAAGCTGGAATGTGTGCAGAGGAGGGCAACCAAGACAACCAAGGGTCTGGAAACTAAGATTGAAGAGAAACACTGGAAGGAGCTGGGGAGGTTTGGCCTGGAAAAGAGGAAACTGAGAGGAGATCTGACAGCCATCTTCCAATATCTTAAGGGCTGTCACATGGAAGAGGGAACAAGCTTGTTTTCTCCTGCTCTAGACGGTAGGACTCGAACCCATGGATTCAAGTTATAAGAAAGGAGATTCCAACTAAACATTCATAAAAACTTTCTGACAGTAAGGGCAGTTTGCCATTGGAACAGATTCCCATGAGAGGTGGTGGACTCTCCTTCCTTGGAGGTTACTAAGCAGAGGTTGGGTGGCCGTCTGCCATGGATGCTTTTGCTGAGATTGCTGCATCACAGGGGGTTGGACTGGATGACCCTTGGTGTCCCTTCCAGCTATAAGTTTCTATGATTCTATGAAATTGATCTGGATTAATGACAGCCATCCACCAGTTTCATATGCAAAACTGCTTCCCACCCCACCCCCTTACTGATTAATATATATATATAAAATACATTAAAGTAGACAAATAATAACTTACAAAAAGGATCAATAAACGTGTCACCTTTATTATATAAACTGTTATCATAATCACATGTCAAAATTTCTTTTGTGAATGAAATAAAATGGTTTCAATCAGTTTTTAATAACCAACAATCAAATGTAGTGCTTGGGGTACAGCTTAGATCAATTCCCCCGATGTTCAGTGTCCAGGGGTTCAGTGCCTGGCACCCAGAAACTCATGGCAAAGGGGAGTCTGGCACCAAGTAACTCATAACATTTCACTTCCTTGCAAGCTAAGGAAAGCTTTTGATTGGCAGAAGACACTGGGCAAAAACAGAAAGAAGCAGGGGGATGAGGGGGTCTAAGGGTGAAGTCCTGCTCCTGTCCATCGTAATACTGGACAGATGATTACAGGATGTTGAGAAGGGTCATTTTTTACTATTAACTGAGAAACAGCAGCCATAGTCTAGGCCAGGAGTGTTTTTCCTTGGTGACACCGCCATGTTGAAAAGTGTGTGTTTGCAAGGTGTTTCCTGTCCTGTCCAGAAATGCACCGTGCTGGATGAAGCCAGCTCTAGATCCTTCCTAAATAAATAAAATAAAAACCCACTGGAAGATCTATTTGAAAAATTAATGTTAAGGGGAACAATTCACATTGTTAAGCAAGGTAGCTAAAGCAACAGGGTCAGGGCCTCCATTGTGACACGTCCCCCTGCTGAGTGACTTGGCTGAGGACTTTGGGAAGAGCAACTATTTGAGGATAGTTCAGGAGAAAGGAGGTGGTTTGTGAGAAGTAATGATGTTTTCCGGCAAAATAAAGATTTCTTCTTCTTGAGTGTAAGTAGGATGTCTAATTCTTTCTGCGTTCTGCTTCTTTTGCTCTCCCTCAAGATTTAGAAACATAGGGCAGTAAGGCAGATCTGGAAAAAGCCTAGGTAAAGTTACAGGGACCCCTGACCGTTAGGTCCAGTCGCGGACGACTCTAGGGTTGCGCGCTCATCTCGCTCTATAGGCTGAGGGAGCCAGCGTACAGCTTCCGGGTCATGTGGCCAGGATGACGAAGCCGCTTCTGGCAAAAGCAGAGCAGTGCACGGAAAGGCTGTTTACCTTCCCGACAGAACGGCACCTACCGTATTTTCCGCTCTATAGGACGCACCGGACCATAAGACGCACCGGATCATAGGAGGGGGAGAACGGGAGGGTGGGGAATTCTCTCCCTCTCTGCTCAGTGTCCCTTCAGCGAAGCGGCAGGAGAAACGGAGCCCCTTCAATTTCTCCTCCCGCTTCACTGAAGGGGCGCTGCACAGAGAGGGAAAACTGTGCACCGACCCCTCTCGCTCTCCAGGCTTCAGGCGGCTATCCGCAAGCCTTCTGAGTGCAGCAGGAACTCCTGCTGCGCTTGGAAGGCTTACGGATAGCTGCCTGAAGCCCCCAGAGCGCAGCCTTTGAAGCCTCCGCAGAGCAGCGGGCTGAATGCACCCCGCTGCCCTGCGGAGGCTTTGTGCAGCCATCCCCAAGCTAGAACAGTGAGATGGAGCACCGCGCAGTGAGCTCCGCCTCACTGTTCTGGCTTCGGGGACGGCCTTTGAAGCCTCCGCAGGGCGGCAGGGTGCCTTCACCCCGCTGCCCTGCGGAGGCTTTGCGCAGCTAACCCCAAGCTAGAACAGCGAGACGGAGCGCTGCTCAGCGATCCTTCTGCCTGCTCTGGCTTTGGGCTTAGCTGCGCAGCCTGCATTCACTCCATAGGGCGCACACAAATTTTCCCTTAATTTTTGTTTTTTATACTATATTTTTTTGTTTTATACTATATTTTTTATTAGCAAACCAATCAAATCACATTAGTTCCAAATTACAAAACCGAATTTTAAATTTTGGTTGGGGGTACCCATGCTTCGAGCTCAGAAAGGGATCCAATCATTTCTTATTTCTGCTGCTTTGATCATTTCCCCTTAATTTTTGGAGGGAGAAAAGTGCGTCCTATAGAGTGAAAAATACGGTATTTATCTACTTCCACTTTTGAACTGCTAGGTGACTTCAGATGGCTATCCGCAAGCCTTCGAAGTACAGCGGGAACTCCTGCTGCGCTCCGAAAGCTTGCGGATAGCTGCCTGAAGCCAACGGGTGCAGCCTTTGAAGCCTCTGCAGAGCAGAGGGGTGAAGGCACCCCGCTGTCCTGCGGAGGCTTTGCGCAGCCATCTCCAAGCTAGAACAGTGAGACGGAGCGCTGCGCAGCGCTCCGCCTCACTGTTCTGGCTTTGGGGACGGCCTTTGAAGCCTCCGCAGGGCGGCAGGGTGCCTTCACCCCGCTGCCCTGCGGAGGCTTTGCGCAGCCATCCCCAAGCTAGAACAGTGAGACTGGCTTTGGGCTTAGCTGCGCAGCCTGCATTCACTCCATAGGGCGCACACAAATTTTCCCTTAATTTTTGTTTTTTTTATAATATATTTTTTATTAGCAAACCAATCAAATCACATTAGTTCCAAATTACATAACCGAATTTTAAATTTTTGTTGGGGGTACCCATGCTTTGAGCTCTTAAAGGGATCCAATCATCTCTTATTTCTGCTGCTTTGATCATTTCCCCTTAATTTTTGGAGGGGGGAAATTGCGTCCTATAGAGCGAAAAATACGGTATTTATCTACTTCCACTTTGTGCTTTCGAACTGCTAGGTTGGCAGG
Organism: Podarcis muralis; assembly: GCF_964188315.1. Classification (NCBI taxonomy): domain Eukaryota; kingdom Metazoa; phylum Chordata; class Lepidosauria; order Squamata; family Lacertidae; genus Podarcis; species Podarcis muralis. The sequence continues at coordinate 607,287 of NC_135659.1, forward strand.
TGCTGGGACCGAGCAGCGGGAGCTCACCCCGTCGCGGGGATTTGAACTGCCGACCTTCTGATCAGCAAGCCCTAGGCTCTGTGGCCACCCGTGTCCCTACGGAAATAGCCTATCCCAGACCAAATCCACCTTCCAATCCTGGTATGTAAGGGCTTCCGGTTTTTCCGCCCTCCGTTGTGGATGTGCTTCGCGGGTTCTCCGCACCTAGCAGCTGTTAGAGGGAACTTTGGGGGGCAACGCGGAGGCTACACGACCCCCGAAAAGGCTCTGGGCGTGGCCCAGGGCTGACATTGTCCGCCAGTGTCAAAAAAGGAACCCTTCGAAGCCCACGTCCTAACCAGGAGGTGAGTCGACAGAGAGTACCTAGACGCAAGGACACGAGCAATCCTCAGCAGCAAGCCTCAAAGTCCCAAAGGGTAAGAACGGCAGCTAACAAGGAGAGCTTGAGGAGAAGAGGGTCTGTGAGACTTATTTATACAAACTGAACTGCTCAGAAACAGACCCAAAAGACTAGCACATAAAGAGTAAAGAACGGGAGATTTTATCTTAAACATATTGGAAATCTTTCTCATTATACGTAAGCATAAGCAAAGATTTCTCTAACAAGTACCAGTAACAGATGGGTAGCCGTGTTGGTCTGCCATAGTCAAAACAAAAAAAATTCCTTCCAGTAGCACCTTAAAGACCAACTAAGTTAGTTCTTGGTATGAGCTTTCGTGTGCATGCACACTTCTTCAGATACACAGTACCAGTAAGAAAAGGAAGACAGATTCAAATTTCACTCTGCAGCTGCAGTACTAGCCCATTAAAAGAAGCGGAATTCAAGGACTTAACTTGTTTTTTACTTTGAAGTGGCGTGAGCCCAGCGAAAGAGACTGAGTTAAAAGACTTGGATTGTCAGCGCTGTTTGTGGTAAAAGAGTGGAAGTTACTGGAAAACAAAGGTAAAAGAGAAGGCAACACTTTTAATATTGAACTTATATTAAACACTAACCTATAAAGATGGCAAAGATGGCATAGCATGGTCTAGGAGAAACGGCTGGACTAATTGAAGAATCGGGAAGAGAAGAAAAGTGGCGAAAGGAGGGGCAGAACTGCACAAAAGAGGAAAGGGACTATAAAATTAAAGATGAGCATCTTTAGTTTGTTTCCTACAAAGATTACCATAATAAAGGACCAAAGTGGTAAGGACCTAACAGAAGCAGAAGACATCAAGAAGAGGTGGCAAGAATACACAGAGGAATTATACCAGAAAGATATGGATGTCTCGTACACCCCAGGTAGTGTGGTTGACCTTGAGCCAGACATCCTGGAAAGTGAAGTCAAATGGGCCTTAGAAAGCACTGCAAATAACAAGGCCAGTGGAAGTGATGGTATTCCAGCTGAACTATTTAAAATTTTAAAAGATGATGCTGTTAAGGTGCTACACTCAATATGCCAGCAAATTTGGAAAACTCAGCAGTGGCCAGAAGATTGGAGAAGATCAGTCTACATCCCAATCCCAAAGAAGGGCAGTGCCAAAGAATGCTCCAACTACCGCACAATTGCACTCATTTCACACGCTAGCAAGGTTATGCTTAAAATTCTACAAGGAAGGCTCAAGCAGTATGTGGATCGAGAACTCCCAGAAGTGCAAGCTGGATTTAGAAGAGGCAGAGGAACCAGAGACCAAATTGCAAACATGCGCTGGATTATGGAGAAAGCTAGAGAGTTCCAGAAAGACATCTACTTCTGCTTCATTGACTATGCAAAAGCCTTTGACTGTGTCGACCACAGCAAACTATGGCAAGTTCTTAAAGAAATGGGAGTGCCTGATCACCTCATCTGTCTCCTGAGAAATCTCTATGTGGGACAAGAAGCTACAGTTAGAACTGGATATGGAACAACTGATTGGTTCAAAATTGGGAAAGGAGTACGACAAGGCTGTATTTTGTCTCCCTGCTTATTTAATTTATATGCAGAATACATCATGCGAAAGGCTGGGCTGGATGAATCCCAAGCTGGAATTAAGATTGCCGGAAGAAATATCAACAACCTCAGATATGCAGATGACACAACCTTGATGGCAGAAAGTGAGGAGGAATTAAAGAACCTTTTAATGAGGGTGAAAGAGGAGAGCGCAAAATATGGTCTGAAGCTCAACATCAAAAAAACGAAGATCATGGCTACTGGTCCCATCACCTCCTGGCAAATAGAAGGGGAAGAAATGGAGGCAGTGAGAGATTTTACTTTCTTGGGCTCCATGATCACTGCAGATGGTGACAGCAGCCACAAAATTAAAAGACGCCTGCTTCTTGGGAGAAGGGCAATGACAGGCCTAGACAGCATCTTGAGAAGTAGAGACGTCACCTTGCCAACAAAGGTCCGTATAGTTAAAGCCATGGTTTTCCCAGTAGTGATGTATGGAAGTGAGAGCTGGACCATAAAGAAGGCTGATCGCCGAAGAATTGATGCTTTTGAATTATGGTGCTGGAGAAGACTCTTGAGAGTCCCATGGACTGCAAGAAGATCAAACGCATCCATTCTTAAGGAAATCAGCCCTGAGTGCTCACTGGAAGGACAGATCGTGAAGCTGAGGCTCCAGTACTTTGGCCACCTCATGAGAAGAGAAGACTCCCTGGAGAAGACACTGATGTTGGGAAAGATGGAGGGCACAAGGAGAAGGGGGCGACAGAGGACGAGATGGTTGGATAGTGTTTTCAAGGTTACCAGCATGAGTTTGACCAAACTGCGGGAGGTAGTGGAGGACAGAGGTGCCTGGCATGCTCTGGTCCATGGGGTCACGAAGAGTCGGACACGACTAAACGACTAAACAACAACATCTTTAGTTTGAGGAGGTAGTTTGTGAGAAAGGAAATACGTTTTCTGGTGTAATGAAGAGACTTTCTTCATATAAAGTATAAGTAGGATTCCTAATTCCTTCTGCATTCTGTTTCTTTTACTATCCCTCAAGATTCAGAAACATAGGGAACCAAGTCATGGTTAGATTAGTTTATAAAGATTGGCTGCGTGAGCTGCTGGTCTCCTGATGTCACGTGCCAAAGATCGATCCCCTGGTCTGTGAGGAGGAGGAGGAAGAGATATTGGAAGAGAAATGGGAGGATGAAGTGATGGTTATGAAGATCAGAAGGAATCTTTAGTGAAGGTGAAAACAATTTATGTAAGACCAAGCGACCAGGGGATGGATGCCACCGATCTATAGATGGGGAGTGTTGATCTTTGTTCTTGAGGAACAGGGAGGCCAGAGAGAATCTGGATCACTGGGATGGTGGGAGGGAGCTCCCTGATTCAAGAAGAGTTCAGGGATGGGATGAGGAAGGGAGGAAAGGAGAATAACGCAAGCCACCTGGAGATCCTTGCAGGAAAGATGGGCCATCAATGTAGTAATCAATGAAAAAATTAAGAATTCTTTCTCTTCATTTCTCTTCATTTCTCTTCCAGGCAGCGATAGCAGTGAGGCCAGCAGCTCCAGTACAGCTCTACCCCACTCCAAGACCCAGTTCTCCCTTCGCCCAAAACCCAAGTATCTAAATAAATAAATAATAGGGATGCGGGTGGCGCTGTGGGTTAAACCACAGAGCCTAGGACTTGCCTATCAGAAGGCTGGCGGTTTGAATCCCCACAACGGAGTGAACTCCCGTTGCTTGGTCCCTGCTCCTGCCAACCTAGCAGTTCGAAAGCACGTCAATGTGCAAGTAGATCAATAGGTACCGCTACGGCGGGAAGGTAAAGGGCGTTTCCGTGCGCTGCTCTGGTTCAGAAGCAGCTTAGTCATGCTGGCCACATGACCCGGAAGCTGTACATGACCGGTCCACCAATAAAGCGAGATGAGCGCCGCAACCCCAGAGTCGGCCACGACTGGACCTAATGGTCAGGGGTCCCTTTACCTTTATATATTTCAAAAACACTATGAGTCTCCAGTGTGGTCTCTCGTCACAAGGAGACCACACTTTATAAAGAGGCAACCTTTCAAACTTCTTATAAATGGAAACTGGGGAAAGCCCCCTCCAAAAGAATAGACTGTGCCCAGTGACTAGCTGATCCACATGCCTGTTCAGTTGACACTCTAGATGCCTACTCAGTTGTTCTCCAAGGCTGTTGAAAGAGAGAATGGCCAGTGTGGCAGGCTGTGCGAGCTGCTGGCCTCCTGCTGTCGTGCCCCTAAAATCCACCCCCTGGTCTGCGAGGAGGAGGAGGAAGAGATATTGGAAGAGAAATGGAATGAGGAAGTAAATGTAATTAAAGAAAGGGAGAATAGCGTAAGCCACCTGGAGATCCTTGAAGGAAAGATGGGTTGTCAACATAATAATCAATGGAAAGATTAAAAATATTTTCTCTTCTTCTCTCTTCCGGGCAGCGACAGCAGTGAGGCCAGCAACTCCAGCACAGATCTCCCTCCCCACCAAGACCCAGTCCCCCCCTTCCCCACAAACCCAAATAGAAAAATAAAATAAAAATCATCATCATCATCATTATTCTAATCAAGTTCCTTTACAAACATGCTATTCTGTGATCATCCTTTTATCCTAGGCGGTGCTTTTTCCTACGTTTGTGAGCATGAGTGGAAATCCTGAGTCTCGCTGCAGGAGTTGACAGTTTGGCTCCTTCCCTTGTTGTTGCTCCTAGATGGAACTGCGCATGTGCAAAGACAAGACAGAGACTTCCAAACTGGATCAATAAACGTGTCACCCGTTGTCTGAAAACCACTGTCCTAATCACATGCCAGATTGTCTTTTGTGAATGAAATAAAATTCTTTCAAATAGTTTTTTAATGTTGGCATTTGTCTGTCTTGAGAAGCAATGGAGTGCGCCTCCAGGGGTGAGGTCAAAAGTCAAGCAACGGTGTCAGCAGTCCCAAAGTGACCTCTCCAGGGAGCAAGACTGGGCAGTGTGTCTGGAGGTCCTGGGCTTCCCAGATGACAAGACTCCCTCTCTTGGCCTTGCAGATGGGTCTCCAAGGAAAGCAGAGTTAGGCACCAGTTGGGCTGCAGGAGTTGTCAGAAGGGGTTGTAAACGGCGCCATCCAACCGCCTGAGGGACTCCACTCCAGATTTGTGTAGGCTTTACTCCTTAGCCTTTTCAGCTCCCAAAGATATCCCACAAGGCAAATTAGGATCAGAGTTTTCCTTCTCCTCGATGGGCTATCTTTATAGGTGGATGAGCCCCATCTGCCCCTCACTTCCCTCCACAGCATTGCAGAAACCACCTTCTTGACCACTGGGCCCACGCTTGGTCTTGTCCGCTCAATCTGCTGGAGCCCGTCTTGGCACACAGGGGAAGTTCCTGAGCATTTGAGACTCCTTGGCTGCCCTCACCTGGTTTAGGTGGCCAGTCAAACCGTTCCCAGGATGTGGCCTCTGTCACATGCTGACCGTTTCTAGGAGCAAGAGAACAAACTTTTTATTTAAGAATGGAAATGGTTGAATGAATAGTTACAAACTGTAAACAGATAAGAACATTGGCAGGATTATTGGAATAACCTGCAGTTGAATAAGATTATCTATTTAAAGCAGATGCATAAATGAAGAAATTGAGGTATTTTGGATATGCATAAGATATGAAGAATCAATTTAAAGAACTGCAGAAAGAGGGGGAAGGAAGTCAAGTTTTGAAATGTTAAAATGACTGCAAAATTATTGAAATGTATAAACTTGAAAATCATAATTTTTTTAAAAAAAAATATTTCGCCAAAAATCAGACGTCATCCGTCTCACCCCCAACTGGAGCCAAAGGACACAGGCCTGGCCAGGAAGCTTTCCAGTTATAGCTTTTGTGGTGATGAGGCATGTGAGCCTCAACTGTCCTGCATCTACTCCAGCTGAGGAATCACACACCTCCTCCCCAAGCTAGCGAGCCCCACCTGGGCTGTGGGTCCTTGCCTTCCGTCCCTCCCAACTGACAGTTGTTAGTTCTGGAATCCTGAGCTTGAGAGGGGGGTACATCCCATTTCGCCCCGTGGGACACTCACCACCCCTTAGCCACCTGCCTTTGGCGCTGCAGCAGTGATGGCTTTGGTCCCTGAAAGAGCATGCAAGATCTCTCCCAAATCTCAATACATATTTTGCTCTCCTAGACATCTTGCAAGACTTCAATGAGATCTCACAAGATCTTGCAGAAAATCTCCAATCTGTTTAGCTGCAAGCACACACCTTTATTTATTTTTTCTTATTTAGTACAAATTTCTCAATCTAACAGATTTGCACATAGGATTCTGTATCACATGAAACGGCACATTTGTTTTGTTCTATTGTTACATTATTTGTGGCCTTCTAACACTTTGGGAGAAGCTTTCTCTCCCTTTTCCCTTAAAAAATGAGGATCTATGCTTTACACTCAGCAGGAAGGCCCATTTAAAAGGAAACATGTAGTTCTTTTGCTGCTGCTTTTTTGTGTTCTCAGGTGTCCAAGTTAGCCTCCTGGCCCTGCTCCTCCACTATACCACAGCAACATCCCCCACTAGGAATCCGTACTTGGGCTTTCATTGGCCATCAGCAATATCCGGTGGAGCCAGGTGGAGAGAAATGCCCCATCTTGCCCATCTTTTGGGTTTCAAGAGGTATAGCCTCTGTGCACGTACAGAATTCATGATTCAGCAAATGTATTAGACCATTGAAAGAGTTATTTCCTCTGATTAAATTACCAAAGGAAGAAAGCAGGATTGGCTTTTCTCCCCAGGGACACAAGGAAGGGGAAGGTGTATGTTTAAGAAATCAAATTCCCCAAGGGGTGAAACTCTGTTCAGCCAGTTAAAAAACCCAAATTCTCTCCGTACAGTGCTTCACACCTGGCGGGCAGGGCTTGTGTGCTTTGCTCATGATCCCTTGGATGTCCTGAGGCTGATAGAGCAGCAGCCGTAAGTCTTGGGGCTCTGGGAGTGAGACATTGTCCTCAGAAGGCAAAGAGTAACTGAGGTTCCCTTTTCTCTCCCTTGGAGGCCCTGAACCAGGAGCTGGCCAGTTCAGGGCCTCCATGGGAGAGAAAAGGGGGGCCAGCACTTGTGCTCAAATGAGCTTTCATACGCGGTCATCCTGCCCCACACTCACATTCCAAAATATCTGCATGCTCACCTATCCAAGAGGTGGTTGGTCTTGGGCTGGGGGGTCCCAGAAGGCAGAATAAGTTGAGAAGCAAAGCCCAAGAAGTTTGAGGCATCCTCTTCACATCCACCCAAACCCAATCTAAACAGCTTTGCTCCAGAACCAGCCCCTCCCTTCAGTTCTGTTCAGTTCAGAATGTCAGTTAAGAGGGACCACCTGTATTTTCTTGATTCTTGCCTGAGGTCATAATGGGCATGCACACTGGTATCTGTTTACCTGTAAGCACACACCTTTAGTTTTTCTTTTTAAAAATAAGAATAAAATACTAGTTTCTCAGTCTACCAGCTTTGCACAAAACAGCAGCCGTTTTGTGATCCATGGCAGTGAAAACCCCACGTTTTATGGCGCCCCCCCCCCCAAAAAAAATGAGGCGTCAGTGCCCTAACCCACAGGGTCACGATTTCTCCAAAGGTCCAATGTCATCTGATTCACTCCAAAGCAGCACCAAACACCCAGAGAATGCCCCCTGCAACATTGGGGGGGGGGGGGCTTTGAAAACACTACATTTCCCATTGTTAGAGTGGCATACGAAGGATGAACAAGTTAAATCAGTGATGATAGATTGGGCAAGACATGTAGGACATAACATAATGTTTGAGGATTGGGAAAGATTGTGGAAGAAAGGGGTCAAGTTCACTGCATGTACTGTACTAAAGGAAAACATAATCATAGAATCATAGAAAAATCATACATTTCCCATTGTTAGAGTGGCATACGATGGATGAACAAGTTAAATCAGTGATGATAGATTGGGCAAGACATGTAGGACATAACATAATGTTTGAGGATTGGGAAAGATTGTGGAAGAAAGGGGTCAAGTTCACTGCATGTACTGTACTAAAGGAAAACATAATGAAAATGATGTATAGATGGTATCTGACCCCTGTTAAATTATCAAAGATTTATCATAACTGTGATAACCATTGCTGGAAATGTAAAGAAAACGAAGGTACTTTCTATCATATGTGGTGGACCTGCCTCAAGGTGAAAGACTTCTGGGAAAAGATTTATAATGAATTGAAAAAAATGTTGAAATATACATTTATAAAGAAACCAGAGGCCTTTCTTCTTGGAATAACAGGTTTGGAATTGCCCCCAAAAGATGTTAAATTATACACTGGGCAACAATTTTTTACCTTTTGAATGTTGTCTAGATTTCTACAATTGATTTAGGGTCTTTTTGCACTGCTGAATCAGGAAATGGCATCCGTTTCTCTTCATCAGGTCAGGTTGTTGTGCTATGTTGATTTGTAAAAAATCAGATCTTGTGACAAAATCGATTACATTTTGTGGCATTATCAGCTGATTTTTGTCAACACATATGATCCTAAATTTGAAGAAACAAAAATATTTTTCCTTCCAGTAGCACCTTAAAGACCAAATAAGTTAGTTCTTGGTATGAGCTTTCGTGTGCATGCACATTTCTTCAGATACTTCAGTTATCTGTAACATCCTAAATATGTTTTTAAGAGAAAATAATGTTTTTCCAACAATATATATTGATTACCTGAAAGAAACATCGATTACTGTAAACTGAATGGTGGGTATTGATAAAGGTAAGTACACATAAATTGCATGTTGCTTCACCATTTTTCAAACTTCAGGGCTTGAACTTCCGTTTCTTGGAACTCCTGGAATGCTCAGCGGCAGGGAGGTCTCTCTTCAGAGTCCAACAGTAGTCAGCCATCATGACTGCGTCCCAGCGACCCTGATACCTGGTCTCCATCTCTTTCATGTCCTGATGGAATCTCTCCCCCTGCTCGTCAGTCATTGAACCCAGGTTCTCAGGAAACCGGTCCATATGTGAAAATAGGTAGTGCATCTTGACGCTCATGTTGCAGCCCAGGTTTCTGAAAGCAGTCAGCATGTTGTTGACAAGTTCTGCATAGTTTCTGACCTTATTGTTGCTTAGAAAGTTCTTCACTACCAGAACAAATGCCTTCCACGCTTCCAGTTCCATTTCGTTCATTGAGTTTCGGAACTCTGGATCTCTGATGAGCTGACGGATCTGAGGACCGTCAAAGATGCCAGCTTTCAACTTCTCCATGGTCAATCCTGCCACAAGAGAAGCAGTCACCATCCTTGTCCAGAGCCTTTGGTGAACTGCTTGATTAAGCCGAGCTTGATGTGCAGCGGTGGGAAGAGTATTCTGTCTCTGTCCACCAGAGGGTCGTTGATGACGTTCCTTTCTTTGCAAGGCACCAATTCCTCCTGCACAGGCCAGTCCTTCTTCGTGTAATGCTGAGCACGGTCCCTACTATCCCACATGCACAGAAAACATGGGTACTTGTTGAAGCCAGACTGTTGTCCCAACAAAAAGTTCACCATCTTCAGGTCAACACAAATAAACCACTTATGCTGACCATAACCAATTTTCTCCAGCACATACTTCACTGCTTCATAGTTCTCCTTCACTGTAGTCGAGTGAGCCAGGGATATAGAGGCAAACTGGTTGCCGTTGTGTAGCAGAACACATTTCAGTGATTGCTTGCTGCTGTCAATGAACAGTCTCCAATCTTTGAGTTCGTACTGTGGCACTCCAAGCTTGAGCAGAAGCTGCGCAATATCTGCACAGTACACCAAGTCCTTCTCTTCTGAGAAAAAACGGAGGTACTCTTGATGCCTGTTGCGGAAGAAGCTGATGTCAGAGAGGAGTTTTTTCCCCTTCAATCTGGATGCCAACAGTTCGGCAGAGTCCTTTGACAAGCTGAGGTCGCGAACTAGATCATTCAACTCCTTTTGGGAAAATGGATGTGGAGCATCATCTTCAAGAACCACTTCTTCTTCGTGTCCTTCAGCACTGGAGGCATCTTTGTCACTAATGTCAGGAAGTTCTCCGAAGACAGGCACTGGAATTTCATCACAATGGGGCAGGACTCTTGAGGAGGAGGAGAAAGGGGAGGGAACTGGAAGGGGAATATATGCTCTGCGCAAATGGCTGTGAACTCATGCTTGTTTTGTGAATCTATAACACTTGTTCCTTCTGCCACCCCGGATGGCAGAATAAAGCTTTTCTCTGAAACTATTCCTTGAGTGTCTGTTGACTCCCATTTCCCCGTCCCGGGCGCAAAGCTCTTCTCACCCGAGGCTAAAAAGGCTACAAGCAGAGTCTGTAACCTGAAGTGTATGTTAACCCGAGGTACCACTGTATCATTGAATTTGTCCATGGCAAGTCTGCGTTTATCTGCAGGTTGTTCATATGTGGTGAGTTTGTAGAAGTCTTCAATCCAATCATAGAAGGGAGACGCATTTTTATTTTTCCAGCTCACCAGTATCAGTCTTTTTACTGTGGTAAGGGCACAGAGAGTCCACTTGTATTGCCCCTTTGACAGGTTCCATGTGCTGGGTGTATAATTCGAATGGATATTTTGCTTGGTAAAGGTACATTTGGCCTCAGCGATGGGAGTCCAGCAAGGAATCATTTAGCCAGTGCAATGGAGGAGGAAGAGGTTGAAAATGCGAGACTTACTGGCACCTGTAGCAGCAGCAGCAGCAGCTGGAGCATGGCCTGCAGTGCCACCTGGTGGCCCACCTCGGAACCTCCATGCCCATCCCAAATTTAAAGCTTTAGGCATGTGTTTTACACACACATACATACACACACACACACACACACACACACACAAATAATAATTCACAAGCAGGAAATATCCCAAACAGCTCTTCCCCTGAAATATACTCGGAGTCGAGAGTGGATTTCATGCTCTATATTCAGCTCATAGTAGCGAGGAATGAAAGTTCCCCCACAATATCTGCTTTATATACATTATTTACACAATGGGCTGCACGTGATTGGCTAATTCTGGGATTCTCCTGTAGGCCAATCAGGTTGTGGATTCACTTCCACCTGGAAATGGATTGGGTGGCTCCTGCGGACCAATCAGACTGCTGCATTGTTCTAGGACCAATCAGACTGCTGCATGTTGGATCCTATTGTTCTAGGACCAATCAGACTGTAGCATTTTGGATCCTATTCAACTCAGTACATAACATCCCCACAAACCACCCCCAAATTCCCCAGCATAGGAATAGTGTGAGTGGAGGCTGGGTGCACCACATTGGAGACCCCAGGCGGAGTAGTAGGGGAATCTCATCCTTTACTTCCACACAAGGGTGACAGGCCAAATCATCTGTCAGGATAGATATGGTGGCCACGATTTCGCTGAAAACCCGATGTCTTAGGATTCACAACAAAGCAACGGCAAACACCTGCTAAAGACCCCCTGAAATGTTTGGCGGTGAAAACCCCACATTTCATGGCACCCCCAAAAATGAGCCTTTGGCGCCCTAACTCACGGGATCCCAATTTCTCCAAAAGTCAGACGTTGTCCAATTCACTCCAAAGTGGCGCCAAACACCCAGAGAATGCCCCCTGCAAGGTTTGGGGGTGAAAACACTAAGTTTCACATCGCCCCACAAAATGAGCCCTCGACGCCGTAACCCACATGGTTGTCAGGGGCTGGACTGAGGAGGAATGGTGGGAGCCCCCCCCCCCTCTCGAGGACCTGCTCCACAACTCCAATTTATAAAGATTATAATCCAAGATAACGAGATCTTCTTGAAATTAGAGGTCAAGAGATATGTAACAGTCAGTGCTTTATATGATTCAGCCACATGGTGGAGCAATACACAAAGATTAAAGAAGCCATGATAGCCAGCTCTGAAAAGCTGGGGTGGTTTGTGTCTTCAAAGGCATGGCAGTGTGGCTTGAAGTTAATGACTTGTAACACCTCACAGTCATCATCATCATCTAATAATAATAATAATAATAATAATAATAATAATAATAATAATAATAATAATAATAATTTAATATTTATACCCAGCCACTCTGGGCGGCTTCCAACAAAATATTAAAATAAAATAGTCTGTCAAACATTCAAAGCTTCCCAGAACAGGGCTGCCTTCAGATGTCTTCTAAATGTCAGGTAGCTGTTGATCTCTTTGACATCTGGTGGGAGGGGGTTCCACAGGGCTGGCACCACTACCCTGTAACTTGGCTTCTCGTAGGGAGGGAACCGCCAAAAGGCCCTCAGCGCTGGACCTCAGTGTCCAGGCAGAATGATGGGGGTGGAGGCGCTCCTTCAGGAATACTGGGCCTTTGAGGCCGTTTAGGGCTTTAAAGGTCAGCACCAACACTTTGAATTGTGCCCGGAAACATACTGAGAGCCAATGTAGGTCTTGGGGGTCACTCCCAGTCACCAGTCTAGCTGCCACATTCTGGATTAGTTGTAGTTTCCGGGTCACCTTCAAAGGTAGCCCCATGTAGAGTGCATTGCAGTAGTCCAAGCGGGAGATAACCAGAGCATGCACCACTCTGGCGAGGCAATCCGCAGGTAGATAGGGTCTCAGCCTGCGTACTAGATGAAGCTGGTCAACAGCTGCCCTGGACACAGAATTGACCTGCACCTCCATGGACACCATGAACTGAAAGGTCCCGGGGGCGTTACCCTGAGCCTCAGCCACAAGGAATGTGCAGCAGCAGAAAATGGTAACACTGTTCTAGATTGCATCTATGGAAGTCCAGGGTCCTGATGAAAGGAAGTCCAAGTCCTACTCTCTCCTACCTTGGTCAGGCCACACCTGGAGTCCTGTGTCCAGTTCTGGGCACCATCATTTAAGAAGGATGTTGACAAGCTGGAATGTGTGCAGAGGAGGGCAACCAAGACAACCAAGGGTCTGGAAACTAAGATTGAAGAGAAACACTGGAAGGAGCTGGGGAGGTTTGGCCTGGAAAAGAGGAAACTGAGAGGAGATCTGACAGCCATCTTCCAATATCTTAAGGGCTGTCACATGGAAGAGGGAACAAGCTTGTTTTCTCCTGCTCTAGATGGTAGGACTTGAACCCATGGATTCAAGTTATAAGAAAGGAGATTCCAACTAAACATTCATAAAAACTTTCTGACAGTAAGGGCAGTTTGGCATTGGAACAGATTCCCATGAGAGGTGGTGGACTCTCCTTCCTTGGAGGTTACTAAGCAGAGGTTGGATAGCCGTCTGCCATGGATGTTTTTGCTGAGATTGCTGCATCACAGGGGGTTGGACTGGATGACCCTTGGTGTCCCTTCCAGCTATAAGTTTCTATGATTCTATGAAATTGATCTGGATTAATGACAGCCATCCACCAGTGTCATATGCAAAACTGCTTCCCACCCCACCCCCTTACTGATTAATATATATAAAAAATACATTAAAGTAGACAAATAATAACTTACAAAAGGATCAATAAACGTGTCACCTTTATTATATAAACTGTTATCATAATCACATGTCAAAATTTCTTTTGTGAATGAAATAAAATGGTTTCAATCAGTTTTTAATAACCAACAATCAAATGTAGTGCTTGGGGTACAGCTTAGATCAATTCCCCAGATGTTCAGTGTCCAGGGGTTCAGTGCCTGGCACCCAGAAACTCAGGGCAAAGGGGAGTCTGGCACCAAGTAACTCATAACATTTCACTTCCTTGCAAGCTAAGGAAAGCTGTTGATTGGCAGAAGACACTGGGCAGAAACAGAAAGAAACAGGGGGATGAGGGGGTCTAAGGGTGAAGTCCTGCTCCTGTCCATCCTAATACTGGACAGTTTATTACAGGATGTTGAGAAGGGTCATTTTTTACTATTAATTGAGAAACAGCAGCCATAGTCTAGGCCAGGAGTGTTTTTCCTTGGTGACACCGCCATGTTGAAAAGTGTGTGTTTGCAAGGTGTTTCCTGTCCTGTCCAGAAATGCACCGTGCTGGATGAAGCCAGCTCTAGATCCTTCCTAAATAAATAAAATAAAAACCCACTGGAAGATATATTTGAAAAATTAATGTTAAGGGGAACAATTCACATTGTTAAGCAAGGTAGCTAAAGCAACAGGGTCAGGGCCTCCATTGTGACACGTCCCCCTGCTGAGTGACTTGGCTGAGGACGTTGGGAAGAGCAACTATTTGAGGATAGTTCAGGAGAAAGGAGGTGGTTTGTGAGGAGTAATGATGTTTTCCGGCAAAATAAAGATTTCTTCTTCTTGAGTGTAAGTAGGATGTCTAATTCTTTCTGCATTCTGCTTCTTTCGCTCTCCCTCAAGATTTAGAAACATAGGGCAGTAAGGCAGATCTGGAAAAAGCCTAGGTAAAGGTACAGGTACCCCTGACCGTTAGGTCCAGTCGCGGACGACTCTAGGGTTGCGCGCTCATCTCGCTCTATAGGCTGAGGGAGCCGGCGTACAGCTTCCGGGTCATGTGGCCAGGATGACGAAGCCGCTTCTGGCAAAAGCAGAGCAGTGCACGGAAAGGCTGTTTACCTTCCCGACAGAACGGCACCTACCGTATTTTTGGCTGTATAGGACGCACCGGACCATAAGACGCACCGGATCATAGGAGGGGGAGAACGGGGGGGTGAGGAATTCTCTCCCTCTCTGCTCAGTGTCCCTTCAGCGAAGCGGCAGGATAAACGGAGCCCATTCGATTTCTCCTCCCGCTTCACTGAAGGGGCGCTGCGCAGAGAGGGAAAACTGTGCACCGACCCCTCTCGCTCTCCAGGCTTCAGGCGGCTATCCGCAAGCCTTCTGAGTGCAGCGGGAACTCCTGCTGCGCTTGGAAGGCTTGTGGATAGCTGCCTGAAGCCCCCAGAGCGCAGCCTTTGAAGCCTCCACAGAGCAGCGGGCTGAAGCCATCCCCAAGCTAGAACAGTGAGACGGAGCACCGCGCAGTGAGCTCCGACTCACTGTTCTGGCTTGGGGGACGGCCTTTGAAGCCTCCGCAGGGCGGCAGGGTGCCTTCACCCCGCTGCCCTGCGGAGGCTTTGCGCAGCTAACCCCAAGCTAGAACAGCGAGATGGGGCGCTATGCAGCGATCCTTCTGCCTGCTCTGGCTTTGGGCTTAGCTGCGCAGCCTGCATTCACTCCATAGGGCGCACACAAATTTTCCCTTAATTTTTGTTTTTTTTATAATATATTTTTTATTTCCAAACCAATCAAATCACATTACTTCCAAATTACAAAACCGAATTTTAAATTTTGGTTGGGGGTACCCATGCTTCGAGCTCAGAAAGGGATCCAATCATTTCTTATTTCTGCTGCTTTGATCATTTCCCCTTAATTTTTGGAGGGGGAAAAGTGCGTCCTATAGAGTGAAAAATACGGTATTTATCTACTTCCACTTTTGAACTGCTAGGTGACTTCAGATGGCTATCCGCAAGCCTTCGAAGTACAGCGGGAACTCCTGCTGCGCTCCGAAAGCTTGCAGATAGCTGCCTGAAGCCAACGGAGTGCAGCCTTTGAAGCCTCTGCAGAGCAGCGGGGTGAAGGCACCCCGCTGTCCTGCGGAGGCTTTGCGCAGCTAACCCCAAGCTAGAACGGCGAGACGGAGCGCTGCGCAGCGCTCCTTCTGCCTGCTCTGGCTTTGGGCTTAGCTGCGCAGCCTGCATTCACTCCATAGGGTGCACACAAATTTTCCCTTAATTTTTGTTTTTTTTTATAATATATTTTTTATTAGCAAACCAATCAAATCACATTAGTTCCAAATTACAAAACCGAATTTTAAATTTTTGTTGGGGGTACCCATGCTTTGAGCTCTTAAAGGGATCCAATCACCTCTTATTTCTGCTGCTTTGATCATTTCCCCTTAATTTTTGGAGGGGGGAAATTGCGTCCTATAGAGCGAAAAATACGGTATTTATCTACTTCCACTTTGTGCTTTCGAACTGCTAGGTTGGCAGGTGCTGGGACCGAGCAGCGGGAGCTCACCCCGTCGCGGGGATTCGAACTGCCGACCTTCTGATCAGCAAGCCCTAGGCTCTGTGGCCACCCGTGTCCCTACGGAAAAAGCCTATCGCAGACCAAATCCCCCTTCCAAACCTGGTATGTAAGGGCTTCCGGTTTTTCCGCCCTCCGTTGTGGATGTGCTTCGCGGGTTCTCCGCGCCTAGCAGCTGTTAGAGGGAATTTTGGGGGGCAACGCGGAGGCTACACGACCCCCAAAAAGGCTCTGGGCGTGGCCCAGGGCTGACATTGTCTGGCAGTGTCAAAAAAGGAACCCTTCAAAGCCCACATCCTAACCAGGAGGTGAGTCGACAGAGAGTACCTAGACGCAAGGACACGAGCAATCCTCAGCAGCAAGCCTCAAAGTCCCAAAGGGTAAGAACGGCAGCTAACAAGGAGAGCTTGAGGAGAAGAGGGTCTGTGAGACTTATTTATACAAACTGAACTGCTCAGAAACAGACCCAAAAGACTAGCACATAAAGAGTAAAGAACGGGAGATTTTATCTTAAACATATTGGAAATCTTTCTCATTATACGTAAGCATAAGCAAATATTTCTCTAACAAGTACCAGTAAGAAAAGGAAGACAGATTCAAATTTCACTCTGCAGCAGCAGTACTAGCCCATTAAAAGAAGCGGAATTCAAGGACTTAACTTGTTTTTTACTTTGAAGTGGCATGAGCCCAGCGAAAGAGACTGAGTTAAAAGACTTGGATTGTCAGCGCTGTTTGTGGTAAAAGAGTGGAAGTTACTGGAAAACAAAGGTAAAAGAGAAGGCAACACTTTTAATATTGAACTTATATTAAACACTAACCTATAAAGATGGCAAAGATGGCGTAGCGTGGTCTAGGAGAAGGAGGAGGTGGTTTGTGAGAAAGGAAATACGTTTTCTGGTGTAATGAAGAGACTTTCTTCATCGAAAGTATAAGTAGGATTCCTAATTCCTTCTGCATTCTGTTTCTTTTACTATCCCTCAAGATACAGAAACATAGGGAACCATGTCATGGTTAGATTAGTTTATAAAGATTGGCTGCGTGAGCTGCTGGTCTCCTGCTGTCACGTGCCAAAGATCCATCCCCTGGTCTGTGAGGAGGAGGAGGAAGAGATATTGGAAGAGAAATGGGAGGATGAAGTGATGGTTATGAAGATCAGAAGGAATCTTTAGTGAAGGTGAAAATAATTTATGTAAGACCAAGCGACCAGGGGATGGATGCCACTGATACCAATTTAGATGGTGAGTGTTGATCTTTGTTCATCAGGAACAGGGAGGCCAGAGAAAATCCCGCTCACTGGGGAGCGGGGAGGCAGCTCCCTCATTCAAGAAGAATTCAAGGATGGGATGAGGTCTTTGGGATGAGAAACTATTTGAGGATAGTTCAGACGAGAGGAGGAAGATTTTGAGGAAGCAAACATGTTTTTTAGCGCAACGAATTGACTTTCTTCATCTAAAGCGTAAGTAGAATGCCCAAATCACTGTGCTACATGAAAAGGAAGAGGTATCGAACTTTTTAAAATAAACAAAGCAAAACTGCTTAACCCACTAAAATATATATTTTTAAAAATGAACATTAAAGGGAGCCATGTCCCTTGTAAAGCCAGGTAGCTAAAGTGACGGTGTCATGTCCTCCATTGTGACACGTTCTCCGGCTGACTGACTTGGCTGACAACTTTGGGAAGAGCAACTATTTGAGGATAGTTCAAATAAAATAGGTTGTTGGTGTGAATTGTGTTTTCTGAAAAATGAAAATTTATTCATCTCGTGTATACGTAGGATCTCTTATTCTTCCTGCATTTTGCTTCATTTGCTATCCCTCAAGATTCAGATATATAAGGAACCATATCATGGTTAGATTAATTTTTAAAGATTGACCTCAGGACCCTCTTAGATCCTTTGAGGGAAATGGCTTGCCTTCTCCCTTGCGGGCATCACCACAAGAAAGGGATCTCCCAGTTCTGGAGGGTCTCTTGACAAGATGCCCTCCTCTCTGGTTTCAGCTGCTTGCTGCAATCGCCATGAGAGGTTTCTGAAAGTAGGTTTATCTGCCAGATAAAGAGTATCAAGGAAGCATCTAGAACCCATTTCCTGACTATTTCCCCTCTTCTTCCCTAGATTCTGCAGTCTGAGAAGGCTGGGTGAGCTGCTGGTCTCCTGCTGTCGTGCCACAAAAATCCATCCCCTGGTCTGTGAGGAGGAGGACACAGTGAGTGTAATGAAGGATGGAAAGGAAAGAAGGGTAAAGGTGAGAACGATCTACGTAAGGCCAAGGGACCAGAGGATGGATACCACAGATGCTACTACCAATGGTGAGTGTTGATCTTTGTTCAGGAGGAACAGGGAGGCCAGAGAGAATCTGGATCACTGAGGGTGGGGGGAGGCAGCTCCCTCATTCAAGAAGAGTTCAGGGATGGGATGAGGAAGGGAGGAAGGGAGAATAACGCAAGCCACCTGGAGATCCTTGCAGGAAAGATGGGTCATCAATGTAATAATTAATGAAAAAATTAAGAATCTTTTCTCTTCATTTCTCTTCAGGCAGTGATAGCAGTGAGGCCAGCAGCTCCAGTACAGCTGTACCCCGCTCCAAGACCCAGTTCTCCCTTCGCCCAAAATCCAAGTATCTAAATAAATTAATAATAGGGGTGCGGGTGGCGCTGTGGGTTAAACCACAGAGCCTAGGACTTGCCTATCAGAAGGTCGGCGGTTCGAATCCCCACGACGGAGTGAACTCCCGTTGCTCGGTCCCTGCTCCTGCCAACCTAGCAGTTCGAAAGCACGTCAAAGGGCAAGTAGATAAATAGGTAATGCTCCGGCGGGAAGGTAAAGGGCGTTTCCGTGCGCTGCTCTGGTTCAGAAGCAGCTTAGTCATGCTGGCCACATGACCCGGAAGCTGTTCATGACCGGTCCGCCATTAAAGCGCTGCAACCCCAGAGTCGGCCACGACTGGACCTAATGGTCAGGGGTCCCTTTACCTTTATATATTTCAAAAACACTGAGTCTCCAGTGTGGTCTCTCGTCACAAGGAAACAGACTTTATAAAGAGGCAACCTTTCAAACTTCTTATAAATGGAAACTGGGGAAAGCCCCCTCCAAAAGAATAGACTGTGCCCAGTGACTAGCTGATCCACATGCCTGTTCAGTTGACGCTCTAGATGCCTACTCAGTTGTTCTCCAAGGCTGTTGAAAGAGAGAATGGCCAGTGTGGCAGGCTGTGCGAGCTGCTGGCCTCCTGCTGTCGTGCCCCTAAAATCCACCCCCTGGTCTCCGAGGAGGAGGAGGAAGAGATATTGGAAGAGAAATGGAATGAGGAAGTAAATATAATTAAAGAAAGGGAGAATAGCGTAAGCCACCTGGAGATCCTTGAAGGAAAGATGGGTTGTCAACAGAATAATCAATGGAAAGATTAAAAATATTTTCTCTTCTTCTCTCTTCCGGGCAGCGACAGCAGTGAGGCCAGCAACTCCAGCACAGATCTCCCTCCCCACCAAGACCCAGTCCCCCCCTTCCCCACAAACCCAAATAGAAAAAAAAAAAATCATCATCATCATTATTATTCTAATCAAGTTCCTTTACAAACATGCTATTCTGTGATCATCCTTTTATCCTAGGCGGTGCTTTTTCCTACGTTTGTGAGCATGAGTGGAAATCCTGAGTCTCGCTGCAGGAGTCGACAGTTTGGCTCCTTCCCTTGTTGTTGCTCCTAGATGGAACTGCGCATGTGCGAAGACAAGACAGAGCCTTCCAAACTGGATCAAGAAACGTGTCACCCGTTGTCTGAAAACCACTGTCCTAATCACATGCCAGATTGTCTTTTTTGAATGAAATAAAATTCTTTCAAATAGTTTTTTAATGTTGGCATTTATCTGTCTTGAGAAGCAATGGAGTGTGCCTACGGGGGTGAGGTCAAAAGTCAAGCAACAGTGTCAGCAGTCCCAAAGTGACCTCTCCAGGGAGCAAGACTGGGCAGTGTGTCTGGAGGTCCTGGGCTTCCCAGATGACAAGACTCCCTCTCTTGGCCTTGCAGATGTGTCTCCAAGGAAAGCAGAGTTAGGCACCAGTTGGGCTGCAGGAGATGTCAGAAGGGGTTGTAAACGGCGCCATCCAACCGCCTGAGGGACTCCACTCCAGATTTGTGTAGGCTTTACTCCTTAGCCTTTTCAGCTCCCAAAGATATCCCACAAGGCAAATTAGGATCAGAGTTTTCCTTCTCCTCGATGGGCTATCTTTATAGGTGGATGAGCCCCATCTGCCCCTCACTTCCCTCCACAGCATTGCAGAAACCACCTTCTTGACCACTGGGCCCACGCTTGGTCTTGTCCGATCAATCTGCTGGAGCCTGTCTTGGCACACAGGGGAAGTTCCTGAGCATCTGAGACTCCTTGGCTGCCCTCACCTGGTTTAGGTGGCCAGTCAAACCGTTCCCAGGATGTGGCCTCTGTCACATGCTGACCGTTTCTAGGAGCAAGAGAACAAACTTTTTATTAAAGAATGGAAATGGTTTAATGAATAGTTACAAACTGTAAACAGATAAGAACATTGGCAGGATTATTGGAATAACCTGCAGTTTAATAAGATTATCTATTTAAAGCAGATGCATAAATGAAGAAATTGAGGTAATTTGGATATGCATAAGATATGAAGAATCAATTTAAGGAACTGCAGAAAGAGGGGGAAGGAAGTCAAGTTTTGAAATGTTAAAATGACTGCAAAATTATTGAAATGTATAAACTTGAAAATCATATTTTTTTAAAAAAAAAATATTTCGCCAAAAATCAGACGTCATCCGTCTCACTCCCAACTGGAGCCAAAGGACACAGGCCTCGCCAGGACAGCTTTCCAGTTATAGCTTTTGCGGTGATGACGTATGTAAGCCTCAACTGTCCTGCATCTACTCCAGCTGAGGAATCACACACCTCCTCCCGAAGCTAGCGAGCCCCACCTGGGCTGTGGGTCCTTGCCTTCCGTCCCTCCCAACTGACAGTTGTTAGTTCTGGAATCCTGAGCTTGAGGGGGGGTACATCCCATTTCGCCCCGTGGGACACTCACCTCCCCTTAGCCACCTGCCTTTGGCGCTGCAGCAGTGATGGCTTTGGTCCCTGAAAGAGCATGCAAGATCTCTCCCAAATCTCAATACATATTTTGCTCTCCTGGACATCTTGCAAGACTTCAATGAGATCTCACAAGATCTTGCAGAAAATCTCCAATCTGTTTAGCTGCAAGCACACTCCTTTAAATTTTTTTTCTTATTTTGTACAAATTTCTTAATCTAACAGATTTGCACATAGGATTCTGTATCCCATGAAACGGCACATCTGTTTTGTTCTATTGTTACATTATTTGTGGCCTTCTAACACTTTGGGAGAAGCCTTCTCTCCCTTTTCCCTTAAAAAATCAGGATCTATGCTTTACACTCAGCAGGAAGGCCCATTTAAAAGGAAACATGTAGTTGTTTTGCTGCTGCTTTTTTGTGTTCTCAGGTGTCCAAGTTAGCCTCCTGGCCCTGCTCCTCCACTATACCACAGCAACATCCCCCACTAGGAATCCGTACTTGGGCTTTCATTGGCCATCAGCAATATCCGGTGGAGCCAGGTGGAGAGAAATGCCCCATCTTGCCCATCTTTGGGGTTTCAAGAGGTATAGCCTCTGTGCACGTACAGAATTCATGATTCAGCAAATGTATTAGACCATTGAAAGAGTTATTTCCTCTGATTAAATTACCAAAGGAAGAAAGCAGGATTGGCTTTTCTCCCCAGGGACACAAGGAAGGGGAAGGTGTATGTTTAAGAAATCAAATTCCCCAAGGGCTGAAACTCTGTTCAGCCAGTTAAAAAACCCAAATTCTCTCCGTACAGTGCTTCACATCTGGCGGGCAGGGCTTGTGTGCTTTGCTCATGATCCCTTGGGTGTCCTGAGGCTGATAGAGCAGCAGCCGTAAGTCTTGGGGCTCTGGGAGTGAGACATTGTCCTCAGAAGGCAAAGAGTAACTGAGGTTCCCTTTTCTCTCCCTTGGAGGCCCTGAACCAGGAGCTGGCCAGTTCAGGGCCTCCATGGGAGAGAAAAGGGGGGCCAGCACTTGTGCTCAAATGAGCTTTCATACGCGGTCATCCTGCCCCACACTCACATTCCAAAATATCTGCATGCTCACCTATCCAAGAGGTGGTTGGTCTTGGGCTGGGGGGTCCCAGAAGGCAGAATAAGTTGAGAAGCAAAGCCCAAGAAGTTGGAGGCATCCTCTTCGTATCCACCCAAACCCAATCTAAACAGCTTGGCTCCAGAACCAGCCCCTCCCTTCAGTTCTGTTCAGTTAAGAATGTCAGTTAAGAGGGACCACCTGTATTTTCTTGATTCTTGCCTGAGGTCATAATGGGCATGCACACTGGTATCTGTTTACCTGTAAGCACACACCTTTAGTTTATCTTTTTAAAAATAAAAATAAAATACTAGTTTCTCAGTCTACCAGCTTTGCACAAAATAGCAGCCGTTTTGTGATCCATGGCAGTGAAAACCCCACGTTTTATGGCGCCCCCCCCCCAAAAAAAATGAGGCTTCAGTGCCCTAACCCACAGGGTCATGATTTCTCCAAAGGTCCAATGTCATCTGATTCACTCCAAAGCAGCACCAAACACCCAGAGAATGCCCCCTGCAACATTGGGGGGGGGGGGCTTTGAAAACACTACATTTCCCATTGTTAGAGTGGCATACGATGGATGAACAAGTTAAATCAGTGATGATAGATTGGGCAAGACATGTAGGACATAACATAATGTTTGAGGATTGGGAAAGATTGTGGAAGAAAGGGGTCAAGTTCACTGCATGTACTGTACTAAAGGAAAACATAATCATAGAATCATAGAAAAATCATACATTTCCCATTGTTAGAGTGGCATACGATGGATGAACAAGTTAAATCAGTGATGATAGATTGGGCAAGACATGTAGGACATAACATAATGTTTGAGGATTGGGAAAGATTGTGGAAGAAAGGGGTCAAGTTCACTGCATGTACTGTACTAAAGGAAAACATAATGAAAATGATGTATAGATGGTATCTGACCCCTGTTAAATTATCAAAGATTTATCATAACTGTGATAACCATTGCTGGAAATGTAAAGAAAACGAAGGTACTTTCTATCATATGTGGTGGACCTGCCTCAAGGTGAAAGACTTCTGGGAAAAGATTTATAATGAATTGAAAAAAATGTTGAAATATACATTTATAAAGAAACCAGAGGCCTTTCTTCTTGGAATAACAGGTTTGG
Source organism: Podarcis muralis (assembly GCF_964188315.1). NCBI lineage: Eukaryota > Metazoa > Chordata > Lepidosauria > Squamata > Lacertidae > Podarcis > Podarcis muralis. Next base: position 630,378 of record NC_135659.1, read on the forward strand.
AATTGCCCCCAAAAGATGTTAAATTATACACTGGGCAACAATTTTTTACCTTTTGAATGTTGTCTAGATTTCTACAATTGATTTAGGGTCTTTTTGCACTGCTGAATCAGGAAATGGCATCCGTTTCTCTTCATCAGGTCAGGTTGTTGTGCTATGTTGATTTGTAAAAAATCAGATCTTGTGACAAAATCGATTACATTTTGTGGCATTATCAGCTGATTTTTGTCAACACATATGATCCTAAATTTGAAGAAACAAAAATATTTTTCCTTCCAGTAGCACCTTAAAGACCAAATAAGTTAGTTCTTGGTATGAGCTTTCGTGTGCATGCACATTTCTTCAGATACTTCAGTTATCTGTAACATCCTAAATATGTTTTTAAGAGAAAATAATGTTTTTCCAACAATATATATTGATTACCTGAAAGAAACATCGATTACTGTAAACTGAATGGTGGGTATTGATAAAGGTAAGTACACATAAATTGCATGTTGCTTCACCATTTTTCAAACTTCAGGGCTTGAACTTCCGTTTCTTGGAACTCCTGGAATGCTCAGCGGCAGGGAGGTCTCTCTTCAGAGTCCAACAGTAGTCAGCCATCATGACTGCGTCCCAGCGACCCTGATACCTGGTCTCCATCTCTTTCATGTCCTGATGGAATCTCTCCCCCTGCTCGTCAGTCATTGAACCCAGGTTCTCAGGAAACCGGTCCATATGTGAAAATAGGTAGTGCATCTTGACGCTCATGTTGCAGCCCAGGTTTCTGAAAGCAGTCAGCATGTTGTTGACAAGTTCTGCATAGTTTCTGAC